>NC_086445.1:665420355-665767855 GCF_028390025.1 Pseudophryne corroboree
CCCTCTGTAGTTTGCCCACCAGTAGTAATGCCCCCCCAGTAGTAATACCCTCCTGTAGTAATGTCCCCCAGTAGTAATGTCCCCCAGTAGTAATGTCCCCCAGTAAATGCCCCCCAGTAGATGCCCCTCAGTAGTAATGCCCTCCTGTAGTTTGCCCCCTTGTAGTAATGTCCCCCAGTAGTACTGCCCCTCAGTAGTCTGTCCCCCAGTAGTAATGCCCTTCTGTAGTAATGTCCCCCAGTAGTAATGCCCCCCAGTAAATGCCCCCCAGTAGATGCCCCTCAGTAGCTTTCCCCCCAGTAGTAATGCCCTCCTGTAGTTTGCCCCCTTGTAGTAATGTCCCCCAGTAGTACTGCCCCTCAGTAGTCTGTCCCCCAGTAGTAATGCCCTTCTGTAGTTTGCCCCCTGTAGTTTGCTCCCAGTAGTAATGTCCCCCAGTAAATGCCCCCCAGTAGTAATGACCCCAGTAGATGCCCCTCAGTAGTTTGCCCCCCCAGTAATAATGCCCCCGTAGTAATGACCTCTCAGTAGTTTGCCCCCCAGCTGCTACACAAATAAAAAAAATAAAAAAACACAGCACACACCATACTTACCAAGCCCCGCTCCGTGTCCGGCCGCTGCAGTCCTCTCGTCGCCCGCTCCTCTGCACTATGAGAGAGACGTCATGACGTCTCTCCCATAGCGCGCACTGACTGAGCCGGAAGGCGGAGCTCAGTACTGAGCTCCTGCCTCTGGCTGCCGCTGTGCGGGAAGACGGGCGCCCTCCCTGCAGCGACGGGGGACACATCGCCGGGTTAGGTGAGCCAGAGGAGGCGGAACTGCGTTCCGTCTCCAAGTGGAACTGACGGAACGTAGTTCCGCCCCGTTCCGGCTCACTTTAACCCCTGCTTACTTTTGTAATAAGTGGCTAATATAACATACATGGCATTCATTTATTGGGGTGGTCTTCAGTATGCCGACTGTTGGGATCCCAGCGCACAGTATACAGGTGCAGGAATCCCGACAGCCGACATACCGACACTTTTTCTCCCTCGTGGGGGTCCACGACCCCCCTGGAGGGAGAATAAAATAGCGTGGCGCGCATAGCGTGCCACCGTGCCCGCAGCGAGCCCGCAAGGGGCTCATTCGCGCTCGCCACGCTGTCGGGATCCCGGCGCCGGTATGCTGGTCGCCGGGAGACCGGTCGCCGGCATACCATACTACACCCCATTTATTGTATGCAGAGTGTCATGCCATACTGATTCTCCAAGGTTTTTTACCAAGAAATAAGGGACATTTTCATAAATCTTAGACAAACTACAGTACAGACCTCATGTTGCTGTACAGTTTTGCACATTTCTCTGGTGAAATTTAGCCCTATGTGATGCCAACCCAGCCTCACCAAGCATTGTCATACCAGCTAGATTTATAAAATAAACTCTTCACAATGTAAGTTTACAGATATAGCATGGAATAGCAACGCAAAAGAAAGACTGGAAGATTTTCATAGTAGGAACTCCGACCTGTCCTCACTAGATAAATAGATTAGATAGATAGCTATATTACAGTACTGTATATATAAATATATATATTGTGTGCACTATGATTCTGCCCTGAAGACGGCGTTACTGACACCGAAACGTTGACCATGTAAGAAGTATTTTTAAAACACTATGAATGATGGAAAGTCCAAGTGCCGTCCCTTTGTTTATGGACTGAATGTACATGGTATATCCGTGTTTTTATTGGGCACCTGTGCAGGTATTTACATTAATCGAGTGGCAGACCCTGTTGTATTCTTTATATATATATATATATATAAAGTGATAAGTGAGCTTGCTATGGTGAATGCTGAATTTTCTGTTTGTATATATTTAAGCAGGTGGCCATGGGCTACATGCACCCCACCCTATGAGTGGTGAGTGCAGACATTGCACCCCGCTTCTCTGGGGTTGCGAGTGCTGTGGTTTTATATTTGTTTGTATATGTATATATATATATATATATATATATATATATATATGTATATATATATATATAGAAACAAAAAGTTCAGCACTCACCAAAATGAGCTCACTTATCCTCACAACATCAATGAATAAATGAATAAATGATGGGGGTTTAGTTAGTGAATTGGCCAATGCACGGAAGCCTGCATACCGCTCGCCAAGGTATCACAAAATCATAAAAATTAAAACCTGGCAACTGTATCCCATAATATAACTGCAAATATGCCCACTTGGTGTAAGGTGTACCTGCCATGAACTGCATGGCTTTTAAAAGGTACACTAGTCAAAAGCCATGCAGTTCATGGCAGGTACACCTTACACCAAGTGGGCATATTTGCAGTTATATTATGTGATACAGTTGCCAGGTTTTAATTTTTATGATTTTGTGATAGTGTATGACCTGCATGAAGGTGGGGTACCTTGGCGAGCGGTATGCAGGCCTCCGTGCATTGGCCAATTCACTAACTAAACCCCCATCATTTATTCATTTATCCATAGATGTTGTGAGGATAAGTGAGCTCATTTTGGTGAGTGCTGAACTTTCTGTTTCTATATTTTTGAGTAGGTGGCCATGGGCTACATGCACCCCACCCTATTAGTGGCGAGTGCGGATACTGCACCCCGCTTCTGGGGTGGCGTGTTCTGTGGTTTTCTATTTGCTGGTAAATATATATATATATATATATATATATATATATTTATATATATACACACACACACACACACACACACACACACACACACACACATTTATTATTATTTTACAGTATACCTGATTATTTGCTGTTATTTCAGCCAGTGAGGCTGTCAGTAAAAATGGTAATCCTGTGGTACGATTTTGTGATTTTCCTAATTAATCACAGGTATGTCAGTCATCAAAGCTATAATTTTCAATTCTAAAGGTGCATACACACGGAGCGATATAACTGAGCGATTTTGACTATATAGTCAAAATCGCTCAGAAAGTTAGTGCAGATCGCTCCGTGTGTACACAGCCAGCGATAGCGATGCGCGTCCCCGCTAGGTCGCTATCGCTGGGAAAAATAGTCAGTGCAGGCAAGTCAATTTTGGCTATGTCGCTGCAAAAGTTAGGCAAAATCGCTAACACTTTAAGAGGCCAGCGATTTTTCCCAGCGATAGCGATGTGCAGGCGGCGGTGGTGCGGGCGGCGGCGGGTTGTGGCGGCGGGTTGTGGCGGCGGTGCGGGCGGCGGCGGGTTGCGGTGGCGGTGTGGGCGACGGCGGGTTGCGGCGGCGGTGGGTTGCGGTGGCGGTGTGGGCGGCGGCGGTGCGGGCGGGGGAAATTTACCTTTCTATTGCAGAGTTTGGCAGCGGAGCGGTACCAGTTTCAAAAATGGCGCCTCAGCGTCATTTTTGAAATTCAAGATGGCCGCCGCGAGCCAATCACGGCTCGCCGCGTCATCGCCCCGCCCCCTCCCGCTGACTTATATAAGTCAGATCGAGGCAGCGGCTGTCAGTCCGACGGCGGAGGAGGAGCGGAGTAGAGCTCCTGAAGACGCCGTGGAAGTCCTGGATGGGCGGCGGCTATGCAAAAGAGCTTAGCAGCCGCCGCCCACCAGGTGAAGATGCTGGAAGTCCTGGGAAGGCGGCGGCCATGCAAAAGAGCTTAAAGGCCGCCGCCTCCCAGGTGAAGACGTCGTGGAAGTCCTGGATGGGCGGCGGCTATGCAAAAGAGCTTAGCAGCCGCCGCCCACCAGGTGAAGACGCCGGAGCAAGACCCCAGAAGCCCTGGGGAGGTGGCGCCCCCCCAGGTGAAGACGCCGGAATCCCTGGGAAGGCGGCGGCCATGCAAAAGAGCTTAAAGGCCGCCGCCCCCAGGTGAAGACCCAGTTTAATAAAGGATTTTTAAAAGAATGTGTTGTGTGTTTTTTTTTATATTTTCTTTACAAGTGGACTACAGGTGCCAGCGGGCCCTTTATGTCCGGGCATGCTGGCACTTGTGGTTCTCCAAGTGCCAACATGCTGGGGCAGGCTTGCTGGGACCTGTAGGCCTCCTGTAAAGAACAATATTACTATTGAAAGGCTATCAGCCTCCCATCCACCGGGCCACGGATGGGGGGGACAGCCTCGGGCTTCACCCCTGGCCCTTGGGTGGCTGGAGGGGGGGACTCCTTGATTTAAGGGGTCCTCACTCCTCCAGTGTACCCCGGCCAGGGGTGACTAGTTGGGGGGGTAATGGCACGGCCGCAGGGACCAATATAAAAGTGTCCCCCGGCTGTGGCATTATCTCCCTGGCTAGTGGAGCCCGGTGCTGGTTTGGAAAATACGGGGGACCCCTATGTCTTTTGTCCCCCGTATTTTTTAAACCAGGACCGGACGCAGAGCCCGGTGCTGGTTGTCTAAATATGGGGGAACCCTACTCATTTTTCCTCTGTATTTTAACAACCAGGACTGGCTCAAAGAGCCCGAGGCTGGTTTTACATAGGAGGGGGGACCCCACGCAATTTTTTTTTTTAACTTTCAGCTATTTAAATACCAGCCACCCTGTAAAATCGTCCTATATATGACACTCATCCCCTTATTTAAATGAGATAGTCAAAATCTCCCATAGCCAAAATCTCCCATAGCCAAAATCTCTTGCATAGTTAGACAAAATCTCTGGTAAAGTTAGTCAAAATCTCCTACTGCCAGTTCAAGGGAAAAGTTAGTCAAAATCTCTCATAGCCAAAATCTCTCCGTGTGTATGCACCTTAAGTCTGTGTCCAGACTTTAGTGATAGCCATGATTAGTCACAGCAGTACCAATCAATAGGATGGCATCGCTTAATGACTAAAACACATGCAAGTAGTCTGCCTTGTTAGGCCTCATTCACACTATGGAACTGTTGCTGAGTTGGCTGCATATGCATCAAAAATTAAGCTCTAAAGAAAACAAAAAACCTACAGGTAAAAATAGCATATATCTGGCCATATGCTGAGCCATACGCATTGCAAGAAGCATCGAGCTCTGCATTACTTATGTGCCAGATTTAAGTAATGCATACCTATACTCATGTACATATACATGCAGCCTGGTCTTAAGTACAAGAAAAGTTTTTTTAATAATTATTTTCACAGAGAAAAAAACATTAGTTGTTTTGTTTAATATATATTATTACATATCCTCTATAATACAGCGGAGTCATCAAATCTTGGAGACAGATAAAGTGGAGTGAGAACCAATCACCTCCTATCATTTATTTATTACTGTTGGCAGGAGCTGATTTGTTGGCACTTTATCTCTCTCCACTTTATCTGTCTCCTAGCTTTGATAAATCTCCCCCATAATATTGCTTTAAATGAAAGTTTCTGTTAAGTATTTTTCTCTATCAGTGATAGGCCCTACACACTGGGCGATAAAAGTCAAAGATATGAACGATCTCGTTTATTAATGAACGAGATACCGTTCATGTCTTTGAGTGTGGAGGCTCCAGCGATGAACGATGCGCGTCCCCGTGCTCGTTCATCGCTGGTGCCCCGTCCCCTGTGCATGCAGGCCAATATGGACGATCTCGTCCATGTTTGCCTGTACTTCTATGGACTCCCCCCGTCACTGCCCCCCCCCCCCCGCGTCGTCCGTATCCACCGTCGGGCAGCTCGGCGGTGGATCTTTAAATGTGTAGGGCCATTGAGGCTGGGGAACACTGGACCATGGGATTGCAGGTTGGGGCTGGAGTTGGCACCTAAATTAAACTATAGCTGTGTAGCCCCTTAAACTATTTGTTCATAATGCGATGTATTATGATTATAGAGTCTAGTACTAGTAGAATAAATATATATTAATTATTTATTGGAGGTATAAATACATGAAATATATGTAATATGTATATTGTATCCCTAATTTGTTTATAATGGAGGGTGGATGGTGGTTCATAAATAAAGTGTAATGTGTACTAGTATACTTGATACCCAGACACTCTGGCACGAGAAGGGCTAGTAGGACTTTTCTAGAAGCCCTCGTGCCGGGTAGTGAGTGCCAGGATGGAGGGCGGTTGGCTGAGGAAAGCGCGAGCCGGAGGATACGCTGCGGGAGACTGAGCTGAGGAGAGACGGAGGAGACGCTGAGGGAGACGGAGCTGAGGCGAGCCGGAGGAGAGGCTGAGGGAGACTGAGCTGAGGAGAGCCGGAGGAGACGCTGAGGGAAACGGAGCTGAGGAGAGCCGAGTGAGACGCTGCGGGAGACGGAGCTGAGGAGCGGAGCCCAAAAGCTGTGCTGTGGAGAGTCAATGCAGCTGACAATAGAGGTGTGTAGCGACGGTAAAGCATTACCCCACATACCTGACTCCAGAGATACTGGACCTTATCCGGCACCTATTGTGCTCCCCCATCAGCCGGAGATTAGAGAGCAGTGGAAGGACTAGACAGACTCCTAAGTTGATCGACCTATAGTAGCAATACCCAGGGGAGGAGCTGATTGACAGAGATCTCTTTTCAATAGGATCCGTGAATGGAGGTGTGAGTACTCTATAGCAATCATACTGGTTGGAGGAGGGAACAATACATAAACACTCCCAGTAGTCTTGGCCTGGCTCTGCAATATAGCGGAAACTATCAGAGAGGGAGATACGGTGGCTGAATGATAACACTGTGATCCACTGTGGGGAAATTGGACTTACGGCTGATTGTGACTATATGAAGCTCCTATTCCAGTAGTAACTCTGCTAGCCTCATATAATTTAGTTAGGATCATCACAATACTGTACCTTTTAGTTCTCCGGGAATTAACCTGAGGCAGTGAGGAGAATTCTTTTCTGACATCAGTTCGGACAGTGTTTTTTATTATATCATATCTAGGACATACCTTATACTGTCTGTGGCCTATAACACGGAAGATATATATATATATATATTGATTTCCTCCGAGATCGCACCTGTAAGGTACAGACCAATTACAATCCGGCCCATAGATAACTTGAGGACCTACGTCATCTGGCGAGTAAATTACTGTGTTCGCCTCTACACCTAAATACCGTGATAAAAGAGGAATGACATTAGGACTAACCACGGTAATAGATCTAATTGTAATGGTTACCAGGAAGATCTCCGAACGGAAGAACTGTGCTGAGCACAATCAATTACAAAGAAAAGAGTATTAATAGAATAATTAATACTTATTATATAAAATATATGATCCAATTCAGCGATATTCGGATCCGCATCATATTGAAAGACTCCAATTCTATCTAGTACATGTGACTGGGCCCCAACTTGTGCACCAACGATTTGAAACTTCATGAGGTCTTGAATGTGGTAATAAACAGGGATACTATTGCGCAAGCTAAAGTCCTACAATTACTTTGATTTCCATGTAGTTTTTTCTGCCTAACCGGTTTACAAATTTTTTGTAGTGCATGCATATACTATTGTATACATAACTAGTATGGTTGTAAGTAAATGTTTTAAGAGATGTCGTGATATTATTTACTAAATCCTAGTTACCTACCCTGAAATAAACAATTGATATGTGGATTATTAATATTATTTATTGAACTTACCTGTATATGGAGAAGACGGACCACATCACTCAGGCCAATCTGGAATAAAAGAAATAACAACTGGTATCAGGTGAGGGATTCTACGATTATTAATATATATAAAATTATTAATAATTTATAAAACGGGCTGTCCCAAGCTAGCCATAACCATCTTGGGTGGAGGCACTCAATATCAGTACATATGATTAAAACCATCTGTGATCTAATAAAGAAAGGGTCACATGTGGAGGCACTGCTGAGATCTTGAACCTGTATATATAACTCTCCTAATCTATTTTAGTCTAACATGGAGGTCGTAAATGGACAGGATATATATCGATGGTGTAGCCAAAATAGAGTTGAACCTACTTGCAGTTTTGGTATAGGGGGAGATTTTCAAACAGTGACTGATGAAGATGTGATGAAAGCAGTGAATAGATTGTATGGGTTAAATAATCCATATATTATAGATAGGTGGAGGGGGTCTAGTGGAGATACTGTTGCATTGTTAATTGGCACTAGATCCCCTTTAGATTTCACTTTATTACCTAGTCGGATTATGATGGAAAACATTGCAGACAAGAAGTTTCAGTTAATATGGCCTGAGGCTAGTCATGAAGAAGATGCTGCGTCATTCGGTGATGGGATTGGTACTGAGCAAACCCCTTTAGTGGGGGAAAATATTCCACCTATAGGTAGTAATATGGGTAACGGATCGGCCCCCATTAAAACAAACACTACAGAGTCACCGGCTGAAGCGGTGGTAGAGAAAGTCGTCAGCCATTTAGAAAGATGGCATTTTGAGGGAGGATATAGGCGGTTACGAATTTTTTCCGGTATTACTCCTGTGCCTGCCGGGGAGGAGACGTATGAACTGTGGCGAGAAGCAGCTATTCAGCATTCCGAGGAGTGGCAATGCCCAGAGCATAACAAGAGGCAAAGAGTCGTGGAGAGTTTGCGGGGTCCAGCCATGGGTGTCATTCAAGCTACCCGGAGAAGTAATCCACAGGCCACTTTAAGTGATTACATTGAGGCCTTGGATTTTTCCTATGGAACTGTGGAAGATGTTGGAGATCTGTTATCTCGATTGAATAGTACTTTCCAGGAGTATGGGGAAACATTGACCCACTACATCTACAGGGTTGATCGATTAATTTATAAGATTGTTGATAAAGGTGGTATTCTAAAAGAACAAGTGGATGAAAGACGTATCGTACAGGTACTTAAAGGAGCACTGACTAATAGCCCAGTGGCACAGAAGTTACGATGCACCTTGTCTAAAACTACCCCACTCACTTTGAACGAATTGGTTAAGGAGGTTAAAATCGAAGAGGTCCAGATTGAAAAGCGAGACAAAGCCATACAGAAAGTAAAGGTCGTGTTACCAACTACGGAAAAAATAGAAAAACCCATTATGGAGGATAGGTTGATCAAACTATTAGAAGAGCAAAATAGTAAAATGGATCAGTTGATTGCCCTGCAGACCACTAGTTTAGTTAAACCAAATTTGTCACCTGGACGAGGACGTACCCGAAGGGGAGACGGCAGGTTACCCATCTTGTGTTATCCGTGTGGTCAGCCTGGACATCGTTCTTTTGAGTGTAGCATGAACTCTCGAAGTCGACAGGGAGGTAGAACGTATAATCAGTGGATGCCAGATCTGCAGGAAAACTCCAATGGGAGTCCTGTGATCCCCTCACAGGCTCCCCGATAATAACCGTACATGCTATGGGGAGTGCACAGTGGCTGGATGATGTTCCAGAAAGTCTTATGGGGCCAGCACCTGTTGTAAGAGCTATGATAAATGGACATGAGTGCTCTGTACTCCTGGACAGTGGATCACAAGTATCTATTATCTTTGAGAATTGGTATCAAACTCATTTGACTGACATTCCCATACGACCTCTCAGTGGGCTCACAATCTGGGGCCTTAGCGAGCAAAAATACCCGTATTTGGGATATATTGTTACTAGAATAACATTCGATCCAGGACTAGGTATAGCTAATGAAACTGTCCCACTAGTAGCCTTGGTATGCCCGGATTCCCCAGGAGATAATGGGAGGTTGCCAGTAATTGTGGGGACTAACACTAATTTGTTTAAAAATCTAAAATATTGGTGTGATAAGCAGGGGCAGACCCACGTATGTGAGGCTGCTAATGACCTAAGTCGAGAATGCAATAGGATTGGTAGTGATGTGAACTTCCATGATAAAGAGTTAGGAATGACAAATGCACCAGTTGACCCCCCTATATGTCTGGAGATATGTTTTAAGGGCAGTGATATACAGGATAATGAAAAAAAACATTTACTAGAGCAATTGTATATGCGAGAAAAAGTGTTCTCTCGAGGAGAGTGGGATTTAGGGACTGCTAAAGATGTAGTACATACTATTAAATTACTGGATGACACCCCGTTCAGGGAGAGATCAAGGCGGTTAGCTCCCGCCGACTTTGAAGATGTACGGAAACATTTAAGGGGATTGCTGGAAAATCAGGTTATCGCGGATTCTGAAAGTTCATATGCATCCCCTATTGTGGTGGCAAGAAAAAAAAACGGGGAAATACGACTTTGTATTGACTACCGCACATTGAACACCAGGACTGTGACCGACCAATATACCGTACCTAAGATAGATGAAGCGCTGGATTGTTTACAAGGGAGTCAATGGTTCTCAGTACTCGATCTCCGTAGTGGATATTATCAAATACCCATGAGTGTAAATGACAGATGCAAGACAGCCTTTATATGTCCTATAGGGTTCTTCGAGTTTTTAAAAATGCTGCAAGGAATAAAAGGAGCCCCGGCAACCTTCCAAAGGATGATGGAAAAAACTATTGGAGACATGTGTTATAGGGAAGTATTAGTGTATCTGGATGATGTGATTGTATTTGGAAGGACTCTTGAAGAACATAATGTTCGTCTGCTAAAAGTGTTAGACCGTCTGCAGGCTAAAGGACTAAAATTATCCATTGAAAAGTGCTGCTTGTGTCAGTCAGTGGTAAAATATTTGGGACATATTGTCAGTAGACAGGGTATTGCAACAGATCCTGACAAAGTACAAGCTGTGAAGGATTGGCCCAGGCCCAACTGCTTGAAGGAGTTGAGATCTTTTTTGGGATTTTGTGGGTATTACAGGAAATTTGTTCCACAATATTCTAAGATGGCTCAACCCCTTACTTCGCTAACAAAAGGATACCCCCCTAATAACTTAAAAAACCGATCTAAGAAGAATCTGAACAACCAATATTTAAGGCCCCAGGAACCATTTGGTGATAGGTGGGATGATTCATGTGAAAAAGCTTTTAACCAATTAAAGTGGAGTTTGATACAGGCTCCGGTACTCGCATATGCTGATCCTTCACTACCTTACCAGGTACATGTTGATGCCTCTTACGAGGGACTGGGGGGAGTTCTCTATCAGGAACATAGTGGTGATATGAAACCCATCTCGTATGTTAGTAGAGGAATATCTACTAGTGAACGCAATTATCCTGTGCATAAATTAGAGTTTCTCGCTCTGAAATGGGCAGTATCTGATAAGTTCCACGATTATTTGTATGGGGTGCCATTTACGGTAATAACTGATAACAATCCATTAACTTATGTACAGACGACGGCCAAACTTGATGCCACTGGACAAAGGTGGTTAGCAACACTGTCCAATTATGAGTTCACAATAAAGTATAAACCTGGAATTAGCAACATCGATGCCGATGCATTATCTAGAATGCCACGAAAAGAAGATCCTGGACAGCAATCATCTGAAGAATGGATCGAAGTTCCTGCATCTACTGTGAAGGGATTATGTTTTCAAATTAGAGAATTTGGGTACATTC
Organism: Pseudophryne corroboree; assembly: GCF_028390025.1. NCBI lineage: Eukaryota > Metazoa > Chordata > Amphibia > Anura > Myobatrachidae > Pseudophryne > Pseudophryne corroboree. Next base: position 665,431,654 of record NC_086445.1, read on the forward strand.
CAATCCCTGCCGTAGTTTCCATGGGTGCTTCAGTGGATGCCCTACCGCCCTTATACTGTTGGATAGATTCTGCTGATATGGAAGGTTTAGATGTAGTGACTCCTGAACATATGAGTCAAGAGCAGCGTGAAGATAAGGATATATATCCTGTATTGCATATGGTAGAGAGGAGGATGAATAACCCATTGGACGTTCCCATGACTCACAAAGCCCGGATATTATTCCGACAGAAAAGAAAGTTGAATATACAGAAAGGAATATTGTTTCGGAAAACGCGAAACCGGGATGGTACATATAGAATGCAATTGGTGCTTCCTAGTAAATATATTGCTACGGTACTGAAATCTCTGCATGATGGTCATGGACACTTAGGGTATGATAAGACCCAGGGGCTAATTTCTGATAGGTTCTATTGGCCTTACATGAATAGGGATATAGAAGCGTACTGCCAGACTTGTGGAAGGTGTATTGTGCGGAAAAAATTGCCTGAAAGAGCAGCACCATTGGTTAATATCGTTAGCAATGGGCCAATGGACCTTGTATGTATTGATTATCTGTCTTTGGAAGATTCTGGAGGAAAGGAAAGTAATATACTAGTAGTGACAGATCATTTCACAAGATATGCCCAGGCTTTTGTGACGGTAAATCAACAAGCAGTAACAGTAGCGCGAACGCTTTGGGATAAGTTTTTCATCCATTATGGATTACCATCAAGAATACACACTGATCAGGGGAGAGACTTTGAGAGTAGGCTCATTCGGGAATTATGTGATTGTTGTGGTATTCGGAAGTCTAGAACAACTCCGTATCACCCCCAAGGGGATCCCCAACCTGAACGGTTTAACCGTACACTATTAAACATGTTGGGCACTTTAAGTGAGGAAAAGAAATCACATTGGAAACAGTATATATCACTGTTGGTACATTCTTATAATTGCACAAAGAATGAGAGCACTGGATATTCTCCTTATCTTTTAATGTTTGGGAGAGAAGCCAGACTACCCATCGATGTGAGTTTAGGAACTAAAATTAACCCTCCTAGTGGAAAGTCACATAGCCAGTACATACGACAACTTAGGCGACAGTTGGCAGGAGCTTATCAGACAGCTCAGCTAGAAGCTCGGAAATTAGGAGAAAAGAACAAGCAACGATATGATGCTCATGTGAAAGAAAATAAATTAATTCCTGGAGACAGGGTGTTAATTAGAATGCTTGGAGTACCCAGGCGTCGGAAGCTTAGTAACCGGTGGAAATCCCAACCATATGTCATAATGAAACAGCTTCCCAATATTCCTGTATATCAACTAAGGCCAGAGAATGATGCAGGACCCATACTTACTTATCATCGACAACATTTATTACCAATAGTGCCTGGAGTTAGATGGGAAGAGAAGGGTATTGATTCAGAAAATTTACCAATAGAAGGAAATGGTAATAAAGAGCCATTAATACCAAAGATGAGAGAGATGCCAGGCTGTGAGCCAGAGGGTGTTAATCAGGAGGAATGGTACGAACCAGTATGGTATTATAAAGAACCCGGGCCGGAGGATAATGATAAACCACAGGATGACAAATGTGACCCTGAAGAACCAACCTGGACAACAAGTACGACAGAATGGGAATTAGCCCGGGGTGAGAATCGACTATACAGGGAGGGGACTATGCCTCCTGCCCAGGATGATCAAGTGGCAGAAGAACAAGTCTCACCGGAAACGCCAACAGAATCAAGTGTAGAGAATACTAGACCACAGCGGACTAGGAGACCTCCTAGAATACTTACCTATGACCAGTTAGGAACACCTAATACAATTCCCTTGGTATTGCACCCTGGTATGGTAATGTCATGGCCGTATTTTGGATGGGATGTAAATGGGTATACTTATATAGAACCATTGAATGTGCCTGTAGGTGGTGACATCCACTTAAATCACCATATTTATTAGTATTTAAGCTTATTCACCAGGGGGAGAATGTAGCCCCTTAAACTATTTGTTCATAATGCGATGTATTATGATTATAGAGTCTAGTACTAGTAGAATAAATATATATTAATTATTTATTGGAGGTATAAATACATTAAATATATGTAATATGTATATTGTATCCCTAATTTGTTTATAATGGAGGGTGGATGGTGGTTCATAAATAAAGTGTAATGTGTACTAGTATACTTGATACCCGGACACTCTGGCACGAGAAGGGCTAGTAGGACTTTTCTAGAAGCCCTCGTGCCGGGTAGTGAGTGCCAGGATGGAGGGCGGTTGGCTGAGGAAAGCGCGAGCCGGAGGATACGCTGCGGGAGACTGAGCTGAGGAGAGACGGAGGAGACGCTGAGGGAGACGGAGCTGAGGCGAGCCGGAGGAGAGGCTGAGGGAGACTGAGCAGAGGAGAGCCGGAGGAGACGCTGAGGGAAACGGAGCTGAGGAGAGCCGGGGGAGACGCTGCGGGAGACGGAGCTGAGGAGCGAAGCCCAAAAGCTGTGCTGTGGAGAGTCAATGCAGCTGACAATAGAGGTGTGTAGCGACGGTAAAGCATTACCCCACATACCTGACTCCAGAGATACTGGACCTTATCCGGCACCTATTGTGCTCCCCCATCAGCCGGAGATTAGAGAGCAGTGGAAGGACTAGACAGACTCCTAAGTTGATCGACCTATAGTAGCAATACCCAGGGGAGGAGCTGATTGACAGAGATCTCTTTTCAATAGGATCCGTGAATGGAGGTGTGAGTACTCTATAGCAATCATACTGGTTGGAGGAGGGAACAATACATAAACACTCCCAGTAGTCTTGGCCTGGCTCTGCAATATAGCGGAAACTATCAGAGAGGGAGATACGGTGGCTGAATGATAACACTGTGATCCACTGTGGGGAAATTGGACTTACGGCTGATTGTGACTATATGAAGCTCCTATTCCAGTAGTAACTCTGCTAGCCTCATATAATTTAGTTAGGATCATCACAATACTGTACCTTTTAGTTCTCCGGGAATTAACCTGAGGCAGTGAGGAGAATTCTTTTCTGACATCAGTTCGGACAGTGTTTTTTATTATATCATATCTAGGACATACCTTATACTGTCTGTGGCCTATAACACGGAAGATATATATATATATATATATTGATTTCCTCCGAGATCGCACCTGTAAGGTACAGACCAATTACAATCCGGCCCATAGATAACTTGAGGACCTACGTCATCTGGCGAGTAAATTACTGTGTTCGCCTCTACACCTAAATACCGTGATAAAAGAGGAATGACATTAGGACTAACCACGGTAATAGATCTAATTGTAATGGTTACCAGGAAGATCTCCGAACGGAAGAACTGTGCTGAGCACAATCAATTACAAAGAAAAGAGTATTAATAGAATAATTAATACTTATTATATAAAATATATGATCCAATTCAGCGATATTCGGATCCGCATCATATTGAAAGACTCCAATTCTATCTAGTACATGTGACTGGGCCCCAACTTGTGCACCAACGATTTGAAACTTCATGAGGTCTTGAATGTGGTAATAAACAGGGATACTATTGCGCAAGCTAAAGTCCTACAATTACTTTGATTTCCATGTAGTTTTTTCTGCCTAACCGGTTTACAAATTTTTTGTAGTGCATGCATATACTATTGTATACATAACTAGTATGGTTGTAAGTAAATGTTTTAAGAGATGTCGTGATATTATTTACTAAATCCTAGTTACCTACCCTGAAATAAACAATTGATATGTGGATTATTAATATTATTTATTGAACTTACCTGTATATGGAGAAGACGGACCACATCACTCAGGCCAATCTGGAATAAAAGAAATAACAACTGGTATCAGGTGAGGGATTCTACGATTATTAATATATATAAAATTATTAATAATTTATAAAACGGGCTGTCCCAAGCTAGCCATAACCATCTTGGGTGGAGGCACTCAATATCAGTACATATGATTAAAACCATCTGTGATCTAATAAAGAAAGGGTCACAGCTGTAAAAGTAAACTCCTCCCCCAAGCAACCCCAGAATTCTAGTTTCTTTTTAGGTGCCTTGGACTGAGGGCACTTTTTTTTTTAGGGCAGCCCCTTAGTTAGACTGCCTCTTTTTCTTTGTCTTTTTTTTTTTTTACTTTTCTTTCTAAGATTAGGACTGTACGCCGCTTGTAGTAGCGCACAGCAATAGGCTGCAAGGAGCTGTCTCCGCCACCAGTGACCAACTGCAATGCGGCAGCCGCCTTAGGGTGGGTGTGTGTGGGGGGGGGGGGTTGGATGTGGCTACCCCTCTGGTGCACTTCAGACCGCCTGGCCCAGAGACAGTGCGCGCCTGCACCCTGTTAGAGGTTGCTGGGTGGCCAGCGCTATCCTGAATGGCGGACACCATTTCTCTGGGTTTCCTAACAGCTGCTCCACTTTCAAGCAGGGAGGGGGAGCATGCGCGCTACAGTCTGCCTGGGTAGCGAACTGGGACAGCTATTTTCTCTAACGTCCTAGTGGATGCTGGGGACTCCGTAAGGACCATGGGGAATAGACGGGCTTCGCAGGAGACTGGGCACTCTAAAGAAAGATTAGGTACTATCTGGTGTGCACTGGCTCCTCCCTCTATGCCCCTCCTCCAGACCTCAGTTAGAATCTGTGCCCGGCCAGCGCTGGGTGCTCCTAGTGGGCTCTCCTGAGCCTGCTAGTAAAAGAAAGTATTTGTTAGGTTTTTTATTTTCAGTGAGCTTCTGCTGGCAACAGACTCACTGCTACGAGGGACTGAGGGGAGAGAAGCAAACCTACCTGTCTACAGCTAGGTTGCGCTTCTTAGGCTACTGGACACCATTAGCTCCAGAGGGTTCGAACACAGGCATCTGTCCTCGATCGTCCGTTCCCGGAGCCGCGCCGCCGTCCCCCTCACAGAGCCAGAAGTACAGAAGCTTGAAGACGGCGAAAACGGCGGCTGAAGACTCCTGTCTTCATTTAAGGTAGCGCACAGCACCGCAGCTGTGCGCCATTGCTCCCAGCACACTTTCACACTCCGGTCACTGTAGGGTGCAGGGCGCTGGGGGGGGGCGCCCTGGGCAGCAATTGAAGTACCTTTTTGGCATAACATACATATATACAGTCAGGCACTGTATATATGTAAAAACCCCCGCCATTTTTTTCACACAGAAGCGGGACAGTAGCCCGCCGCTGAGGGGGCGGGGCCTTCTTCCTCAGCACACCAGCGCCATTTTCTCTTCACAGCTCCGCTGGAAGGACGCTCCCCAGGCTCTCCCCTGCAGTATCCAGGTACAAGAAGGGTAAAAAAAGAGAGGGGGGGCACATAAATTTAGGCGCAAAAGACATAAAATCGGCAGCTATTGGGTAATCACTTATTATAGTGAATATCCCTGGGTTATATAGCGCTGCGGTGTGTGCTGGCATACTCTCTCTCTGTCTCCCCAAAGGCCTTTGTGGGGTCCTATCCTCAGTCAGAGCATTCCCTGTGTGTCTGCTGTGTGTCGGTACGGCTGTGTCGACATGTTTGATGAGGAGGGTTACGTGGAGGCGGAGCAAGTGCGGATAAATGTGGTGTCGCCGCCGTCGGGGCCGACACCTGATTGGATGGATATGTGGAAGGTCTTAAATGATAAAGAAACTCCTTGCATAAAAGGTTTGATGACGCTGCAGCCTTGGGACAGCCGGGGTCTCAACCCGGGCCTGCCCAGGCGACTCAGAGGCCGTCAGGGTCTCATAAACGCCCACTATCTCAGATGGTTGACACAGATGCCGACACGGAGTCCGACTCCAGTGTCGACGATGATGAGGCACAATTACAGCCTAAGATGACCAAGGCCATCCGTTACATGATTATTGCAATGAAAGATGTATTGCACATTTCAGAGGTTAACCCTTTCCCTGACAAGAGGGTGTATATGTTTGGGGAGAAAAAGCAGGCAGTGACTTTTCCCCCGTCACATGAATTAAATGAGTTATGTGAAGAAGCGTGGAGTTTCCCTGATAAGAAAGTGGTGATTTCCAAAAAATTACCGCTGGCGTACCCTTTCCCGCCAACGGACAGGTTACGTTGGGAATCCTCCCCTAGGGTAGACAAGGCGCTGACACGCTTATCTAAGAAGGTGGCCCTGCCGTCTCAGGATACGGCCGTCCTAAAGGATCCTGCGGATAGGAAGCAGGAAGCTATCTTGAAGTCAGTGTATACACACTCTGGTACTCTACTGAGACCAGCTATTGCTTCAGCCTGGATGTGTAGCGCTGTAGCAGCATGGACAGATACTCTGTCAGAGGACATAGATGCCCTGGACAGGGATACTGTCTTGCTAACCCTGGGCCATATAAAAGACGCCGTCTTATATATGCAGGATGCCCAGAGGGGCATTTGCCTGCTGGGCTCTAGAATTAATGCAATGTCCATTTCTGCCAGGAGGGTCTTATGGACTCGGCAATGGACAGGGGATGCCGATTCTAAAAAACACATGGAGGTTTTGCTTTATAAGGGTGAGGAATTGTTTGGGGACGGCCTCTCGGACCTTGTGTCCACAGCGACAGCTGGAAAGTCGACTTTCTTGCCTCAGGTTTCCTCACAGCCTAAGAAAGCACCGTATTATCAAATGCAGTCCTTTCGTTCTCAGAGAAGCAAGAAGGTCAGAGGTGCATCCTTTCTTGCCAGAGGCAGGGGTAGAGGAAAGAAGCTGCACCATGCAGCTAGTTCCCAGGAACAAAAGTCCTCCCCGGCTTCCACTAAGTCCACCTCATGACGCTGGGGCTCCACAGGCGGAGCCAGGAGCGGTGGGGGCGCGTCTCCGAAAATTCAGCAACCAGTGGGTTCGCTTACAGGTGGATCCTTGGGCTATACAAATTGTATCTCAGGGATACAAGCTGGAGTTCGAAGTAACTCCCCCTCACCGTTACCTAAAATCAGCCTTGCCAGCTTCCCCCATGGAAAGGGAGGCAGTCCTGGCGGCAATTCACAAGCTGTACCTCCAGCAAGTGAAAAATAATGGGGTTACTATTCCACACTGTTTGTGGTACCGAAACCGGACGGTTCGGTAAGACCCATTCTGAATTTAAAATCCTTGAACATTTATATGAAAAAATTCAAGTTCAAAATGGAATCGCTCAGAGCGGTCATTGCAAGCCTGGAAGAGGGGGATTTTATGGTATCTCTGGACATCAAGGATGCTTACTTGCATGTCCCCATTTATCCACCTCACCAGGAGTACCTCAGGTTTGTGGTACAGGACTGTCATTACCAATTCCAGACGTTGCCGTTTGGTCTGTCCACGGCACCGAGAGTATTTACCAAGGTAATGGCCGAAATGATGGTACTCCTTCGGAAGCAAGGAGTTACGGTTATCACGTACTTGGACGATCTCCTCATAAGGGCGAGGTCTAGGGAGCAGTTGTTGATCAGCGTAGCACACTCTCAGGAAGTGTTGCAACAGCACGGCTGGATTCTGAATATTCCAAAGTCGCAGCTGATTCCTACGACGCGTCTGCCCTTCCTGGGTATGATTCTGGACACAGAACAGAAGAAGGTGTTTCTTCCGGAGGAGAAGGCCCAGGAGTTAGTGACTCTGGTCAGGGACCTCCTAAAACCAAATCAGGTGTCGGTGCATCACTGCACGCGAGTCCTGGGAAAGATGGTGGCCTCATACGAAGCCATTCCCTTCGGCAGGTTCCATGCGAGGATCTTTCAGTGGGATCTGTTGGACAAGTGGTCCGGATCGCATCTTCAGATGCATCGGCTGATCACCCTGTCCCCGAGGGCCAGGGTGTCTCTTCTGTGGTGGCTGCAGAGTGCTCATCTTCTCGAGGGCCGCAGGTTCGGCATACAGGACTGGGTTCTGGTGACCACGGATGCAAGCCTCCGCGGATGGGGGGCAGTCACTCAGGGAAGAAACTTCCAAGGGCTGTGGACAAGTCAGGAGACTTGTCTGCACATAAATATACTGGAACTAAGGGCCATATACAACACCCTGAGTCAAGCGGAGCCCCTGCTTCGAGACCAACCAGTGCTGATTCAGTCAGACAACATCACGGCGGTCGCCCATGTAAACCGCCAGGGCGGCACAAGAAGCAGGGTGGCGATGGCAGAAGCCACAAAGATTCTTCGTTGGGCGGAGATTCACGTACAAGCACTGTCAGTGGTGTTCATTCCGGGAGTGGACAACTGGGAAGCAGACTTCCTCAGCAGACACGACCTCCACCCAGGAGAGTGGGGACTTCATCAAGAAGTCTTCACACAGATTGCAAATCGATGGGAACTGCCACAGGTGGACATGATGGCGTCCTGCCTCAACAAAAAGCTAAAAAGATATTGCGCCAGGTCAAGGGACCCTCAGGCGATAGCTGTGGACGCGCTAGTGACACCCTGGGTGTTCCAGTCGGTATATGTGTTCCCTCCTCTTCCTCTCATACCCAAGGTACTGAGAATAGTAAGAAAAAGAGGAGTGAGAACAATACTCATCGTTCCGGATTGGCCAAGAAGGACTTGGTACCCAGAACTACAAGAGATGATCACAGAGGACCCATGGCCTCTGCCTCTCAGACAGGACCTGTTGCAACAGGGGCCCTGTCTGTTCCAAGACTTACCGCAGCTGCGTTTGACGGCATGGCGGTTGAACGCCGGATCCTAATGGAAAAGGGCATCCCGGATGAAGTGATTCCTACGCTGATAAAAGCTAGGAAGGATGTAACAGCTAAGCATTATCACCGTATATGGCAAAGATATGCTGATTGGTGTGAGGCCAGGATGGCCCCTACAGAGGAATTCCAGCTGGGTCGATTTCTGCACTTCCTACAGTCAGGTGTGACTATGGCCCTGAAATTAGGGTCCATAAAGGTCCAGATTTCGGCCCTATCCATTTTCTTTCAAAAAGAACTGGCTTCACTGCCTGAGGTTCAGACGTTTGTAAAGGGAGTGCTGCATATTCAGCCCCCTTTTGTGCCACCAGTGGCACCTTAGGATCTTAACGTTGTGTTGGATTTCCTGAAATCCCACTGGTTTGAACCACTTAAGACTGTGGAACTAAAGTATCTCACGTGGAAAGTGGTCATGCTGTTGGCCTTAGCATCGGCGAGGCGTGTATCAGAATTGGCGGCTTTGTCATGTAAAAGCCCTTATTTGATCTTCCATATGGACAGGGCAGAATTGCGGACTCGTCCCCAATTTCTCCCAAAGGTGGTATCATCGTTTCATTTGAACCAACCTATTGTGGTCCCTGCGGCTACTCGGGACTTGGAGGACTCCAAGTTGCTGGACGTAGTCCGGGCTTTGAAAATATATGTTTCCAGAACGGCTGGAGTCAGGAAGACTGACTCGCTGTTTATTCTGTATGCACCCAATAAGCTGGGTGCTCCTGCTTCAAAGCAAACTATTGCTCGCTGGATCTGTAGCACGATTCAGCTGGCTCATTCTGCGGCTGGATTGCCGCATCCAAAATCAGTGAAAGCCCTTTCCACAAGGAAGGTGGGCTCTTCTTGGGCGGCTGCCCGAGGGGTCTCGGCTTTATAGCTTTGCCGAGCGGCTACTTGGTCGGTTTCAAACACTTTTGCAAAGTTCTACAAGTTTGATACCCTGGCTGAGGAGGACCTTGTGTTTGCTCATTCGGTGCTGCAGAGTCATCCGCACTCTCCCGCCCGTTTGGGAGCTTTGGTATAATCCCCATGGTCCTTACGGAGTCCCCAGCATCCACTAGGACGTTAGAGAAAATAAGAATTTACTCACCGGTAATTCTATTTCTCGTAGTCCGTAGTGGATGCTGGGCGCCCGTCCCAAGTGCGGACTTTCTGCAATACGTGTATATAGTTATTGCTTAATAAAGGGTTATTGTTATGAGCCATACGTTGAGTGATGCTCAGTTGTTGTTCATACTGTTAACTGGGTAAGGTTATCACGAGTTGTACGGTGTGATTGGTGTGGCTGGTATGAGTCTTACCCTGGATTCCAAAATCCTTTCCTTGTAATGTCAGCTCTTCCAGGCACAGTTTCCCTAACTGAGGTCTGGAGGAGGGGCATAGAGGGAGGAGCCAGTGCACACCAGATAGTACCTAATCTTTCTTTAGAGTGCCCAGTCTCCTGCGGAGCCCGTCTATTCCCCATGGTCCTTACGGAGTCCCCAGCATCCACTACGGACTACGAGAAATAGAATTACCTGTGAGTAAATTCTTATTTTCCCTGTTTCCCTGCACTTTCATAGGAGGCATAATCCTCTTCCCTGCACCTACTCTGTTACTAACAAGCTAAGGGGGTCATTCCGACCCGATCGCATGCTGCAGTTGTTCGCAGTGCAGCAATCGGGTCGGAACTGCGCATGCCAGGCGGCCGAAGGCCGTCATTACCTAGTGATCGCCTTTGCCTGTTTGACAGGCATAGGCAGTCGCTGAGCGGGAGGAAGCAGCACGGCGGCCTTTGGCCGCCATTTTTGGGGCGCAATCCGGCCAACGCAAGCGTGGCCGGACTGTGCGGGGGGCAGGCCGCAGCGGCTGCGTGATGTCCCATGCAGCCGCTGCAACCCAGAGCAGCGACGAGTAACTCCCGGCCAGCGGCAGGAGCTGCGCTGGCGGGAGTTACTCTTCAAGTACAAAAGCATTGCCGCTGTGCGATGCTTTTGCACTTGTGCGGGGGAAGGGGGGCCAACTGACATGCGGAGTGGACTAGTACTGTGCTGGGCGTCTCCCTGCATGTCTGGGAAGGAAGATGATGGTAGCTGTGCGAAATTTAGCACAGCTACAATCAACTCGGAATGAGCCCCTAAGTCATAGGTATGCAAACTCGATCCTCATTACCCCACACAGTGCCTGTTTTGCAGGTAACCCAGCAGGTGCACAGGTGTATTCATTAATCACAGACACATTTTAAAAGGTCCGCAGGTGGAGTCAATTATTTCACTTGTGATTCTGTGAGGAGACCTCCAAAACATGCACTGTGTGGGGAAATGAGGACCGAGTTTGCAGACCTATGCACTAAGTGCTAATTGTTTGTATAGCTGCCTATGTCTGTCTCCTATGTGTGGTTATCAGTAGAGATAAGCGGGTTTGGTTCGTTGAGAGCCGAACCCCCCCCCGAACTTCACCTATTTTACACGGGTCCGAGGCAGCCTCAGATCTTCCCGCCTTGCTCAGTTAACCCGAACGAGACCGAAAGTCATCATCCCGCTGTCGGATTCTCACGAGATTCGTATTCCATATAAAGAGCCGCGCGTCGCCGCCATTTTCACTCGTGCATTGGAGATTGAACGGAAAGGACGTGGCTACGTTCTCTCACTGAAAAGCTCCGTATCTGTGCTCAGTGTGCTGCAAATATCTACGTTCTCTGCCTGAAGAGCTCCATATCTCTGCTCAGTGTGCTGCAAATATCTACGTTCTCTGCCTGAAAAGCTCCATATCTCTGCTCAGTGTGCTGCAAATATCTGTGCTCAGTGTGCTGCATTGTGTTGACCACCAGTATATAATTATAGTAGTACAGTACAGTAGGCCATTGCTGTATCTAGCAGCTCCGTGTCAGACTCAGTTCTAGACAGTATCTTGATCATCAGTGCTCAATATCTGCTGCATTGTTGTGTGACCAGTATATACTATATATATGTGTATATATATATATATATATATATATATATATATATATAATATATATTTATAATTTCCACAAGTAGAGCCGCAGCACACTTCCAGGTCAATTGCTAGGTGCCAGGTCAGATAAATAACACAGTACTGTCCATTAGTGATGAGCGCCGGAAATTTTTCGGGTTTTGTGTTTTGGTTTTGGGTTCGGTTCCGCGGCCGTGTTTTGGGTTCGACCGCGTTTTGGCAAAACCTCACCGGGTTTTTTTTGTCGGATTCGGGTGTGTTTTGGATTCGGGTGTTTTTTTCAAAAAACACTAAAAAACATCTTAAATCATAGAATTTGGGGGTAATTTTAATCCCAAAGTATTATTAACCTCAAAAAACATAATTTCCACTCATTTTCAGCCTATTCTGAACACCTCACACCTCACAATATTATTTTTAGTCCTAAAATTTGCACCGAGGTCGCTGTGTGAGTAAGATAAGCGACCCTAGTGGCCGACACAAACACCGTGCCCATCTAGGAGTGGCACTGCAGTGTCACGCAGGATGTCCCTTCCAAAAAACCCTCCCCAAACAGCACATGACGCAAAGAAAAAAAGAGGCACAATGAGGTAGCTGACTGTGTGTGTGAGAAAGATAAGCGACCCTAGTGGCCGACACAAACACCGTGCCCATCTAGGAGTGGCACTGCAGTGTCACGCAGGATGTCCCTTCCAAAAAACCCTCCCCAAACAGCACATGACGCAAAGAAAAAAAGAGGCGCAATGAGGTAGCTGACTGTGTGAGAAAGATAAGCGACCCTAGTGGCCGACACAAACACCGGGCCCATCTAGGAGTGGCACTGCAGTGTCACGCAGGATGTCCCTTCCAAAAAACCCTCCCCAAACAGCACATGACGCAAAGAAAAAAAGAGGCGCAATGAGGTAGCTGACTGTGTGAGAAAGATAAGCGACCCTAGTGGCCGACACAAACACCGGGCCCATCTAGGAGTGGCACTGCAGTGTCACGCAGGATGTCCCTTCCAAAAAACCCTCCCCAAACAGCACATGACGCAAAGAAAAAAAGAGGCACAATGAGGTAGCTGACTGTGTGTGTGAGAAAGATAAGCGACCCTAGTGGCCGACACAAACACCGGGCCCATCTAGGAGTGGCACTGCAGTGTCACGCAGGATGTCCCTTCCAAAAAACCCTCCCCAAACAGCACATGACGCAAAGAAAAAAAGAGGCACAATGAGGTAGCTGACTGTGTGTGTGAGAAAGATAAGCGACCCTAGTGGCCGACACAAACACCGTGCCCATCTAGGAGTGGCACTGCAGTGTCACGCAGGATGTCCCTTCCAAAAAACCCTCCCCAAACAGCACATGACGCAAAGAAAAAAAGAGGCACAATGAGGTAGCTGACTGTGTGTGTGAGAAAGATAAGCGACCCTAGTGGCCGACACAAACACCGGGCCCATCTAGGAGTGGCACTGCAGTGTCACGCAGGATGTCCCTTCCAAAAAACCCTCCCCAAACAGCACATGACGCAAAGAAAAAAAGAGGCGCAATGAGGTAGCTGACTGTGTGAGAAAGATAAGCGACCCTAGTGGCCGACACAAACACCGGGCCCATCTAGGAGTGGCACTGCAGTGTCACGCAGGATGTCCCTTCCAAAAAACCCTCCCCAAACAGCACATGACGCAAAGAAAAATAAAAGAAAAAAGAGGTGCAAGATGGAATTGTCCTTGGGCCCTTCCCACCCACCCTTATGTTGTAACTATAAACAAAACAGGACATGCACACTTTAACCAACCCATCATTTCAGTGACAGGGTCTGCCACACGACTGTGACTGAAATGACGGGTTGGTTTGGACCCCCACCCAAAAAGAAGCAATTAATCTCTCCTTGCACAAACTGGCTCTACAGAGGCAAGATGTCCACCTCATCATCATCCTCCGATATATCACCGTGTACATCCCCCTCCTCACAGATTATCAATTCGTCCCCACTGGAATCCACCATGTCAGCTCCCTGTGTACTTTGTGGAGGCAATTGCTGCTGGTCAATGTCTCCGCGGAGGAATTGATTATAATTCATTTTAATGAACATCATCTTCTCCACATTTTCTGGATGTAACCTCGTACGCCGATTGCTGACAAGGTGAGCGGCGGCACTAAACACTCTTTCGGAGTACACACTTGTGGGAGGGCAACTTAGGTAGAATAAAGCCAGTTTGTGCAAGGGCCTCCAAATTGCCTCTTTTTCCTGCCAGTATAAGTACGGACTGTGTGACGTGCCTACTTGGATGCGGTCACTCATATAATCCTCCACCATTCTATCAATGGTGATAGAATCATATGCAGTGACAGTAGACGACATGTCCGTAATGGTTGTCAGGTCCTTCAGTCCGGACCAGATGTCAGCATCAGCAGTCGCTCCAGACTGCCCTGCATCACCGCCAGCGGGTGGGCTCGGAATTCTGAGCCTTTTCCTCGCACCCCCAGTTGCGGGAGAATGTGAAGGAGGAGATGTTGACAGGTCGCGTTCCGCTTGACTTGACAATTTTCTCACCAGCAGGTCTTTTAAACCCAGCAGACTTGTGTGCGCCGGAAAGAGAGATCCAAGGTAGGTTTTAAATCTAGGATCGAGCACGGTGGCCAAAATGTAGTGCTCTGATTTCAACAGATTGACCACCCGTGAATCCTTGTTAAGCGAATTAAGGGCTCCATCCACAAGTCCCACATGCCTAGCGGAATCGCTCTGTCTTAGCTCCTCCTTCAATGTCTCCAGCTTCTTCTGCAAAAGCCTGATGAGGGGAATGACCTGACTCAGACTGGCAGTGTCTGAACTGACTTCACGTGTGGCAAGTTCAAAGGGCATCAGAACTTTGCACAACGTTGAAATCATTCTCCACTGCGCTTGAGACAGGTGCATTCCACCTCCTATATCGTGGTCAGTTGTATAGGCTTGAATGGCCTTTTGCTGCTCCTCCAACCTCTGAAGCATATAGAGGGTTGAATTCCACCTCGTTACCACCTCCTGCTTCAGATGATGGCAGGGCAGGTTCAGGCGTTTTTGGTGGTGCTCCAGTCTTCTGTACGTGCTGCCTGTACGCCGAAAGTGTCCCGCAATTTTTCTGGCCACCGCCAGCATCTCTTGCACGCCCCTGTCGTTTTTTTAAAAATTCTGCACCACCAAATTCAAGGTATGTGCAAAACATGGGACGTGCTGGAATTTGCCCAGATGTAATGCACGCACAATATTGCTGGCGTTGTCCGATGCCACAAATCCACAGGAGAGTCCAATTGGGGTAAGCCATTCCGCGATGATCTTCCTCAGTTGCCGTAAGAGGTTTTCAGCTGTGTGCGTATTCTGGAAACCGGTGATACAAAGCGTAGCCTGCCTAGGAACGAGTTGGCGTTTGCGAGATGCTGCTACTGGTGCCGCCGCTGCTGTTCTTGCGGCGGGAGTCCATACATCTACCCAGTGGGCTGTCACAGTCATATAGTCCTGACCCTGCCCTGCTCCACTTGTCCACATGTCCGTGGTTAAGTGGACATTGGGTACAGCTGCATTTTTTAGGACACTGGTGACTCTTTTTCTGAGGTCTGTGTACATTTTCGGTATCGCAACCCTAGAGAAATGGAACCTAGATGGTATTTGGTACCGGGGACACAGTACCTCCAACAAGTCTCTAGTTGGCTCTGCAGTAATGATGGATACCGGAACCACGTTTCTCACCACCCAGGATGTCAAGGCCTCAGTTATCCGCTTTGCAGTAGGATGACTGCTGTGATATTTAATCTTCCTCGCAAATGACTGTTGGACAGTCAATTGCTTGGTGGAAGTAGTAAAAGTGGTCTTACGACTTCCCCTCTGGGATGACCATCGACTCCCAGCAGCAACAACAGCAGCGCCAGCAGCAGTAGGCGTTACACGCAAGGATGCATCGGAGGAATCCCAGGCAGGAGAGGACTCGTCAGAATTGCCAGTGACATGGCCTGCAGGACTATTGGCATTCCTGGGGAAGGAGGAAATTGACACTGAGGGAGTTGGTGGGGTGGTTTGCGTGAGCTTGGTTACAAGAGGAAGGGATTTACTGGTCAGTGGAGTGCTTCCGCTGTCACCCAAAGTTTTTGAACTTGTCACTGACTTATTATGAATGCGCTGCAGGTGACGTATAAGGGAGGATGTTCCGAGGTGGTTAACGTCCTTACCCCTACTTATTACAGCTTGACAAAGGGAGCACACGGCTTGACACCTGTTGTCCGCATTTCTGGTGAAATACCTCCACACCGAAGAGCTGATTTTTTTGGTATTTTCTCCTGGCATGTCAACGGCCATATTCCTCCCACGGACAACAGGTGTCTCCCCGGGTGCCTGACTTAAACAAACCACCTCACCATCAGAATCCTCCTGGTCAATTTCCTCCCCAGCGCCAGCAACACCCATATCCTCCGCATCCTGGTGGACTTCAACACTGACATCTTCAATCTCACTATCAGGAACTGGACTGCGGGTGCTCCTTCCAGCACTTGCAGGGGGCGTGCAAATGGTGGAAGGCGCATGCTCTTCACATCCAGTGTTGGGAAGGTCAGGCATCGCAACCGACACAATTGGACTCTCCTTGTGGATTTGGGATTTCGAAGAACGCACAGTTCTTTGCTGTGCTTTTGCCAGCTTGAGTCGTTTCATTTTTCTAGCGAGAGGCTGAGTGCTTCCATCCTCATGTGAAGCTGAACCACTAGCCATGAACATAGGCCAGGGCCTCAGCCGTTCCTTGCCACTCCGTGTGGTAAATGGCATATTGGCAAGTTTACGCTTCTCCTCCGACAATTTTATTTTAGGTTTTGGAGTCTTTTTTTTTCTGATATTTGGTGTTTTGGATTTGACATGCTCTGTACTATGACATTGGGCATCGGCCTTGGCAGACGACGTTGCTGGCATTTCATCGTCTCGGCCATGACTAGTGGCAGCAGCTTCAGCACGAGGTGGAAGTGGATCTTGATCTTTCCCTAATTTTGGAACCTCAACTTTTTTGTTCTCCATATTTTATAGGCAGAACTAAAAGGCACCTCAGGTAAACAATGGAGATGGATGGATTGGATACTAGTATACTATATATACAATTATGGACGGACTGCCACGGTTAGGTGGTATAAAAAAACCACGGTATAAAAAAACCACGGCATAAAAAAACCACGGTATAAAAAAACCACGGTATAAAAACCACGGTATAAAAAAAACCACGGTATAAAAAAACCACGGTATAAAAAAACCACGGTATAAAAAAACCACGGTATAAAAAAACCGCACTGTACACTGGTTGATAAAGAGATAGTAGTATACTCGTAACAATTAGGATGACACTATGACGGTATAAAGAATGAAAAAAAAACCACGGTTAGGTGGTAGGTATATAATAATAAATAATACAATTCTGGTCGGACGGACTGCCTGCCGTGTGCCGACACAGAGGTAGCCACAGCCGTGAACTACCGCACTGTACACTGGTTGATAAAGAGATAGTAGTATACTCGTAACAATTAGGATGACACTATGACGGTATAAAGAATGAAAAAAAAACCACGGTTAGGTGGTAGGTATATAATAATAAATAATACAATTCTGGTCGGACGGACTGCCTGCCGTGTGCCGACACAGAGGTAGCCACAGCCGTGAACTACCGCACTGTACACTGGTTGATAAAGAGATAGTAGTATACTCGTAACAATTAGGATGACACTATGACGGTATAAAGAATGAAAAAAAAACCACGGTTAGGTGGTAGGTATATAATAATAAATAATACAATTCTGGTCGGACGGACTGCCTGCCGTGTGCCGACACAGAGGTAGCCACAGCCGTGAACTACCGCACTGTACACTGGTTGATAAAGAGATAGTAGTATACTCGTAACAATTAGGATGACACTATGACGGTATAAAGAATGAAAAAAAAACCACGGTTAGGTGGTAGGTATATAATAATAAATAATACAATTCTGGTCGGACGGACTGCCTGCCGTGTGCCGACACAGAGGTAGCCACAGCCGTGAACTACCGCACTGTACACTGGTTGATAAAGAGATAGTAGTATACTCGTAACAATTAGGATGACACTATGACGGTATAAAGAATGAAAAAAAAACCACGGTTAGGTGGTAGGTATATAATAATAAATAATACAATTCTGGTCGGACGGACTGCCTGCCGTGTGCCGACACAGAGGTAGCCACAGCCGTGAACTACCGCACTGTACACTGGTTGATAAAGAGATAGTAGTATACTCGTAACAATTAGGATGACACTATGACGGTATAAAGAATGAAAAAAAAACCACGGTTAGGTGGTAGGTATATAATAATAAATAATACAATTCTGGTCGGACGGACTGCCTGCCGTGTGCCGACACAGAGGTAGCCACAGCCGTGAACTACCGCACTGTACACTGGTTGATAAAGAGATAGTAGTATACTCGTAACAATTAGGATGACACTATGACGGTATAAAGAATGAAAAAAAAACCACGGTTAGGTGGTAGGTATATAATAATAAATAATACAATTCTGGTCGGACGGACTGCCTGCCGTGTGCCGACACAGAGGTAGCCACAGCCGTGAACTACCGCACTGTACACTGGTTGATAAAGAGATAGTAGTATACTCGTAACAATTAGGATGACACTATGACGGTATAAAGAATGAAAAAAAAACCACGGTTAGGTGGTAGGTATATAATAATAAATAATACAATTCTGGTCGGACGGACTGCCTGCCGTGTGCCGACACAGAGGTAGCCACAGCCGTGAACTACCGCACTGTACACTGGTTGATAAAGAGATAGTAGTATACTCGTAACAATTAGGATGACACTATGACGGTATAAAGAATGAAAAAAAAACCACGGTTAGGTGGTAGGTATATAATAATAAATAATACAATTCTGGTCGGACGGACTGCCTGCCGTGTGCCGACACAGAGGTAGCCACAGCCGTGAACTACCGCACTGTACTGTGTCTGCTGCTAATATAGACTGGTTGATATTTAAAGAGATATTAGTAGTATACAACAATACTATACTGGTGGTCAGGCACTGGTCACCACTCCTGCAGCAAAAGTGTGCACTGTTAATTAATATAATTGTACTCCTGGCTCCTGCTAACAACCTGCAGTGCTCCCCAGTCTCCCCCACAATTAATTATAAGCTTTTAATTTATACATTGATGACTGTGCAGCACACTGGGCTGAGCTGAGTGCACACAGACTGAGTCACACTGTGTGACTGACTGTGCTGTGTATCGTTTTTTTTTTCAGGCAGAGAACGGATATAGCAGAGAGAAGTGAACGGATATATTATATTAAATAAAAGTTAACTAGCAACTGCACTGGTCACTGACTGTGGTAAACTAACTCTGTCTGCGACTCTGCACAATCTCTCTCTATCTAATCTATCTATCTCTATTCTAATGGAGAGGACGCCAGACACGTCCTCTCCCTATCAATCTCAATGCACGAGTGAAAATGGCGGCGACGCGCGGCTCCTTATATAGAATCCGAGTCTCGCGAGAATCCGACAGCGTCATGATGACGTTCGGGCGCGCTCGGGTTAACCGAGCAAGGCGGGAAGATCCGAGTCGCTCGGACCCGTGGAAAAAAAAGTGAAGTTCGTGCGGGTTCGGATTCAAAGAAACCGAACCCGCTCATCTCTACTGTCCATACACTAAGGAACCCCACAGGAACCAAGCTCAGGATAGACCAGCACACTGTTCAATCATATGAATATCTTTCTGTGTTTTAATAAAGTGCAAAAGTTTCAATGCAAACATGCAGCACAGGTAATTTAGCAGCAAAGTGTCATATGCAGTGATATACTCAACATCCCAACAGCCGTTTCGTCTGCCTTCATCAGGGGAATAGTAAGTTCAGCATATTTGCCAAAGCACTGCTCGTCCTGCAGTGCAACAGAATAAAGTGCCAAGTGCCCAAACGCTGCAATGCAAACGCAGTGTATAATTACCTGATGATCATCTGTTACCGCCGGCCACACGTGTGTAACTGTCCGACGTCACCCGGAAGCGCCGCAATGAGCCGCGCTCCGGTCACGACGTCAGAGGACTGGCGTGCCCACACTTCCCTGCACACAAGATGCCGGGCCGCGTCACACCACCACTCCCCCCGGAAAGACTAAGCCCACCAGGTCCTTCCCTGGATGAAACCGTCCCATCGGCGCGTCAAATGACGCACGAGAGGCGGTGCCAATACCAAGACAGGATAGTTGTCACTGACAACCCGTGACAAGAAGCCCGTCACACTATGGCCGGGCGGAACAATGATGCACAGGTACAGCAAATATACATCAAATCAATAAAACAAAAAATACATATACAACAGCTACAGCATCCCAATCAGTGACTTCTATGCCCAAATGAGGGTACATATATAATACTCAATTAACCCTTGATCGTGCCCATATTATGGCCAAATATAAATTCAAATTAGCGCCCCCAATTACTGTCAGTTCACTGAGTGGGATGTGTAACAAAACATATATAAAAAAATTTGATAACCAAAACAATTTTTTAATAGATTCCCTATCAGATGATGGATCCAGACGCAATCCAGAAGTCTAGGCCCACGTGTACCCAATTCAGACCCAAAAAAATTTAAAAAAAAAAGAAAGAAAAAAGAAAAAACATAATAAAAATTATTTACAATGATAAAGCTAAATATTTATCTTATTTAAAACCCTTTAAGAGGCCTAAGAACACTGTACGCTATTGACGTATGGAGTACCGTAAGGGTACGCACGTTGCGTAACAATCGCTTAGCCGTGGTCGAGACGCTCAAGCGTCACGTTTCGCTCACGGCCAAGAGATCACAGGCAGGCACGCTATTGGCTGCTGACTAACGTAATGGTTCGCTATAGCGTAGCGAACGCTCGGGACCACGAGGAGATCACCAGCGGCGCAGACGCTCACAATGTTAAACCTTTATATCTAAACCATAAACAATGTAATATGCAGTAAAACCTTAGTGTAGAGATAGGGTGTAGATGCAACACAGTGTAACCTTATTAACTTAAATGTTGTTCGAGCGTCACCGACGCTCTGAGAATACTTAACACTATAATGAACACACAACTACCGGGCTTAGGGTCTAACGCCTTATGAATATGTTATACTTGCAAAAAGAATAATACAATACAAGTCATACACTACAATATAACATAGACTACCTAACCAGAAAACTACACGTGAAATACAATATCAGTACAATAACTATATAAGAGAAACGAGAGAGAAAGAGAAGAGAGAGAGAGAGATATGGCCCATAATAACAAGAAATACAATATGATTGCGGAGAAAACTTACGCACAAAGGGGAACGATCGCATGCGCCTCTGGACATCCAGCTCCCGATTATCAGCAATGAGAACCGTTGAAGAGTGAGAGCTGGATGTGATCGGCTTGTCTATTTATGCCCCACACACAATACAATTCAATGGTCCCTACAATCTCATTGTTCATTGGACACAGGAATTCCTCCTCGCATTATAACAAAAGGTCATAGGTTGATTCATACAGGTGGGCTGTGACAATTTCCAACTGCTCAGGTGGGTGGGAAACTAGGTTTCCCGCCGCATGGATAAGTAAGTGCAAATAATAGTAAATGGACATAAACTTCTTATGTCCATAACTATTCGCACGAGCGATTAATTCGCTTCAAACCAACACCGGAATATTGCTAATTAAATACTCTTCCGATGGATACTAAACACCACTGTATTACTCCTGTCTGACCCTTCGTATCAAACAAAGAGGGATTTCTCCGTCCATGAACATTCTACATTAACCAAACTTTCAGATTCTATCAAAGGGACCATAATCTACAAAATACATTATATGGTGAAAATATGTAACGATAGAGTCGCACGCTACGAACACATAAACTCTACCGTAAATGCACATACCGTGCGCCTGCGGGTGCCCGCATCAGCGAGTATGCGCACGCACGGGAGAGCGCACGCATGCGCAGCGCGGACCTGTATGAGGTGCAAATATGGCAGTGTGCATCGTGATATTTTTCTGACTTTGACAACAAGAATGGGGTAAAAGAGAAATCTTCATTGAGTCCTATTGGAGCCAACGTTCCAAGCCGACTAATCCACCGACACTCCTGTTGTAGTAACAGTTTATGCCTGTTTCCACCTAATTTAAGTGGTGGCACATGATCAATGGGCATGAACAGTAGATCTTTGATGTTGTGTCCATACAAGACGAAGTGCTTAGCAACCGGTGGTGTAGTGCCATCCATTTTGATGAATGCTCTTTTGATGGATGAACGATGTAAAGCAATACGTTCTTTCAGCATTCTCATTGTCTTGCCTACATAAAGCTTGTTGCAAGGGCAAACAATCACATAAGTGACATATCGTGTTTCACATGTCATGCGATGACGTAACTGATATGTTTTGCCATTGGTAGTTGCATGAGAATAGCTGCTCCCTGTGCGCATATGTTTGCAATTGACACATGAACCAATTTGAAAGCTCCTTTTTTAAGCTGTAAACACACTTTTCTTTCTTGGGCTATAGGCACAATATCAGAATAGGTTATCTGATCTTTTAGATTGGAGCTCCGTTTGTAACAGAACAAGGGCAGATTTTCACAATGTTTCCCCATGATCGGGTCGGTCTGTAAGATGTGCCAATACTTCAAGATCGCTTGTCTCATGACATTAGAAGACACAGAGTAGGTGCTGGAAAAAATCATTCGTCCTAGTTCGTCAGGACGTATTCTGGGCTCCATTAACTGTTTACGATCAAGTTTCAAACATCTGGAAATAGATTCCTGTACTTCGTTCGGATCATACCCCCTATCCACAAACTTATTGCCCATCTCCAGCAGGGCCTTCGGTAATGCCCTACTGTCAGAAGTTATTCTGACTACTCTTACTAGCTGTGAGAACGGCAGACCCCTTTTCAGGGGTTGTGGGTGGAAACTTGATGCCAACAGTAAAGTATTTTTGTCAGTTGGTTTTGTGAAGATCTCCGTGCAAAAAAACCCATCTTGTATCCTTACAGTAACATCCAAAAAATTGATACTGGTCAGATCATAGGTACACGTGAACCTAATTGACCCTGGTAAAAGATTCAATTTATTAACAAACTCAAGAAGCTTCAATTCACCTCCAGTCCACAGCATGAAAAGGTCATCTATGAAGCGAACGTAAAATTTAATAAATTTAGAAAATGATGGATCTGCCATAATATGGGCTTTCTCATACTGGAACATAAATAAATTAGCATATGATGGGGCCACATTGGACCCCATCGCTGTCCCCTGTAGTTGTAAGTAAAATGAATTTTCAAACAAAAAATAATTTTTGTGTAAAATAAAATCCAACAACAAAATCAAAAATTCACACGGCGGACCCTCATACTGTGGACTGGAGATAACCGCTTCTCTCGTGGCCTCTAGGCCCTCAACATGATTGATATTAGTGTACAGACTGGTGACATCAAGGGTCACCAGAATGCAATCATCCGGCAATGGACCAATGGAATTCAACTTATTCAAAAAATCTGTAGTGTCCCTAATAAAATAGGGCGTGGATTGTACAACAGGCTGCAAATGGAAGTCTACAAACTGTGACAATGTTTGACACAAGGATCCCCTCGAGGAGATAATAGGTCTCCCTGGGGGTTTCTGCATGCATTTGTGGACTTTAGGCAAAATATAAATCAAAGGTATACAAGGAAATTCCTGTGTAAGAAAGCCCGCTGTCTGTTCATCTATCCAATTATTGGAGAGTCCCAATCCAATAATCGAGTCAACCTCCCACTTGAAGTTATCGGTTGGGTCAAAGCGAAGTTGTTTATAACATTGACCATATGCTAATTGTCTATTGATTTCATTTACATAATCAATTCTGTTTAATAACACCACCACCCCGCCCTTGTTGGCGGGGCGTATGATGATATCAATGTTATCCCGTAGAGTTTTAATGGCTGATCTTTCAGCTTTGGTCATGTTGTAATTTTTGATCCTAGTGTTCTGAACACTAGGTAGGACATCATTTTTGACCAAACGCATAAAAACCTCAATGGCAGAATTAGATAAAGGCGGGTCAAACTTGCTGGGAGCTTTAAAGGGATTAGTTGATCGACTCACTTCACTCTTTTTAGAAAAAAAATCTTTAAGTTTAAGCTGTCGAAAAAACTTATATAGTTCGACTTCACAATCAAACACACTCTGTTTATGAGTTTGTTCAAACGTGAGTCCCTTGGAGAGTACTGCCATTTCTACCGCTGAAGGAACATAATCAGATAAATTGAAAACAGCTATTTCCGACCCCCCTTGTAATTTCTCCCTCCGGAACCTTTTGTGCCTGATCCCCCCTCTCCTACAGGGTCCCTTGTGTCTTTGTTTCCTCTCGCTTTGCTCCTTGTGAAGGTCTTTTCCCCTAAAAAAGGACTTCTCTGATTGCTTGAGTGATCAGAGTCACTCTGAGAAGTATGTGACTCAATATCAGTAAATAGAACCTCAGATTTTTTACGAAAACCCTGGGCCGTTCTCCAGGGCCGCCTATTAGATTGAGTAAATAACCAAGGATACACTCGAAGGTCTCGATAGTCCTCCTTTACTTTCCTGTATTTGGACTTTTTGAAGGCCAGCAGATCATTTATAAAAGCTACAACTGAATCATCCAATTTGATTAGCCAATCATAGGAAGCGTCAGCCTTCAAAATGTCCAAACCTGTTGATTCACAAGATAAAATCTCTTTCTTCACAGTTTCAATATCCAAATTAACCTGCTGGACTACTAATACCATCAAGTCAAAACTACATTGATTCAATATTTGACACCTGTGACGTCAGTGGTGTCAAATATTGAATCAATGTAGTTTTGACTTGATGGTATTAGTAGTCCAGCAGGTTAATTTGGATATTGAAACTGTGAAGAAAGAGATTTTATCTTGTGAATCAACAGGTTTGGACATTTTGAAGGCTGACGCTTCCTATGATTGGCTAATCAAATTGGATGATTCAGTTGTAGCTTTTAGAAATGATCTGCTGGCCTTCAAAAAGTCCAAATACAGGAAAGTAAAGGAGGACTATCGAGACCTTCGAGTGTATCCTTGGTTATTTACTCAATCTAATAGGCGGCCCTGGAGAACGGCCCAGGGTTTTCGTAAAAAATCTGAGGTTCTATTTACTGATATTGAGTCACATACTTCTCAGAGTGACTCTGATCACTCAAGCAATCAGAGTGGTCCTTTTTTAGGGGAAAAGACCTTCACAAGGAGCAAAGCGAGAGGAAACAAAGACACAAGGGACCCTGTAGGAGAAGGGGGTTCAGGCACAAAAGGTTCTGGAGGGAGAAATTACAAGGGGGGTCGGAAATAGCTGTTTTCAATTTATCTGATTATGTTCCTTCAGCGGTAGAAATGGCAGTACTCTCCAAGGGACTCACGTTTGAACAAACTCATAAACAGAGTGTGTTTGATTGTGAAGTCGAACTATATAAGTTTTTTCGACAGCTTAAACTTAAAGATTTTTTTTCTAAAAAGAGTGAAGTGAGTCGATCAACTAATCCCTTTAAAGCTCCCAGCAAGTTTGACCCGCCTTTATCTAATTCTGCCATTGAGGTATTAATGCGTTTGGTCAAAAATGATGTCCTACCTAGTGTTCAGAACACTAGGATCAAAAATTACAACATGACCAAAGCTGAAAGATCAGCCATTAAAACTCTACGGGATAACATTGATATCATCATACGCCCCGCCGACAAGGGCGGGGTGGTGGTGTTATTAAACAGAATTGATTATGTAAATGAAATCAATAGACAATTAGCATATGGTCAATGTTATAAACAACTTCGCTTTGACCCAACCGATAACTTCAAGCGGGAGGTTGACTCGATTATTGGATTGGGACTCTCCAATAATTGGATAGATGAACAGACAGCGGGCTTTCTTACACAGGAATTTCCTTGTATACCTTTAATTTATATTTTGCCTAAAGTCCACAAATGCATGCAGAAACCCCCAGGGAGACCTATTATCTCCTCGAGGGGATCCTTGTGTCAAACATTGTCACAGTTTATAGACTTCCATTTGCAGCCTGTTGTACAATCCACGCCCTATTTTATTAGGGACACTACAGATTTTTTGAATAAGTTGAATTCCATTGGTCCATTGCCGGATGATTGCATTCTGGTGACCCTTGATGTCACCAGTCTGTACACTAATATCAATCATGTTGAGGGCCTAGAGGCCATGAGAGACGCGGTTATCTCCAGTCCACAGTATGAGGGTCCGCCGTGTGAATTTTTGATTTTGTTGTTGGATTTTATTTTACACAAAAATTATTTTTTGTTTGAAAATTCATTTTACTTACAACTACAGGGGACAGCGATGGGGTCCAATGTGGCCCCATCGTATGCTAATTTATTTATGTTCCAGTATGAGAAAGCCCATATTATGGCAGATCCATCATTTTCTAAATTTATTAAATTTTACGTTCGCTTCATAGATGACCTTTTCATGCTGTGGACTGGAGGTGAATTGAAGCTTCTTGAGTTTGTTAATAAATTGAATCTTTTACCAGGGTCAATTAGGTTCACGTGTACCTATGATCTGACCAGTATCAATTTTTTGGATGTTACTGTAAGGATACAAGATGGGTTTTTTTGCACGGAGATCTTCACAAAACCAACTGACAAAAATACTTTACTGTTGGCATCAAGTTTCCACCACCAACGCCTGAAAAGGGGTCTGCCGTTCTCACAGCTAGTAAGAGTAGTCAGAATAACTTCTGACAGTAGGGCATTACCGAAGGCCCTGCTGGAGATGGGCAATAAGTTTGTGGATAGGGGGTATGATCCGAAAGAAGTACAGGAATCTATTTCCAGATGTTTGAAACTTGATCGTAAACAGTTAATGGAGCCCAGAATACGTCCTGACGAACTAGGACGAATGATTTTTTCCAGCACCTACTCTGTGTCTTCTAATGTCATGAGACAAGCGATCTTGAAGTATTGGCACATCTTACAGTCAGACCCGATCATGGGGAAACATTGTGAAAATCTGCCCTTGTTCTGTTACAAACGGAGCTCCAATCTAAAAGATCAGATAACCTATTTTGATATTGTGCCTATAGCCCAAGAAAGAAAAGTGTGTTTACAGCTTAAAAAAGGAGCCTTCAAATGTGGGTCGTGTGTCAATTACAAACATATGCGCACAAGGAGCAGCTTTTCTCATCCTACTACCAATGGCAAAACATATCAGTTACGTCATCGCATGACATGTGAAACACGATATGTCACTTATGTGATTGTTTGCCCTTGCAACAAGCTTTATGTAGGCAAGACGATGAGAATTCTGAAAGAACTTATTGCTTTACATCGTTCATCCATCAAAAGAGCATTCATCAAAATGGATGGCACTACACCACCGGTTGCTAAGCACTTCGTCTTGTATGGACACAACATCAAAGATCTACTGTTCATGCCCATTGATCATGTGCACCACTTAAATTAGGTGGAAACAGGCATAAACTGTTACTACAACAGGAGTGTCGGTGGATTCGTCGGCTTGGAATGTTGGCTCCAATAGGACTCAATGAAGATTTCTCTTTTACCCCATTCTTGTAAATAATTTTTATTATGTTTTTTTCTTTTCTCTTTCTTTAAAAAAAATTTTTTTTTTGGGTCTGAATTGGGTACACGTGGGCCTAGACTTCTGGATTGCATCTGGATCCATCATCTGATAGGGAATCTATTAAAAAATTGTTTTGGTTATCAATTTTTTTTATATATGTTTTGTTACACATCCCACTCAGTGAACTGACAGTAATTGGGGGCGCTAATTTGAATTTATATTTGGCCATAATATGGGCACGATCAAGGGTTGAGTATTATATATGTACCCTCATTTGGGCATAGAAGTCACTGATTGGGATGCTGTAGCTGTTGTATATGTATTTTTTGTTTTATTGATTTGATGTATATTTGCTGTACCTGTGCATCATTGTTCCGCCCGGCCATAGTGTGACGGGCTTCTTGTCACGGGTTGTCAGTGACAACTAGCCTGTCTTGGTATTGGCACCGCCTCTCGTGCGTCATTTGACGCGCCGATGGGACGGTTTCATCCAGGGAAGGACCTGGTGGGCTTAGTTTTTCCGGGGGGAGTGGTGGTGTGACGCGGCCCTGCATCTTGTGTGCTGGGAAGTGTGGGCACGCCAGTCCTCTGACGTCGTGACCGGAGCGCGGCTCATTGCGGCGCTTCCGGGTGACGTCGGACTGTTCCACACGTGTGGCCGACGGTAACAGATGATCATCAGGTAATTATACACCGGGTTTAAATAGGCTGCGTTTGCATTGCAGCGTTTGGGCACTTGGCACTTTATTCTGTTGCACTGCAGGACGAGCAGTGCTTTGGCAAATATGCTGAACTTACTATTCCCCTGATGAAGGCATACGAAACGGCTGTTGGGATGTTGAGTATATCACTGCATATGACACTTTGCTGCTAAATTACCTGTGCTGCATGTTTGCATTGAAACTTTTGCACTTTATTAAAACACAGAAAGATATTCATATGATTGAACAGTGTGCTGGTCTATCCTGAGCTTGGTTCCTGTGGGGTTCCTTAGTGTATGGACAGTACTATATATATATATATATATATATATATATATAGTACAGTGCAGCATTTTGGTGACCACCAGTATAGTAGTACAGTACAGTAGTCCATTGCTGTATCTTGCAGCTCCATGTCACTTCAAGTATCCATATCTGTGCTGCATTGTTGTAAACAGTATATATAGTAGTACAGTGCAGCATTTTGGTGACCAACAGTATATAGTTGTACAGTACAGTAGTCCTTTGCTGTATCTTGCAGCTCCGTGTCACTGCAAGTATCCATATCTGTGCTGCATTGTTGTGAGCAGTATATATAGTAGTACAGTGCAGCATTTTGGTGATCAACAGTATATAGTTGTACAGTACAGTAGTCTATTGCTGTATCTTGCAGCTCTGTGTCACTGCAAGTATCCATATCTGTACTGCATTGTTGTGAGCAGTATATATAGTAGTACAGTGCAGCATTTTGGTGACCAACAGTATATAGTTGTACAGTACAGTAGTCCATTGCTGTATCTTGCAGCTCCATGTCACTGCAGGTATCCATATCTGTGCTGCATTGTTGTGAGCAGTATATATAGTAGTACAGTGCAGCATTTTGGTGACCAACAGTATATAGTTGTACAGTACAGTAGTCCATTGCTATTGATCTCCTATATAATAGCCCTATTCTGTGATCTTGTGATTCATTTGCTAACGCTGGGCGGAGTCACAACAGTGGGCGGAGTTAGTCAAATGAGTCACAGATCTGGCCAAATCTATAGGACACTAGGAGCAGCTGCAGAAGCAGATAGTATGGACATGGCACAGGCAGGGTGCATACCTCCCAGCTTTCACACACACACACTCACACACACACACACACACACACACACACGGCGAAAAGGGGGCGTGGCTTCGCGGGAGGGCCCCCGTTTTCGTCAGTGAGGGGGCATGCCCAGCGCTCTGTGAGCTGCTGGCATGGCCCCAGGGGCTGATTATGAGTCCGGGGGGCACAGGGTACTTGAGACAGGGGAGCCCTATCTCATTGCTGTGCCTGCTGTGGGTTGGGGGCGTGGCCTAATCGCGGGACGCGAGGCCACGCCCCATTATGCAAATTCCGGGGGGGTTTTTTTTTGGTTTTTTTTTTTATGGTATTTTGGCCCCTCAGCTAGAGGTAAATCCAGAGGAGGTGGTCGCTCCCCCCTACACACCCGCACAGGCAGAAGAAAGCAGGGAGACTGCTGCCTCCCTGCAACACCACAGACCTGCCAATACGCAGCAGCGTGTGCTGACTGTAGCACAATGCTGCCGCTGTTGCTGGCAGGACGGGGGAGCTTCTGAGCTGGGACAGAGCTACTCCAGCCAGGGGGCCCCCTAAAACTGTGGGGCCAACGGTACGTACCGCCTGCCCCCCCCCCCCTTAATCCGGCTCTGCTGCTGGAACCCCCCCTTAATCCGTACCCCCTGATGCCCCCTCTCCCTCTGTCTCCACTATTCACCGCTGCTCTGCTAAGCAGAACAGCGAGTACAGGAGCTTTCCAACTGCTCCCCCCCCCCACCGCAGGACACTGCGACCCGCGGGTGGGACAGCGGGACAGACCCCAAAAAATGGGATTGTCCCGCGAAAATTGGGACATTTGGGAGGTATGGGGGTGTGTGAGGGGGTATGCCATACTTGACCCCCACATCAGCATACTCAGCAGGGTCTCTCTGGCAGGGAGGAGCGTCACATTCTGGCACACTCCACGCTTCTTAGCTGTAGTTTTGTGGGTCACCAGCTGCTGTGCACTTTCCGTACTGCCTCTGTTATCTCCAGCCCCTGCGACCCCACCGCTAGCTGCAGCGCTGCCACCCGCAGTGAGTTGCGCCCAGCTCCTTCACACACTTTAGCCGGCGGGTAGCGCTGCAGAAGTCCGCGCTGCTTGCAGGCTCTGACCCCCTCCTCCCTCCAGCATCAGCGTCTCCTGGGAGCTAACCAGTCACTCCCAGTCTCCCCTTACCATAGTGCCCAGCAGCCGTGAGGTCCGCGCCACGTGCATGCTATGACCCCCTCCTCCCTCCAGCCGCAGCATCTCCTGGGGGCTAACCAGTCACTCCCAGTCTCACCTTACCACAGTGCCCGGCAGCTGCGCGAGGTCTGCGGTGTGTGACTGAGGAGGGGGGGAGTGATGCGGACGGGCAGAGGAAGCAGGAATACAGCCTAAGAGAGTCAGCCATGCCAAGTCTCCACCAGCAGCAGATGCCAACAGGTTGGAGTGGAACAGCAGCAGCCAGCAGCAGTGACTCCGGTAAGACACATCTGTCTGTCACCACTGTTCTGTCCCTAATACCAATCTCTCCCGTGCCCTGTGTTCTGTCATGTCCCTGTAACCCCTGGCCTTGACCTGCCACCCTTATCCTGGCCCTTTCACCCTTATCCTGGCCCTTTCACCCTTATCCTGGCCCTGTCACCCTTATGCTGGCCCTGCTACCCCTATCCTGGCCCTGTCACCCCTGTGCTTGCCCTGTCAACCCTATACTGGCCCTGACACCCCTGTCCTGGTCCTGCCGCCCCTACACTGACCCTGTCACCCCTATCCTGTCCCTGTCATTTCTGTCCTGGCCCCGTCGCCCATGTCCTGGCCCCGTCACCCCTGTCCTGGCCCCGTAACCCATGTTCTGACCCTGTCACCCCTGTTCTGACCCTGTCACCCCTGTCCTGGCCCAGTCAACCCTGTTCTGACCCTGTCACCCCTGTCCTGGCCCTGTTACTGCATACCCTCCAACTACCTTTTTGGCAGGTACAGTACCCGCAGCACCTCCAGACCTCTCCCCAATGCACCACACCTCCACACCTTCCCCTCCACCACATGCGGCACTCCACCCCTCCCCCATATGCTGTGCCTCCAGACCCCCTACACCACCCGCGGCTCCCACTCCTCCGCCCCTTCACCACCCCCAGCAATCTCCAGGCCCCCTCCACCATTCACCCCCCTTATATGTCTCCCACACACCTGCCCCCCTCCACCCGCAGCATCTGCAGACACCCTCCTCCATCCGCGGTCCCCCCCTCACCCACCCCTCCCCCACCAATGGCACCCCCGCACCTGCCCCACCACCACCTGCAGCACCTCCGGACCTCCTTCCCCATCTGCCGCAACACCCGTACCTGCCCCTCCCCTACCCATGGCGCCTACGGACCCCTACCCCACCAGTGGCACTCCCGCCCCTTCCCATCCCACAGCACCTCCGGAACCCTTCACCCATCTGCAACATCCCCACACCTGCCCCTCCCCCACCCATGGCACCCCTGCCCCTCCCCCACCTGCAGTGCCTTCGGACCCCTCCCCCATCTGCATCCCCCACTCCTCTGCCCCTCCCCCACCCGCAGCACCTCCCAACCCTTCCCCATCCGGGCCCCACCCCCACTTCCGCCCCCCCTCCATCCGCAGCATCTACAGACACCATCCGCAGTACCCCCCGCACCCGCTACATTCTGTACATTGTGGTCTGCAGGTGCTGTTCACGCCGTCGCAAGGGGCTGCGCCTTCTTCACCATCGCACACCCTTTCATTGTGCAATATTTAACCACTAACAAAGGAATGCAGGTGATACTCCATATAACACAAATATTGAACCCCAGAAAGGCATGCAAGGGTTAAGGGGGCGTAGCCCCTTGCGACGGTGTGAAGAGCGCCCGTAGGGCGCGATGAAGCACCTAGTATAATAATATTACTGGCATATAATTCCACACATTAAAAAATGGAGAAACAAAATGTGGAGGGTGAAAAAGGGAAAGATCAAGATCCACTTTCACCTAGTGCTGAAGCTGCTGCCACTAGTCATGGCCGAGACGATGAAATGCCATCAACGTCGTCTGCCAAGGCCGATGCCCAATGTCATAGTAGAGAGCATGTAAAATCCAAAAAACAAAAGTTCAGTAAAATGACCCAAAAATCTAAATTGAAAGCATCTGAGGAGAAGCGTAAACTTGCCAATATGCCATTTACGACATGGAGTGGCAAGGAACAGCTGAGGCCCTGGCCTATGTTCATGACTAGTGGTTCTGCTTCACATGAGGATGGAAGCACTCATCCTCCCGCTAGAATACTGAAAAGTGTTAAGATGGCAAAAACACAGCAAAGAACTGTGCGTTCTTCTAAATCACAAATCCCCAAGGAGAGTCTAATTGTGTCGGCGGTTGCGATGCCTGATCTTCCCAACACTGGACGGGAAGAGGTGGCTCCTTCCACTATTTGCACACCCCCTGCAAGTGCTGGAAGGAGCACCCACAGTCCAGTTCCTGATAGTCAAATTGAAGATGTCACTGTTGAAGTACACCAGGATGAGGATATGGGTGTTGCTGGCGCTGAGGAGGAAATTGACAAGGAAGATTCTGATGGTGAGGTGGTTTGTTTAAGTCAGGCACCCGGGGAGACACCTGTTTTCCGTGGGATGAATATGGCCATTGACATGCCTGGTCAAATGACAAAAAAAAATCACCTCTTCGGTGTGGAATTATTTTAACAGAAATGCGAACAACAGGTGTCAAGCCGTGTGTTGCCTTTGTCAAGCTGTAAGTAGGGGTAAGGACGTTAACCACCTAGGAACATCCTCCCTTATACGTCACCTGGAGCGCATTCATCAGAAGTCATTGACAAGTTCAAAAACTTTGGGTGACAGCGGAAGCAGTCCACTGACAACTAAATCCCTTCTTCCTCTTGTACCCAAGCTCCTGCAAACCACACCACCAACTCCCTCACTGTCAATTTCCTCCTTAGACAGGAACGCCAATAGTCCTGCAGGCCATGTCACTGGCAAGTCTGACGAGTCCTCTCCTGACAGGGATTCCTCTGATGCATCCTTGAGTGTAACGCCTACTGCTGCTGGTGCTGCTGTTGTTGCTGCTGGGAGTCGATCGTCAT
Organism: Pseudophryne corroboree; assembly: GCF_028390025.1. Classification (NCBI taxonomy): domain Eukaryota; kingdom Metazoa; phylum Chordata; class Amphibia; order Anura; family Myobatrachidae; genus Pseudophryne; species Pseudophryne corroboree. The sequence continues at coordinate 665,464,717 of NC_086445.1, forward strand.
CCCAGAGGGGAAGTCGGAAGACCACTTGTACTACTTCCAGTAAGCAATTGACTGTCCAACAATCCTTTGCGAGGAAAATGAAATATCACAGCAGTCATCCTGTTGGAAAGCGGATAACTCAGGCCCTGACAGCTGTGTTTGTGTTAGACGTGCGTCTGGTGTTCGCCGTTAGTTCACAGGGACTTAGAGAATTTCTTGAGGTAGTGTGTCCCCGGTACCAAATCCCATCTAGATTCCACTTCTCTAGGCAGGCGATACAGAGAATGTACACAAACGTCAGAAAACGAGTCACCAGTGTCCTAAAAAATGCAGTTGTACTCAATGTCCACTTAACCACGGACATGTGGACAAGTGGAGCAGGGCAGACTCAGTACTATATGACTGTGACAGCCCACTGGGTAGATGTATTGCCTCCCGCAGCAACAACAGCAGCAGCGGAACCAGTAACAGCATCTCGCAAATGCCAACTCGTTTCTAGGCAGGCTACGCTTTGTATCACCGCTTTCCATAAGAGGCACAAAGCTGACAACCTCTTACTTCCGTAAGAGGTTGTCAGCTTTGTGCCTCTTATGGAAAGAACATCATCGCAGATTGGCTTACCCCAATTGGACTCTCCTGGGGATTTGTGACATCGGACAATGCCACCAATATTGTGCGTGCGTTACATGTGGGCAAATTCCAGCACGTCCCATGTTTTGCACATACAATTAATTTGGTGGTGCAGAATTTTTTTTAAAAACGACAGGGGCGTGCAATAGATGCTGTCGGTGGCCTGAAGAATTGCGGGCCACTTTCGGCATTCAGCCACCGCGTGCCAAAGACTGGAGCACCAGCAAACACTCCTGAACCTGCCCCTCCATCAGCTGAAGCAAGAGTTGGTAATGAGGTGGAATTCAACCCTCTATATGGTTCAGAGGATGGATGAGCAGCAAAATGCCATTCAAGCCTGTACATCTGCCTACGATATAGGCAAAGGAGGGGGAATGCACCTGACTCAAGCGCAGTTGGGATTGATTTCAACGTTGTGCAAGGTTCTCCACCCTTTGAACTTGCCACACGTGAAGTCAGTTCAGACACTGCCAGCCTGAGTCAGGTCATTCCTCTCATCAGGCTTTTGCAGAAGCAGCTGGAGAGATTGAAGGAGGAGCTAAAACGGATCGATTCCGCTAGGCATGTGGGACTTGTGGATGGAGCCCTTAATTCGCTTAACCAGGATTCACGGGTGGTCAATATGTTGAAATCAGAGCACTATATTTTGGCCACCATGTTCGATCCTAGGTTTAAAGCCTACATTGTATCTCTCTTTCCGGCAGACACAAGTCTGCAGAGGTTCAAAGACCTGCTGGTGAGAAAATTGTCAAGTCAAGCGGAACGTGACCCGTCAACAGCTCCTCCTTCACATTCTTCCGCAACTGGGGCTGCGAGGAAAAGGATAAGAATTCCGAGCCCACCCGCTGGCAGTGATGCAGGGAAGTCAGGAGCGAGTGCTGACATCTGGTCCAGCCTGAAGGACCTGCCAATGATTACTGACATGTCGTCTACTGTCACTGCATATGATTCTGTCACCATTGAAAGAATGGTGGAGGATTATATGAGTGACCGCATCCAAGTATGCATGTCAGACAGTCCGTAAGTATACTGGCAGGAAAAAGAGGCAATTTGGAGGCCCTTGCACATACTGGCTTTATTTTACCTAAGTTGCCCCCCCCCCCCCCCCCCCCCCCTCCTGTGTGTACTCCGAAAGAGTGTTTAGTGCAGCCGGTCACCTTGTCAGCGATCGGCGTAGAAGGTTACTTCCACAAAATGTGGAGAAGATGATGTTCATCAAAATTAATTATAATCAATTCCTCCATGGAGACATTCACCAGCAATTGCCTCCAGAAAGTACACAGGGACCTGTGATGGTGGATTCCAGTGGGGACGAATTAATACTCTGTGAGGAGGTGGATGTACACAGTGAGGAATCGGAGGATGATGATGAGGTCGACATCTTGCCTCTGTAGAGCCAGTTTGAGCAAGGAGAGATTGATTTCTTCTTTTTTTGGTGGGGGCCCAAACCAACCAGTCATTTCAGCCACAGTCGTGTGGCAGACCCTGTGGCTGAAATGATGGGTTTGCTAAAGTGTGCATGTCCTGTTTATACAACATAAGGGTGGGTGGGAGGGCCCAAGGACAATTCCATCTTGCACATCTTTTATTTTTTATTTATCTTTGCATCTTGTGATGTTTGGGGCCAATTTTTATAAGTGCCATCCTGTCTGACACTGCAGTGCCACTCCTAGATGGGCCAGGTGTTTATGCCAGCCACTTGGGTCACTTAGCGACCTCGGTGCAAATTTTAGGACTAAAAATAATATTGTGAGGTGTGAGGTGTTCAGAATAGACTGGAAATGAGTGGAAATTATGGTTATTGAGGTTAATAATACTATAGGATCAAAATTACCCCCAAATTCTATGATTTAAGCTGTTTTTGAGGTGTTTTTTTTTTTAAACACCCGAATCCAAAACACACCCAAATCCGACAAAAAATATAAGGGAGGTTTTGCCAAAACGCGTCCGAATCCAAAACACGGCCGCGGAACGGAATCCAAAACCAAAACACAAAACACAAAAAATTTCCGGTGCACATCTCTAGTTATCAGTATATATTGCTGTGTAATTTTCACTTATGTGTATTTATGTACGCTGTATATTGCTGTGTCACCACGCTCACCTATGTGCGGTTATCACTATGTATTGATGTGTCACTCTCACCTATGCATATTTTATTTATGTATGCCTTGTATGGCTGTGTCTCATACTCAACTATGTGTGGTTATCAGTATATATTGATATCAGTGGCGGAACTTGCGGCGGTGCAGCCGGTGCATTGCATCGGGGCCCCACCGCACTAAAGGGGCCCACAACCGTCGGCATTACAGTGAGTCACTCTAACTCATTGTATACCGCCGCCACTGCCACCAGCACTGCGCCCGCTGCCAGTGCCCCTTCTGTTCTTCCTTTTAACAATAACACAGTGGCATCACAGCTGGAGAGGGAGAAGGGGTCCTGGCCATTCTTCCCAATACTCCACTCTTGCATACCTCCTCCTCCCAGACGCCGTGCTGCTGCCGCTGCTGACAGACGCTGAGTGTCCCTCCAATGGGGAAGGAGGAAACACTATCTCAGCTACTCCCCACCCCAGTCTCCATCCTGTGTCTCCGGCGGGGGCGTGTCTGGCAAATGAAGCGCCGGTTCATGAGCCATTCAGAGCTCACAGACTGGAGGCCAATCAGGAGCCGCAGCTGCTGGTCCTCTGAGCTCTGATTGGCTCACGAACCGGTGCTTCATTTGACAGCAACGCCGCCGCTGTCGGAGACACAGGACGGACACAGGAGAGGCGTGTGCTGTGCCCTCCTTCCCGGACTCACACACAGCACAGCAGCGCAGCGGTGAGTGGGGGTACTGAGTGTAGCAGGCACTGGGGGGAGCATATGTCGCAATGGGAGCACACCCCTAGCAACAAGCATTACCCCCTGGTAACAAACAAGACACCCAGTTCATGAAATCCCTGGCAACAAGCATTACCACCTAGCAACGAGCATGACAACCAGTGCATAAAACCCCTGGCAACTAATATTACCCCCTGACAATGAGCTTGACACCAAGCACATGAAACCCCTGGCAACAAGGCTAACACCCGCTACCGCTGTGCTCAGCACAGGTTACCATTCCAAATTGTAGTCCACGTGGTTTGTAAAGTATGAAAAAGTTCAAAATATGAAAAAAAATTGTGAAAAACTCATGTCGGCCCTTTGTCATGTCGACCTAGTACATATCGATCTAGAGTCCCTGTCGACCTAGAAATGATGTCGACCTACTTACTGTCGACCAATAGTGGTCAACCTAAACATTGTCGACCTTAGTCTTGTCGACCTAGAGACCGGATCCCCTTAAATTTTTGCCCCACGATTACCAGGTAGTGGAAAGTTCATTTTAGCTAGAGATGTGCGGCGGGCACTTCTCGTGTTTTGTGATTTGGTTTTGGTTCTAATTCCATTTTTGTGTTTTGGTTTTGGCTTGGTTTTGCCAAAACCACCCTTTCGTGTTTTGCTTTTGGATCTGGATGATTTTTGAAAAAACCCCATAAAAACAGCTAAAATCACATTTGGGGGTAATGTTGCTCCTACAGTATTATTAACCTCAATAACAATCATTTCCAGTCTATTCTGAACACCTCACAATATTGTTTTTAAGCCTAAAAGTTGCACCGAGGTGGCTGTATGACTAAGCAAAGCGACCCAAGAGGGCGGCACAAACACCTGGCCCATCTAGGAGTGGCACTGCAGTTGCAGACAAAATGGCACTATTCAAAACTAGTCCCCAACAGCACATGATGCAAAGAAGAAAAAGGGGTGCAATTAGGTAGCTGGATGGCCAAGCTAAGCGAAACAAATGTGCGGCACAAACACCTTGCCCATCTAGGAGTGGAACTGCAGTTACAGACAGGATAGCAGATTTAAAAAATAGGCCCCAAACAGCACATGATGCAAAGAAGAAAAAGAGGTGCAATGAGGTAGCTGTATGACTAAGCTAAGCGACATAAGTGTGCGGCACAAACACTTGGCCATCTAGGAGTGGCACTGCAGTGGCAGACAGGATGGCAGATTTAAAAAAATAGGCCCCAAACAGCACATGATGCAAAGAAGAAAAAGAAGTGCAATGAGGTAGCTGGATGGCCAAGCTAAGCGACACAAGTGTGCGGCACAAACACCTGGCCCATCTAGGAGTGGCACTGCAGTTACAGACAGGAAGGCACTTAAAATACTAGTCCCCAAACAGCACATGATGCAAAGAAGAAAAAGAGGTGCAAGATGGAATTGTCCTTGGGCCCTCCCACCCACCCTTATGTTGTATAAACAGGACATGCACACTTTAACAAACCAATCATTTCAGCGACAGGATCTGCCACATGACTGTGGCTGAAATGACTGGCTTGTTTGGGCCCCCACCAAAAAAGAAGCAATCAATCTCTCCTTGCACAAACTGGCTCTACAGAGGCAAGATGTCCACCTCATCATCATCCTCCAATTCCTCACCCCTTTTACAATGTACATCCTCCTCACTGAGTATTAATTCGTCCCCACTGGAATTCACCATCACAGGTCCCTGTGTACTTTCTGGAGGCAATTGCTGGTAAAGGTCTTCCCGGAGGACTTTATAATTCATTTTGATGAACATCGTCTTTTCTACATTTAGTGGAAGTAACCTCCTACGCCGATCACTGACAAGGTTACCGGCTGCACTAAACACTCTTTCGGAGTACACACTGGAGGGAAGGGGGGCAACCTAAGTAAAATAAAGGCAGTTTGTGCAAGGGCCTCCATATTGCCTCTTTTTCCTGACAGTATACGTACAGACTGTCTGACATGCCTACTTGGATGCTGTCATTCATATAATCCTCCACCATCCTTTCAATGGTGACAGAATCATATGCAGTGACAGTAGACATGTCAGTAATCGTTGGCAGGCCTTCATTCCGGACCAGATGTCAGCTTTCGCTCCTGACTTCCCTGCATCACCGCCAGCGGGTGGGCTAGGAAATGTTATCCTTTTCCTTGCAGCCCAGTGGCGGGAGAAATTGAAGGAGGAGCTGTTGAAGGGTCACGTTCCGCTTGAGTTGACAATTTACTAACCAGCAGGTCTTTGCACCTCTGCACACTTGTGTCTGCTGGAAAAAGAGATACAACGTAGGCTTTAAACCTAGGATCGAGCACGGTGGCCAAAATGTAGTGCTCTGATTTCAACAGATTGACCACCCTTGAATCCTGGCAAAGCGAATGAAGGCCCATCCACAAGTCCCACATACTTTGCGGAATCGCTCCGTCTTAGCTCCTCCTTCAATTTATTCAGCTGCTTCTGCAAAAGCCTGATGAAGGGAATGACCTGACTCAAGCTGGCAGTGTCTGAACTGACTTCACGTGTGGCAAGTTCGAAGGGTTGGAGAACCTTGCACAAGACGGAAATCATTCTCCACTGCACTTGAGTCAGGTGCATTACCCCTCCTTTGCCTATATCGTAGGTGGATGTATAGGCTTGAATGGCCTTTTGCTGCTCTTCCATCCTCTGAAGCATATAGAGTGTTGAATTCCACCTCATTACCACCTCTTGCTTCAGTTGATGGAGGGGCAGGTTCAGGAGTGTTTGCTGGCGCTCCAGTCTTCGGCACGCAGTGGCAGAATGCCGAAAGTGGGCCACAATTTTTTGGGCCACCGACAGCATCTCCTGCACACCTCTCTCATTTTTCAAAAAATTCTGCACCACCAAATTAATTGTATGTGCAAAACATGGGACATGCTGGAATTTGCCCAGATGCAATGCACGCACAATATTGGTGGCGTTGTTTGATGTCACAAATCCCCAGGAGAGTCCAATTGGGGTAAGCCATTCTGCGATGATGTTCCTCAGTTTCCGTAAGAGGTTGTCAGCTGTGTGCCTCTTATGGAAAGCGGTGATACATAGCTTAGACTGCCTAGAAACGATTTGGTGTTTGCAAGATGCTGCTACGGGTGCCACTGCGGGAAGCCATACATCTACCCAGTGGACTGTTACAGTCATATAGTCCTTAGTCTGCCCTGTTCCACTTGTCCACATATCCATGGTTAAGTGGACACTGGATACAACCGCATTTTGTAGGACACTGGTGACTCTTTTTCTGACGTCTGTGTACATTCTCGGTATCGCCTGCCTAGAGAAGTGGAACCTAGATGGGATTTGATACCGGGGACACACTATCTCCATCAAATCTTTAAGTGACTCTGAACTAATGGTGGATACCGGACGCACCTCTAACACCAACACAGCTGTCAAGGCTTCAGTTATCCGCTTTGCAAAAGGATGACTGCTGTCATATTTCATCTTCCTCACAAAGGACTGTTGGACAGTCAATTGCTTACTGGAAGTAGTACAAGTGGTCTTCCAACTTCCCCTCTGGGATGACGATCGACTCCCAGCAGCAATAACAGAAGCGGCAACAACAGCTGGCGTAACACTCAAGGATCCTATGGAGGAATTCTGGTTAGGAGAGGACTCCTCAGTCTTGACAATGACATGGCCTGCAGGACTACGGACGTTCCTGACTGAGGAGGAAGTTGACGTTGAGGGAGTTGGTGGTGTGGCTTGCAGAAGCTTGGGTACAGGAGGAAGAAGGGATTTAGGTGTCAGTGGACTGCTTATGCTCTTACCCAAAGTTTCTGAACTTGACAGTGACTTCTGATGAATGCGCAGCAGGTGACGTATAAGGGAGGATGCTCCTAGGTGGTTAACGTTCTTACCCCTACTTATTACAGATTGACAGAGGCAACAGATGGCTTGACACCTGTTGTCCGGATTTGTGGAGAAATAATTCCACACCGAAGAGGTGCCTTTTTTGGTAGCTTGCCCAGGCATCACAATAGGCTTCTTCATCCCAAGCACAACAGGTGTCTCCCCCGGTGCCTGACTTAAACAAACCACATCACCATCAGAATCCTCATCGTCAACTTACTCCTCAGCGCCAGCAACACCCATATCCTCATCCTGGTGTACTTCAACAGTGACATCTTCAATTTCAATATCAGGAACTGGACTGTGGGTGACCTTCCAGCACTTGCAGGGGGTGTGCAAATGGTGGAAAAAGCCACCTCTTCCCATCCAGTGTTGGGAAGGTCAGGCATCGCAACCGCCGACACACTTGGACTCTCCTTGGGGATTTGTGATACCATCTTAGAGCGCACAGTTCTTTTCTGTGCTCTTTCCACTTTTATTATTTCTAGCGGGAGGATGAGGGCTTCCATCGTCATGTGAAGCTGAACCACTAGCCATGAACATAGGCCAGGGCCTCAGCTGTTCCTTGCCTCTCCGTGTCGTAAATGGCATATTGGCTAGTTTACGTTTCTCCTCAGACGATTTAAATTTCTTTTTTTGGTTCTTTTTACTGAACTTTGGCTTTTTGGATTTTACATGCCCTCTACTATCACATTGGGCATCGGCTTTGGCAGATGACGTTGATGGCATTTCATCGTCTATGTCATGGCTAGTGGCAGCAGTTTCAGCACTAGAAGGAAGTGGTTCTTCTTGATCTTTCCCTATTTTCTCCTCAAAATTTTTGTTCTCCATTATTTTTTTGGAGCTATATGAGACAATATGTGTCACAGGAATGACTGGAATTACTGATGACACAGGACACTACCACTGGTCTGATGCAGCACGACACGTTGTATTTATAATTGTTATACTGCAGCAGTGGACATATAGCAGCAGCGTATATCATCACTGGAATTACTGATGACACAGGACACTACCACTGGTCTGATGCAGCCCAACAGGTTGTTATAATTGTTATACTGCAGCAGTTGACATATAGCAGTAGCGTATATCGTCACTGGAATTACTGATGACACAGGACACTACCACTGGTCTGATGCAGCCCAACAGGTTGTTATAATTGTTATACTGCAGCAGTGGACATATAGCAGCAGCGTATATCGTCACTGGAATTACTGATGACACAGGACACTACCACTGGTTTGCACAATACAGCATCACTTTATACAGCTACACTGGATATATGGCAGCAGAGAACACCAACACTGAATGGCTGTACTGATACAGCACAATACACTGACTACATTGGACTGGTCTGCACAACACAGCACCACTTATACAGCTACACTGGATATATGGCAGCAGAGAACACCAACACTGTGACTACCTGGACTGATGCAGCACAATACACTGAGTGACTACACTGGACTGGACTGAGCAGCACAACACTTGCCACCCCACTTTCCCGCCCCAACACACAGACACTGAACACTGAGGACACGTCCTCTCTATACACTCTCCGAGACTGGAGTAAAAATGGCGGGGAAGCGCGGCTCCTTATATGGAATCCAAATCCCGCGAGAATCTGACAGCGGGATGATGACGTTTTGCCGCGTTCGGATTTCCGAGTCAGACGGGAAAATCCAAGCCTGACTCAGATCTGGGCTCGAGACGTGAAGTTCGGTAGGGTTTGGTTCTCTGAGAACTGAACCCGCTCATCTCTAATTTTAACTAGAATCTCAGATCAGTGATCCATGGCCAGAGGGGGAACTACCATTAGTGCAGCAGGTGCATTGCACCGGGGCCCCAGACCAGCAATGAGTTATCCCCTGGACCCCTGCAGACCATTTTGAGGAATATCGGATGAATGGCTCAGTGCAGAGAGCAGGATGGGCACTAATGCCCTTTATCTTTGGGCCACCTAACAGTGCTGATGATCAAAGCAACTTTCTGCCTCTAATTAGCAGACAGCTGTTAATTTTTCTGATTCACTGCTGTTTGTGACTTAAAGGCAGCTCACATCCAGTGTAACTAGCACTGTCAGAGTCTGCATGACCTTAGGAAAGCATAAGGGGCGGAGGACCCTGTCAGTGACAGAGCAGAGGCTACTGTGTTCCTGTCCCCACCAAGGTACATAGGACATTGTGGTTGTACCCCTGTGACCAACTGCCTCTTCCAGTCACCCATTGCCATGTGGCATATTGTAAACTTGGGTTGGAGTGGAGGAGGGGTGCCAAATGATATTTCTGAACTTGGGACCACCACTCACAAGTTCCGTCACTGCATGCACAGTAGAAATACTGATCCAAACAAAAAAAAATCAGCTTTGCGTCCACTTCTGAATTACTCCCGTGGTCACTAGAATGCATTCTTTATTGCATATGTGTTGCATATGTGTGAGAGGGGTGGTGCGGTGCGATGCCTGCTGCCGTGCAGGTGTAGACTGGCTGCTTACCTGGTGTTGCACCCTCTAACCTTCAGGCCGCAAGATAAATCAACGGTCCTGGTAAACCAACTTGACCCAGACACGACAATCTAGGAGGAAGGAGATTATGTGAGTGCCGTTCCTCTTGATTGCAGACTAAAACGCCCACTGGACTCAGATGTTTCCCACAATAGGGTTTTCGGGGGTTAGGTGAGGGTCATTCACAGCACTCTTGGCCTCTGAGCCCGAATTATCACCTATTGGTACTTGTGCACCAGGCGAAAATTCAACTTTTTGCCCAGAAGAAAGGAGAATAGATAGGGACAAATGAACACTGATCGTAGACAAGACGGAAGTAGATGTTGCTCACCGTTAATCTTGCACACCCTCTGTTTCTACACTTACAGGTCACTGTAAGGAAAAAAAAAACACCACAACAATTGTGCAGGGCCTAAACCTCACCTAGTGGATCACCGCTAAGCTAGTTACAACAACAGAGCCCTCAAACTAGTTCTGTGAGTGTGGTGTGGAACAAGCTATAAAACTCAAACTTTTACTACAAACGTTGCCCTGCACAAAATCATGTAGCAATGGAAGATTAAGCAATGCCGTCTCTTACATCTCTGCCTACTCATGCTGTTCCAACAATTCCCTACCTAGTGCTGGCCAGTCCTTCCCTATCCATGGCTGCTATGGGGAAGTGTGTGTGGTGCTGGACCTCTCCTCCACACAGGGGAAATTACTCTAATTTACTAGGGAGTGGGCGCCGCAAAGCTTGCCCACCTCCCATACACTTCATAATTTGGCCTACTGACAAGGCCATTTCAGGGGGTTCAGGTTATTGCCTGGCTAAATGAGGGGTATGCTAGTGATCTGTGCCTAATGCACAGAACACATTATGATTATAATGAGGCTCAGGTCTATGGGCCTGCCCACTGAGGGCACAATGGAGTGGCCTGGGCCTAGTGCCCAGTTCCATCCTCATGTGGGGCTCACTTAAACTGGGCCTAGTACCCCCTAACTGTGCACAGGTCTAGGGCCTGACTTTTACCCACAGACCTAGTGCACGCCTATCATGGGGCAGTCTGGGTGATCTGGGCTTAATGCCCAGAGTCACCTTATACACCTGAATCAGCTCCAAGTTTAAAGCGCTGCTGCGATGTCCATCGCATTACTGCTGCTGGGAACCAATAGATGGTGTCAGCTCCGGACACCCACTGCTGCTGCACTACCAGCACTGGGGACAGACATACTGCCCCAGCGCTGTCTGCTGTTTTGTCTTGCAGGGAATGCAGGGCACATTTCCACATGCAGTATGAGTCACATAAATAGTCCCTGAATTGTATTTTAGTCACAAGGTCAATCTCCCGCATGCTACGTCCTGCCACCAGTGGTGAATTATCCATTAGGCACGTCAGGCAGTTGCGAGGTGAAGGGGGGGGCACTTTTATACTTGTATTCCTTTCAGTCCAAATTTACTATACCGTACCACATGCCATCTTTGGTGGAGTGTGGACAAGTAGGACATGTGTAGACTGCCTCTGTAAGCTGTCGTAATTAGGAAGTATGCATATATAATTGAAAATAAAACAAAAGGTCACAGCTCAAGGCTTGTTTTGTTATTATATTATACAGGGTAAGTCAAAATTATGTTCCCGAGTTTAATGATTTTTTTTTTAGTCAAGGTAAAAACAGTAAGTACCCATGAAAAGGAAAACTCATCAAGTTTCTTTCAGACAAATTGCAAATGTTGCAATGTGTGCTCCACGTGTCAAGCTGCTCCCCCCGTAGGGCTGAATTTCTTTGATGGATGCTTGGATGCGCACACAGGCCAACCAGCGTCTTGGCAAATGATGGTTCAAACACAAAATTCTGGATGAAATCACATGGGGAGAGATCTGGGGAATGTGGTCGCCAATGCAGCAGTTCTTGATCCACCACAGCTACACGACCAACCCATCTTTGTGGCAACCAGTTATTGAGGTGGCCCCGAATGTCATTATGGCAATGAGGAGGGGCACCATCCTGTTGAACAATGAAGTCAGCACTGTCTTATGCCATTGAACACTAACAACAGACTTGTTTATATGAAAATCAAGGACATATAATGTCTTATGCTCTCTACTAATCTCCATTTTCCTGAGCTGGCACCTGGCAGACGCTAGTGGAATCAACTTGGAACCTACAGCGTGGAATGTGAACTTTGAGAGATTGACTTTCAATGTGCACATCTCGTAACAGGAAACACTCATTACATTTTGCATAGCAAATCACAGAAATCGCGAGCATCACTTTGACTTACTCTGTATTAAAAATGCCAATCGCCAAAAGTGTGTATATAACCAAACAATGAAAATAATAAAATTGGGGGTGGGGGTCCCAAATTATCTAATGAACCGCATTTTTGTATAATGGGAGGCATGTTGTCATCATGGCAACACCTCCCACCAGCTGTCCCATTCTGGAAGGGACAGCTCAAATGTCGGCAAGTATGACTGAGAAGCAATTGTTGGGGCAGGCAATTATCTTGCTCTTTTCTTGTGCCCTTGATTGGAAGCTACATCTAGGTGCGTGACTATTTAATCTTCTTCATCACTGCCTGATAAAACTGTGTACTGTAAGTAGTTTCTGAAACTACATTGCCTAATGTAATTAGGCATTTCACCAGAATCTGCAAACAGATTGCTTTTCATTGTGCACAACTTCTAAATGTTTGAAAATCATTCTCTTTGTATTCCAAATACAGTATGTATGTACAGTATACAGGATGAGAATGCGTTTGCATAAATGATTTCTTTTTCTCCTCCTCCCCTTCCTCTTCTTCTTCCTCCTTCTTCTTCTTCCTCCTTCTTCCTCCTCCTCCTCCTTCTTCTTCTTCCTTCTTCTTCCTCCTCCTTCTACTCCTCCTTCTTCTTCCTCCTCCTCCTTCTACTCCTCCTTCTTCCTTCTCCTTATACTCCTCCTCCTTCCTCCTTGTTCTTCTTCCTCCTTCTACTCCTACTTCTTCTTCCTCCTTTTACTCCTACTTCTTCTTCTTCCTCCTTCTACTCCTTCTCCTTCTCCTTCTTCTTCTTCTTCTTCTTCTTCTTCCTAATTCTACTCCTTCTCCTTCTTCTTCCTCATTCTACTCCTTCTCCTTCTTCTTCCTCATTCTACTCCTCCTTCTTCTTCCTCTCCCTCTTCCTCCCCCTTCTCCTTCATAATAATGTTATTTATATAGCAATGAATAGGTAGGATTAAAAGTGCTTTGCATTTACTGCAAAATACAAAATAAACTTAACTGGAAAGAGAACTAAGCATTTGGGTTGTATTTTTTTAGGCTGTTTTTGAAGGATTCTAGAATAGAGGCCTCTCGAACTGAGCTCCATAGTCCTTCATTTATAGATTGCAGTAATCAAGACTGGCAGTAAGGAATCAGAAGCTGCTTCAGATGCCTTGGGCCCTGATCACGTAGGGCTTTGAAAGTCTGTAAATCAAACTTGAAATAGATTCACTATATTACCGGCAGCCACTGAAGGAAGTAGAGATTGAGTGTTATGTGGTTTGAATGGGGCTGATTGGTTAATAGCCTAGTAGCTGCATTTTGTACCAGCTGCAAGCAGTGCATTTCTTTTGCTGGCTGACCCAGGTAGAGGGCATTATTATTATTATTATTATTATTATTATTATTATCCTTTATTTATATGGCACAACAAGGGTTCCGCAGCACCCAATTACAGAGTACATAAACAAATACTCAAACAGGAAAACAGCAACTTACAGTTGACGACAATATAGGACAAGTACAGGGTAAATAAACATAGTTACATCAGCAGATGACACTGGAATAAGTATCAGGTGGCAGAAGACTGATGGATTTGGTGCAGTTGAAGATTATTAAAGTAAGAAAGGATAAGCACATGAGGGAAGAGGGCCCTGCTCGTGAGAGCTTACATTCTAAAGGCATTGCATTAGTCTTGGTGTGATGATACAAATACGTGTATGACTTTAGGCAGATCTTCTGAGGGAAATAAGTGCTTGATTCTGGCTATGTTCCTCAGGTGATAAAATGAGGATTTGAATGTGGCTGATACCTGATATTTAGGTGTCAATCCACTATTAAGGATTACACCAAGATTATCCACATATTCAGCGTTTTGTAATTCTGAACCCTCAAGCGTAAGTACAGTTGATTGGCTATGCTGCAGTCTTTTATTGTGACATATCATAAGGACCTCTGTTTTATCAGCATTCAGTCGCAGCCAAGTGGCGCTCATTCACTTCTGGAGCTCAGCAAGACAGCCATTGAGTTCCCAGTACCTGGAGCAAAGGGCAGGTACAGTTGTGTATCATCTGCATAGCAGTGGTAGACCAGGCCAGGACGTTTTATTATTTTACCCAGTGGTATCATGTATACTGCAAAAAGCATGGGAAATAGTACAGAACCCTGCGGGATACCATATGGCAGTGGCACTGGCGATGATGCGTGTGCTCCAGAAGAAGCTCTCTGTGTCCTCCCGGTGAGACATGATCTGAACCAGCTAAGGACTGTGACATCCAGTCCACAGAAAGTTTTCAACCGCTATATCAGAATCCCATGGTCCATGATCCATGGTATCAAATGCTGCAAGGAGATCCAGAAGGATTGAAACTGAACAGTCACCTCTGTCTTTTGCTATCTTAAGATCATTAAGCAAGCATATATGGATCACAAATATCATGGGTTGATAGGCTGGTTTCTAGTTGAGTTGCAACCACTTTCTCATAACTTTTCCATCATAAAGAAGGTTTGATAATGTTCTGTAGTTGGTCATGCAGTCAGGATTTAAATTAGATGTCTAACAATTGCCTGTCTGCAAAGAACATTGAACTATTTTTGCAAATGCAGGGCCGATTATGGCCTATTCTTTGATGCTATGATCTAATTTGATAGGTGTTTGTGGATTGATATTCTTCAGTATGCCTTAACTTCTCCTCTACAAGGTTAGTCTTAGTGTAACTCCTGGCACCAACATTTCTGATTTTGTTGTGTACAGTACATGCTAAGTGATGTGGGGTTGTCTGAGCACATTTGCCCTGGAAAAAATAAAGGTTCTATTCACATCCTTTCCCAACAACCAGCCTCAATATTATTCATTAATAAATAATGTAACATTTCTAGTCCCTACACAGAGCCAGATTACAGGTAAGATAAAGGGGGCAAGTGCTCCTGGAACCCATCTGTCAGGGTGCACCCCCCTTCCTCCCTCCAGCCAGAGCACACTACTGCACCATGCAGACCCAAAGTGGGGGTGGGCCAGATAATCTCAGTGGTCATCACCCTTCCTCCCCAGCAGGAGCTGCTGCTCCACCTCAACTCTTGCACTGTTGTCAATGGACGATTCTGTTTATCTCCAACCTGTCAGGCCATCAACCCATCAGCAGCAGATCTCCCATAAAGTGATAATACAAAAGTGAGTTTCTATTTAGCTGATGAACAGTGTGCGTCACCTGCATAATGGGAGAGGCCCAAACCACATGTGCGTGCTATCCATCTACCAAGGATGGCCAAGCTGCATCTGCTTCTGATATGGCTGCAGAATTATTATTATTATTATTATTATTATTATTATTATCATCCTTTATATATATGGTGCCACAAGGGATCCACAGTGCCCAATTACAGACTACATAAATTAATAATCACTACAGGAAAACATTGACTTACAGTTGAAAACAATATAGGACAAGTACAGGGTAAATAAACATAGCTACATCAGCAGATGACGCTGAAATAAGTATCAAGGTGGCAGAAAACTGCTGGATTTGGTGCAGTCGAAGATAGCTTAAGTAAGAAAAGGATAAACACATGAGGGAAGAGGGCCCTACACGTGAGAACTTGCATTCTAAAGGGGAGGGGCAGACAGACAGGGGTGACACAGATGGGGTAGACAGAGCATGTAACAGGGGGCTTAGGATGACATTTGGCTGGGTTTGTTGAAGAAGTGGGTCTTGAGAGCCCATTTGAAGTTTTGTAGAGAGGTGGAGAGTCTGAAGGGGAGAGGTAGAGAATTCCAGAGAAAGGGAGCAGCACATGAAATATTTTAGAGGTAGGAGTGGGAGGGAGTAATCAGTAGGCAGGATAGGTGGCGTGCATTAGCAGAGCGAACAAGACGGGTGGGAGAGTAAAGGGAGATAAGGTCAGAGATGTAAGTGGGAGAGGAGTGTGTGAGGGTTTTGTGAGTGTGAGAAGCTTGAATTGGATTCTGAAAGGGAAGGAAAGCCAGTGAAGAGCTTGTATGAGATGGGAGGTAGACGCAGTGCATTTAGTGAAGAAGATGAGCCAGGCAGCAGCATTGAGGACAGATTGGAGTTGAGAGAGGCATTTGTCAGGGATGCCAGTCAGGAAGAGATTGCAGTAGTCTAGTCTGGAGCTGACCAGTGAGTGGATAAGAGTCTTAGTTGCATCCTGGGTGAAAAAGGTTCTGATCCTGGAAATATTTTTGAGATGAAAATGGCAGGTATGTGAGAGGGGCTGAATTTGTGGTTTGAATGAGAGGGAGGTGTCAAGGATTACTGCAAGACAGCACATTTGGGGGCTAGAGGAGATAGTAGTGCCATCAATAGATAATGAGATTGTGAGAGGTGAGGTTGGGTGGGAGGGCGGGAAGATGATCAGCTCAATCTGAAACATGTTAAGTTTAAGAAAGTACTGGGACATCCAGGAAGAGATAGCAGAGAGACAGTTGGAAATACGAATAAGGAGAGCAGGGGAGAGGTATGGGGAGGAAAGGTAGATTTGAGTATCATCAGCATAGAGATGATATTGGAAGTCAAAAGAACTAATGAGTTAATCTAAGGACATATAGAGAGAGGAAAGGAGAGGACCAAGGGGGTCATTCCGACCCGATCGCTCGCTGCAGTTTCTCTGAGGCAGAGGCGGTCGCTGGCCGGGAGGGGGCTGGACGGCGGCGTAAAGCCGCCGTTTAGGGGGCATGGTCCGGCCAACGCAGGTGTGGCCGGACCATTGTGGGGGCGGGCCGCGGATGCTGCGTGACGTCACACGCAGCCGCTCAGGGCTGGGGAGCGACGAGTAGCCCCCGGCCAGCACGCTAAAGCTGCGCTGGTCAGGAGCTATTCTTGAAGTGCAAAGGCATTGCCGCTGTGCGATGCCTTTGCACTTTTGCGGGGGGGGGGGGCAGCATTGACATGCAGGGTGGACTAGCCCTGTGCTGGGCGTCCCCCCGCATGTCAATGTGAATGATCGTAGCTGTGCTAATTTACCACAGCTACGATCAACTCGGAATTAACCCCGCAAGAACAGGACATTGGGGGACACCTACAGTTAGTGGAAGCGGGAATGAGGTGGAGTCATGAGAGGTTACAGAAATGGAATGGTCAGAAAGGTAAGAGGACATCCAAAAGAGAGCAGTGTCACACAGACCAAGGGAGTGAAGGATTTGCAGAAGAAGAGGGTGGTCCATAGTGTCAAAAGCAGCAAAGAGGTCAAGAAGAATAAGCAGAGTACTGGCCATTATATTTGGCAGCATGGAGGTCATTGCAGACTTTTGTGAGGACAGTTTCAGTGGAGTGGAGATGACAGAAACCAGACTGGAATGGGTCAAGCAGTGAGTGTGAGGAAAGAAAGGCAGTAAGGTGGTTATAGACACTACACTCAAGGAGTTTTAAGGCAGAGGTTAAAGTGCCTTTTGAGAGGGAGAGATTGGGAATGTGGGCAAGGTGGGAGCAGGCAGCAGGAGAGACGTAGCAGAGGAGGCGGGATGGGATATGGTCAAGTAGGGAGGTGGTGGGGGGAGTAACAGATGAGGGCCATGACTACCTTATCAGATATATGGGAGAAAGATGTCAGAGTTGGTGAGAGGGATGGGGATGGATAACAGGTGGCTGGGTGCTGATGAACTGGTGGGATGTGATGTCCTGATGTATGGTGTCAATTTTGGATGTGAAGTAAGTGGCAAAGTTAAGAGCAGAGAGTGAGGAGGAGAGATGAGGTGGGGGAGGGCAGAGGAGGGATTTGATAGTGGAAAAGAGTCACTGGGGGTTGGAAGACTGGGAGAAGATGAAATTGTTGAAGTATGACTGTTTAGCAGAGGAAAAGGCTGCACTGAAGGATAAGAGCACTAGTTTGAAATGGAGGAAGTTTGCCTTAGAGTGTGATTTCCTCCAGTGTCGCTTGGCAGTACAGTACATATGCATTTTTGCAGATATCTAGTGAAGTTAGTGTGCAGGGATGAGGGTGAATAGTTTGGTGGAGCGACTGAGTCAAGAGCAGAAGTAAGGGATAGAGTAGGAGATAGAAGTGAGTCAAACAGGGAGGATAGGGATGTGGTGTCAACAGCTTCAATGTTACGCTGAGCGATGGTAGCCTTAGGATGTAGAGATGGAGTAGCAGAGAGAGATAAGCTAAAGGAGAGCAGGTGGTGGTCAGAGAGGGGAAATGAGGAGTTGGAGAAAAGGAGATTTATGGTAAGAACTTACCATAGTTAAATCTCTTTCTGCGAGGTACACTGGATTCCACAGGGAATATCATCAGGGTGTAGAGTTGGATCTTGAACCAAGGCACCAACAGGCTAAAACATTGACTATTCCCAGGATACCTGCAGTTGCAGCTAAATGAGATGACAATAGTTAATAACCACAGACAACCACATTCTCACGACAGGAGAAGGTACCAGCGGCTAATGCCATACAAACCCAAAGAAGCTAAGTGCGTCAGGGTGGGCGCCCTGTGGAATCCAGTGTACCTCACAGAAAGAGATTTAACAATGGTAAGTTCTTACCATAAATCTCCTTTTCTGAAGCAGGGTACACTGGTATTCCACAGGGAATAACATTGGGATGTCCTAAAGCAGTTCCTCATGGGAGGGGACGCAATGTAGCGGGCACAAGAACCCGGCGCCCAAAGGAAGCATCCTGGGAGGCAGAAGTATCAAAGACCTGATGAACGTAGCTGCCTTGCACAATTGTTCTAGGGATGCACCACGGTGGGTCGCCCAAGAAGGTCCAACAGACCGAGTAGAATGGGCCTTGATAGTAGCAGGAGCTGTGAGTCCAGCCTGTACATAAGCTTATGCAATCACCATTCTAATCCATCTGGCCAAGGTCTACTTATTCGCAGGCCAGCCATGTTTGTGAAAACCAAAAAGAACAAAAAGAGAATTAGATCTCCTAAGAGAAGCAGTTCTCCTCCCATTTATACGGAGAGCCCGTACCACATCCAAAGACCATTCTTTGGAGGACAAACCAGGAGAGATAAAGGCCGGAACCAAGATCTCTTGGTTAAGGTGGAAAGACGACACCAACTTAGGCAGATAACTAGGATGAGTTCTAAGAACCGCACGGTCATGGTGAAAAATCAGAAAGGGTGACCGACAGGATGAGGCACCCAAGTCTGAAACCCTTATAGCAGAGGCAACAGCCAGCAAAAATAGGACCTTAAGTGTATGTCACTTAAGGTCCACAGACTCAAGAGGTTCAAACGGAGACTCTTGTAGGGAAACCAGTACAACCGACAAATCCTAAGGAGCCACAGGGGGAACATAGGGAGGTTGAATCCATAAAGCACCCTGAGTGAAAGTATGAACGTCAGGTAGAGTCGCAATATTTCTCTGAAACCATATCGACAAGGCCGAGATATGAATCTTGAGGGAGGCCAGACGGAGGCCTAAGTCCAGGCCCTGTTGCAGGAAAGCCAAAAGTTTGGCAGTACTGAACTTGTATGCATCATAATTCTTAGCCACACACCAGGTGAAGTAAGTATTCCAGACCCTATAATAAATCCGAGCCGAAGCCGGTTTACGGACTTTCAACATAGTTTGAATGACCGCCTCAGAAAACCTTTGGCCCTCAGAACTGAAGCTTCAAGAGCCATGCCGTCAAAGCCAGTCGGGCCAGATCCTGGTAGACACAAGGGCCCTGAACAAGGAGGTCTGGGTGTTGCGGAAGTAGAAGAGGATGCTCTATCGAGAGACCCTGCAGGTCTGAGAACCAATGCCGTCTGAGCCACGCTGGAGTGATTAGTAGTATTCCTCCTTCTTGCTTGAACTTCCTTATTACTCTGGGCAGGAGTGACACCGGAGGGAACACATACGGCAGCCGAAAGTTCCATGGAATTTCCAGTGTGTCCACGAATGCTGCTTGAGGATCCCTTGTCCTTGCCCTGAAGACCGGAACCTTGTGATTGTGTCGAGACGCCATCAGGTCCACATCTGGTAGGCCCCACTTGTCCACTAGAAGTTGAAAGACTTCTGGATGAAGGCTCCACTCTCTGGCGTGTACGTCCTGATGACTGAGGAAGTCTGCTCCCCAGTTGAGTACGCCCGGAATGAACACTGCCGATATGGCTGGCAGATGGCGTTCTGCCCATAGAAGAATCTTTGACACTTCCATTATTGCCATGCGACTTCGAGTGCCGCCTTGATGATTTATGTACGCCACCGTGGTGGCATTGTCCAACTGTACTTGAACAGGCCTGTTCTGTACTAGAGGCAGGGCCAGTTTCAGAGCATTGAACACTGCCCGCAATTCCAGAATGTTTATCGGGAGGTCCTGTAGCCACCAGGTCAGTGACAGGTGAACCTCCGGAGTTAAGGAGATGAGTCTTGATCCGGTGAGGCAGGCCATCCCACTTGGAAAGGATTAACCTCTGCAGAGGGCGGAAAATGAAATTGAGCGTACTCTACCATGTCGAATGCCGACACCATGAAGCCTAGTACTTACATTGCCGAGTGTATCGACACACGTGGGTGAGAGAAGAAGCATCTTATCTTGTCCTGAGGTTTCAGGACCTTCTCCGGAGACAAGAACAACCGTTGGTTGTCTGTGTCCAATAATGCCCCATGGTGTACCATGCTCTGAGCAGGGACCAGTGAGGATTTCTTCCAGTTGATGAGCTACCCGTGGGCTTGCAGGAATTGGACCGTCAGTTCCAGATGATGGAGGAGAACCTCTGGGGAGTTTGCCAGGATCAACAAGTCTCCAGACAGGGCAGGATCCTGATACCCTGATGGTGGAGCAGGGCCATCATGACTGCCATGACCTTGGTGACGATTCGCGGATCCGTGGTCAGTCCAAAAGGCAAGGCCTGGAATTGATAATGTAGGTTGACAATTGCAAACCGCAGATATTGCTGATGCGATATTGCAATAGGGATGTGTAGGTAAGCATCCTGTATGTCCATGGATACCAAGGGCTCCAAGGCCAGAACAATAGAGCAAAGAGTTTCCATACGGAATTTGGATACCTTCACAAATTTTTTCAAAGACTTGAGGTTGAGAATGGGCTGGGAGGATCAATTTGGTTTTGGAACTAGGAACAACGTTGAATAGTACCAGAGGCACCGACACTATCACACCTGTGTCCAGGAGGGATTGTACCACCAAATGGAGAGTTTCTGCTTTCAATGGATCCGTAGGGATATTTGTCGAGCAAAACTGGCGAGGGGGACGTTTCTTGAAAGAGATGGCTTATCCGTGAGTGACGACTTCCCTCACCCAGGCATCTGAAGTGGTCTTTAACCATACCTGAGCGAACCATAGAACTTGGCCTCCCACCCTGGGGTCCCCCAGGGGTAGGACCGCCCAGTTATGCAGCAGGCTTGTCTGGTTTGGAAGCAGGTTGATGGGCAGCCCAGGAACGTTTAGGTTTGGGTTTAGAGGTTTTGGAAGTGCGAGCCTGTTTCGAGTACGTCTGACCCTTTGCTTTACTTGGAGGTCGAAAGGAACAAAAGGTGGTACTTTTATCCTTCAGAGCTGAAGGATTAGTACTCGGCAGACATGCAGTTTTCGCAGCCGCTAAGTCAGCAACAATCTTGTTCAGATATTCCCCAAAAAGGATGTTTCACTTAAAAGGGATCACCTCCAAGGTCTTTTTAGATAATGATAAATGTAGGTGGAGGTATCTTAATGGCGCTAACTAGGCAACAGAAAAATTTCCTTTCGTGGTTATACCCTATAACCAAACTTAGACTTGAAAAAAAGTGGGGTGGTGACAGAAAATCAAGTGCGCTTAGGTTCTTCGGTGAGTATTTTCATGCAACACTTATAAAATATAGAGTTGGTACTTATCCCAATTATCAACTCTGAATATGTAATCAATGCAGATGTTCTGAATGGGTATATTCCTTGTACACCATATGATCGCGGACATGTAAATAAATACATAAAAATATACATAGTGTGATATTGTTTCAAACGAGTCCCATAAAAACCAATAGTCTATGAGATATACGTGTTCCCAATGTTCAAATTGGAGGCTTTACCGGACAATAGAAGTTTTCAAGCATAAAAATCAAATGCAGAGATCTTCAGTGTGGTTTACCAACGATGCAATCTCATTCAGATATGTGGAAACAAGAAATGCAAATCCACATAGTATAATACTGTTTCCACAATGTATTCAACAAAACACTGGATGCATAATACAAACAATAAAATAGGATTGGAGGTGTTTACCAGATTAAGGGTCTAATTCAGGCATATAGATCTTAAATGGGGGTGCCCAATTCCGGATACTGGACCTCCCAGTTTGAATCGGATCCTAGCTGCAGCGCTTTAAACAATCCTAGGAATTTTGTCCTCCTGTCACAGGCCAATGCGTATCGAGCTGGTGCTCTTCGTCAGGGCAATGCCTTTTTAGAGTCCAGATCCACAGACCAGGACCACGACCACAGAATCCAGCAAGCTAGAATGAATGAAGTAGATGCTTTGGCTGCCAGGACACCGGCATCAGCGGCCGCCTCCTGAATGTAATGAGAGGCCGTGGTAATATATGAAAGACACTGTCACGATCCTAGGCACGGCGATTCCCCAGCTACACCAATCTGCTAATCCCTGCCACGTGACACCGTTACTGGATACCTGAGCCCATGTGTTAATTTCAACGAGATCACTACCACCAGCCAAAGTACAAACGTTTAGGGTATGACTCAAAGCAAACTTATGGCTTTTGCCTGCACCTAGAATTATTAGTATTTTGGCAACGCCTCTTTCAGAGAGTTGGGTTGGAAACACAACAGAAAACAGAGCTAAAATTGATTA
Source organism: Pseudophryne corroboree (assembly GCF_028390025.1). Taxonomy (NCBI): domain Eukaryota; kingdom Metazoa; phylum Chordata; class Amphibia; order Anura; family Myobatrachidae; genus Pseudophryne; species Pseudophryne corroboree. The sequence goes on from NC_086445.1 coordinate 665,487,502, forward strand.
TTTAATTTAAGTGAACACTTCAAAGCTTATGTTACAGAAAAAAGAAACTTACAAGAATATAATGATAAAAAGTCAAAGTCACAGCAGAAAAGACAATTTCAAGGAAAATAAAAATAGGGATATAAAACCCACCGATGCTAGCACATGCAGAGTGGAACAATAGGATGAAGTGAAGCCTTCTCAGATATTCGGGACATTACAGAGCCAGGATGCTTCTCATGACTTGCTTCCGATAATAATGCACACCTTTGCAGCCTGTGTTTCTCCTATTTAAAACTCAGGTTGCCCGTTCAGACCTTCCCCCTGGAGAGTTTGTTTTTAACCCTTCCAAAGCCAGAGAAGGTATTGAGTGTCAGCTCATACTGGGCTTCCCAGCCACTCTATCAGGGGCGAATGGCCTTATCTTCTTCTCCTTTGAAGCGCTGGCCATGGTTCTTGTGTAAACAAATGGCTAGTTCTGAGAGAACACAGACCAGGAAAGGCTTAACACCTTTCTGGCCCTAGCTCTGGTTCTGGGGTAATCAAACTAGCTCTGGTCACAAGGAATTTCACACCTAAACAGTCAGTGTGTCTCTGAGTTCTGTGGCTACAATGAAATGCCAGCAGATCAATCAAGCTTCAATCCTTTGGCATGCAAAGACAGTTATCACACACTGGTAAATTGATACATCGATCAGAATATTGATATCACATACATTGATTTTAACAGGCCTATTTCTACTTGAAATAGCATGGATCATGACACCTCCCCCTTTAAGATCAGCATGGGAGCAGTGGCACGTCAGGCCAGTACTATTCTTCCATTTGTCCTGAGAAGACATTTACAATACAATAGATCACATACAGGGGCAGATTTATTAAGCCTGGTGAAGTGATAAAGTGGAAGGTGATAACGCATCAACCAGTCAGTTCCTGACTGTCATTTTTCAAACCCAGCCTGTGACATGGAAGTGAGGAGCTGATTGGCTGGTGCGTTATCACCTTCCACTTTATCACTTCACCAGGCTTAATAAATCTGCCCCACAGTTCTTAATATAGTTTTTATGGATATAAAGAGGAAGGGCATACAATATGCTTCTCTGGAGCCTTTCTGTTTGACTTACAGGGCTTGCTACCTTGACACATAGCAGAGTTCCTGCTGGGAAAGGGCTGTAAGAATGACCTTTTCACACAGGATTTATACATTACCACACACAGGGCATTTGCAGAGATTGATCAATACAATATTATTTGCACTACCTGGCATTATCAGAAAAATTAGAAGGTAGCTCCACTCCAACTTCTTGAACCCAGGCTTCAATAGCTTTCGCAGCCCAAGAAGCCGCTATGGTAGGTCTATGCACAGCACCCGCAAGAGTGCAAATAGACTTCAAGCAACCCTGCACCCGCTTATCCGTCAGTCTTTCCTGGAGACTCCCAGGTTTCCTGATGTATGTCAACTAAATGATCAGAATGGGGCAACACTAATTTAGTGACCTTCTGACGTTTGAACTTATCAGGTTTCTTAGACGTATCTGGAGGTTCATTTTTATCATTGTTCTGAAGAATCAGTTTGATAGCCTCCAAGAGGTCAGGAACATCCACCTGTGTTGTAGATTCCCCATCGGAAGCATTTGCCTCACTGTCTGAGGTGTCAGTATATACGCCATCCTCATTGGATGAAGTATCCGAAACATGCCTAGATTGTGAGGAAGAAATGGCCCGCTTAGATGACCCTTTGGTCCTAGGGGGGCGAGGGTCAGGCTTTTGTTTAACCAAAGACTGATTTAATTGCTGTAACTGGTTCGACAGAGAATCAATGACTGAAATACACAGAGAAAAATACCAAACAGTATATCCTGTGAAACTGTATATATATAGGACCCTGATGCACTTATCCCCCTTCAGGGTACAGAATATAGGGATAGCTATATGTGTGAGATACACGGAATAGGAACCACACAGCAGCTATTGGCACACACAGTCATATGTACAATGCATAAATTATTACAAACAACAATAAGTAAAGCTATGTATGTATACAGATATAACAATGCACAGAAAATACTGGATGTATATCACAGATACTTGTACTAAATATCCCTGTAGTTATGCACTTGTTCTTAACTAACACTGTCTAAACGACATGTAGAATACTTAAGTGTCCTGTAAATGCACAGCGCTGATGAGGCAGGCGGCTTTGCAGAGGAGACAGTGCCCAGCAGTCCCAGAATTAGCACAGCTCTGTGTAATGGCGCCCAAACGCTGACAAGGATTGAGGGAGAGAGAGAGAGATGCAGCTCCAGGGCGGGAATATCTGCTGTAGATGGCGCCTGGGGCAGGGGAAGGACTACAGGTCAGAGCCTTATCCCCTCTGCTGGACTTCACCACTGGGTACTGCAGGGCCTATACTAAACGGATTTTAGTAAATCTGACCTGTGCCCCTTGCCCTGGTGGATATAGTGGGGTTCCTGCATGGCCACAGTGTCCATGCCAGCGGCGCGGACCATCTCCGGAGACCGCGCTGGATCGCGATTTTGGTGGGTCCCGCTTGGGGGACCCTCTTACCTCCTCCCAATGATGCGGCCACGCAATCCAGGAGAGCAGCGGTGGTATGTGTGTCTGGGGGGACCAGTGCGCCTCCGCTGTAAGTACCCGGCAACCAAAGCTAGGAAGGAAAACTGCAGGAGGTGGGCAGGGAGGGAGTTCAGTGTGATGGGGGTGTGGTGAGATGACAGGGAGAGGAGGGAGGGAGCAGGGCTGAGTTATGGTTTAGTAGGACAATGTTTGGGCAAAGGGTAACAGGAGAGGAGGTGAAAGGAAACAGAGGTCTGGAGGAGAGACAGAGGAGGGGAGGATAAAGGTGGGAACAGGGGGCAAGATACATGATTAGGTAGACACTGAATGATGGGGGAGTAGAAATACATGGACATAGTATGGAGTAGGTAAATAGGTGGAGGGAAACTGTAAATAGGAGTGGAGGCTGTAAGGGAATCAGAGCAGAAGATTTGCAGAAATGCAGGTTAGAAAAGCAGTGGAAGCTCAATGGGTGCATATTTAGGGCCCGATTTAGACCTGATCGCTGCTGTGTATTTTCGCACAGTGGGCGATTGGCAATTGACTACGCATGCGTATGCACCGGAATGCACATGCGCGTCACCATACAACAGGAATTGCCAAACAGCGATAAGCTGGTGCGAAAATTTTGCTCACACAGCCATTCGCAAGCTGATTAACAGGAAGAGGCCATTTGTTGGTGGTAACTGTCCATTTTCTGGGAGTGTCAGGGAAAACCGAGGTGTTCCCAAGCGTTTTCAGGGAGGGTGTGTGGCGTCCGCTCCGGATCCGATCAGCCTGTTCTTTTCACACTGTAGGAGTTAGTCTTGTGCTGCGTACAGACTACACACACTGGAAATGCCATTAGATGGTGAGTGAGTTGCTAACGGATTTGCAGCTGTCCGCTGACTGAGGGACATTTTCGCACGGCGTACACATGCGATCGCACACTTGTATGGGGTGATTTTACACTCCCCTTGGGCGGCGACTATCTAATCGCAGGGCAGCAAAATTACCAGCACAGTGATCAGGTCTGAACTCTGCCCTTAGTTGGAAGTGAAACAAAGCATAGAATAGTATGGGTACAGAAATTGATTTGAACTGTAAGAAATGGTAGGACGTGAGCGAGGGTAATAAAGCAACAGTAATGGGTGATTCTTCGGAAAGTAAACATAAAGTCCCGTGCACCACACGTATTTAATTTAAAAAAAATGTTTTTTCCTTTTTAACTGGTCTGTTAAGAAATTTTGGTTATATGAAAACTTAGGGGGACATTTACTAAGCAGTGATAAAAGCGGAGAAGTGAGCCAGTGGAGAAGTTGCCCATGGCAACCAATCAGCACTGAAGTAACATCTATAATTTGCATACTATAAAATGATACAGAGCTGCTGATTGGTTGATGGGGCAACTTCTCCACTGGCTCACTTCTCCGCTCTTATCACTGCTTAGTAAATGTCCCCCTTAACTGCTTAGTAGCAATGCCTTAACCTATAACCTAAGACCCATTAAAATCTTGGTACTGTATTTTGGAGAAGTATGTAGCGTGAATTTGTGTAGCTGTCCCGTGCAGCATAGAGAATCGCCCAAATACAGACAGGACTTTTAAGTGTTTGAAGGTAAAATTGCATTGGTACTCCAGTGCATTAAAAAAAATACAGGTTGAGTATCCCATATCCAAATATTCAGAAATACGGAATATTCAGAAATACGGACTTTTTTGAGTGAGAGTGAGATAGTGAAACCTTTGTTTTCTGATGCCTCAATGTACACAAACTTTGTTTAATACACAAAGTTATTAAAAATATTGTATTAAATGACCTTCAGGCTGTGTGTATAAGGTGTATATGAAACATAAATGAATTGTGTGAATGTACACACACTTTGTTTAATGTACAAAGTTATAAAAAATATTGGGTAAAATTACCTTCAGGCTGTGTGTATAAGGTGTATATGAAACATAAATGCATTCTGTGCTTAGATTTAGGTCCATCACCATGATATCTCGTTATGGTATGCAATTATTCCAAAATACGGAAAAATCCGATATCCAAAATACCTCTGGTCCCAAGCATTTTGGATAAGGGATACTCAACCTGTACAAATAAAGGCATATGTTGGTAAAATGGATGGTTTTTGAAATGTCCAAGTCAGGTAGTTCTGTGTTATTTAATCCGATTAAATAATCAGGAGGTGAATGATATGAAGAGTAAGTGAACTCGCTTTTGTTTTTGTTTTTATTCATTCTTCTGTTTTCAGGGTTTTTTTGTTAGAATGGTCTCTTTCTGTTTTCCTTCTGTTTCACTTTGGTTGAATGCTGGTAGAACGCTGCAGTTATGTGTCAATTTTATAAAGTTGTAATACAAATTAAGCTGTAAGTGAGTAATTCTCCAGAAATTCGGAAGGTTGCTCGGCATCTATTTTCTTGTTCTTTCCAACAGCATTTATCAGTCTCCAGGGGTGGCTAGTTTAAATTTGTATATTCCAAATACAATCATTGTGACCACATACGCGAGTCTTCTAGACTTGGACTGAAACTTTTTTTTTACTTCAGGACCTTTTGGACACCGTCGCTGACGGCACTGTACATCAATGTGCTCAGACTCTAAGTCCGTTTTCTGACTCTCTTGGGAGCCTTGGCCATCGGGCAGCCTGTTTACATTTCGTCACACTCCAACAGTTAGTTCACCATTGCAATGCCGTAGTGGTGTCATATGTAACAATGAGTGGGTCTGCAGTAACAAAGGCAGTCAGAATCTTTTCCTGGGCATAGATTTTTTTTTCACACTCTTCGTGGTGTTTATTCCCAGTGTGTGAACTTGACAAACGGACTTCCTCAGGAAAAACACATGTCTCCCAGGGAAAGAGTCCCTCAATCCAGTGGTCCTTCAACAGTTACTTCAGAAGTGAGGCCTTCTGTGTGTGGATCTCATAACTTCTCAACACTTGTTTGAGGTTGAATAGCTTTGCACGGGATCCATGCCTATTCTAGGGAATTTTCATCTAGCAGTCTATTTCCACTGACCCCCATGTTGCCTCGGGTTCTCAAGCACATCAGGGATTCCCAGATGGTGGTAATCCTAGTGACCTCAGACTGGCCAAACAAATCGTCATACGCTGAGATTTCTAGAACGTCACTAGGTCCCCTGTGGCATCTTCCACATAGACCAGACCTGCTGCAGCATGGTCCATTGCTATACGAGGTCCTTCCTCTGTTGGCATTACCGGCTTCATTATTGTAATAAGATTTTAGAGGCTAAACGTTTTTCTCTCTAGGCAGTCCATACTACTGTGTATGGCAAGGGTACAGTATGAAATACCTACACTCAAAATCCGGACGGTCAAAATACCGACAACAATTGACCTACGGTCAAAATCCCGACAAGGTCAAAATCTAGAATTTAGAATTTTTCATTGTTTTCTGGTGTGTATGTTGACATAGGACAACATGGACACTATATATGTGTACCGTGTCCCCTCGCATGCTTCGGACTCTGTGCCTTTCTACGCTTGGCACACTATTATATTCCCCCTCCAGGTCCACTAAAGTTAAAGTTAAAGTATGAACAAGTTGGTTTCAATGCAAAAATCATGAAAAACTCATGTTGACTTTTTGACCTTGTTGGTAATTTAAATGTAGGTATTTTGGCAATGTCAGTATTTTGACCTTGTCGGGATTTGGACCATCGGTCAATGGTTGTCGGTATTTTGACCGTCGGGATTTTGATAAACTGACAGCATCCCATGCGGCAAGCCTAGATGCCGATTTTGCTATTATCTCAGAGTTTGGAAACTCTATGGGGTATATGCAATTGCGGTCGAATTCCCGAAAATGTCGAAAAACGGGACATTTTCGCCCAAAAAAGAATTTCGACAATGCAATTCAGTACTTTCTGTCAAAAAAACGGACTTTCCAAATTCGACTTTTTGAAATTCGACATTTCTGCAATGGTACAAATGCGGCAATTCGACAAAAGTATATTCAATTGTAGTTTGGAAATCCGACAATAGTGCTTTTAGACAGTAATTTCGTCATTTTCAATCCGCCACACTTTGGTGGCGGAATCTAATAAAAAATTTTAAAAACATGTTTTTTTGGTGTTTTTTTTATTGGTAATAGCATATCTATTTATATTAGAAGGGAATAGGTACTTAGTTTGTCTATTTTGGAGGCACAAGTATTATTTATATATTTTAAAAAATATTATTTTTTTTTATTATTATTTTTTTTTTAAATGGAATAGTAAAAATCAGAAAAAAAATTGCGTGGGGTCCCCCCTCCTAAGCATAACCAGCCTCGGGCTCTTCGAGCTGGTCCTGGTTCTAAAAATCCGGGGGGAAAAATGACAGGGGATCCCCCGTATTTTTAAAACCAGCACCGGGCTCTGCGCCTGGTGCTGGTGCAAAAAATACGGGGGACAAAAAGAGTAGGGGACCCCCGTATTTTTTACACCAGCATCGGGCTCCACTAGCTGGACAGATAATGCCACAGCTGGGGGTCACTTTTATACAGCGCCCTGCGGCCGTGGCATTAAATATCCAACTAGTCACCCCTGGCCGGGGTACCCTGGGGGAGTGGGGACCCCTTCAATCAAGGGGTCCCCCCCCCAGCCACCCAAGGGCATGGGGTGAAGCCCGAGGCTGTCCCCCCCATCCAAGGGCTGCGGGTGGGGGGCTGATAGCCTTGAGAAAATTGAAAGAATATTGTTTTTTCCAGTAGTACTACAAGTCCTAGCAAGCCTCCCCCGCAAGCTGGTACTTGGAGAACCACAAGTACCAGCATGCGGGAGAAAAACGGGCCCGCTGGTACCTGTAGTTCTACTGGAAAAAAAATACCCAAATAAAAACAGGACACGCACACCGTGAGAGTAAAACTTTATTTCACACATGTCGACACACACATACTTACCTATGTTCACACGCCGACCTCTGTCCACTTGTCAAAGTAGAATCCACGGTGTACCTGTGAATAAAATTATACTCACCTGATCCAGTGTCCTGTGGTCTTTTATTATAATCCACATACTTGGCAAAAAAAAAACCGAACACCCGGACCAGGCGGACTGAAAGGGGTCCCATGTTTACACATGGGACCCCTTTCCCCGAATGCAGAGACCCCCCGTGACTGCTGTCACAGAAAGGTCTCTTCAGCCAATCAGGAAGCGCCACTTCGTGGCACTCTCCTGACTGGCTGTATGCGCGTCTGCTGGCAGACAGCGTATCGCACAGCTCCCTCCATTAGTTTCAATGGTGGGAACTTTGCGGTCAGCGGTGGGGTTACCCGCGGTCAGCCGCTGGCCGCGGGTGACCTCACCGCTGACCGCAAAGTTCCCACCATTGAATATGATGGAGAGGCTTTGCGATGCGCTGTCTGACAGCTCAGACGCGCATAGCCAATCAGCAGAGTGCCAGGACGTTGCACTCGCTGATTGGCTGAAGAGACCTTTCTGTGACAGGAATTACGGGGGGGTCTCTGTATTCGGGGAAAGGGGTCCCATGTGTAAACATGGGACCCCTTTCAGTCCGCCTGGTCCGGGTGTTCTTTTTTTTTTTTTGTCAAGTACGTGGATTATAATCTGGACACTGGATCAGGTGAGTATAATTTTATTCACAGGTACACCGGATTCTTCAGTGACGAGGGGGGCGTGGCAGTCGGCGGGTCAACATAGGTAAGTATGTGTGTGTCGGCAGGTGTGAAATAAAGTTTTACTTTCACGGTGTGTGTCTCCTGTTTTTATTTGGGTATTTTTTTTCCAGTAGAACTACAGGTACCAGCGGGCCCATTTTTCTCCCACATGCTGGTACTTGTGGTTCTCCAAGTACCAGCTTGCGGGGGAGGCTTGCTGGGACTTGTAGTACTACTGGAAAAAACAATATTCTTTCAATTTTCTCAAGGCTATCAGCCCCCCATCCGCAGCCCTTGGATGGAGGGGACAGCCTCGGGCTTCACCCCTGGCCCTTGGGTGGCGGGGGGGGGGATCCCTTGATTGAAGGGGTCCCCACTCCCCCAGGGTACCCCGGCCAGGGGTGACTAGTTGGATATTTAATGCCACGGCCGCAGGGCGCTGTATAAAAGTGACCCCCGGCTGTGGCATTATCTGTCCAGCTAGTGGAGCCCGATGCTGGTGTAAAAAATACGGGGGACCCCTACTCTTTTTGTCCCCCGTATTTTTTGCACCAGCACCAGGCGCAGAGCCCGGTGTTGGTTTTAAAAATGCGGGGGATCCCCTGTCAGTTTTTTTCCCGGATTTTTAAAACCAGGACCGGCTCGAAGAGCCCGAGGCTGGTTATGCTTTGGAGGGGGGACCCCACGCAATTTTTTTCGGGTTTTTCCCCGTTTTTTAAAAATCGGATCAAAATCCGTCAAAACGGCCATTTTTCGACAGCGGGACTGTCGAATCCGTTTTTTATTGAATATGTTGAATTTCGGCACCCACTTGCCGGAATTCGACGGTCGAATTGTGTCGAATTAAAAAACGGGCGAAAAATTGCCGCGATTCGCCGGCAATTGCATATACCCCTATGTGCCAGATACATCATTGCTTGGAACGTGATAAAATGGAGAGTGAAAAAGTAGCAGCCAATCAGCTCCTAACTGACATTTTTCAAACACAGCCTGTGACATGGCAGTTAGGACCTAATTGGCTGGCACTTTTTCTTTCTCCATTTTATCACTCTCCAAGCGATGATGCATCTAGCCCTATATCGTGTGGGGTGAACAGAAGAAGTTTCATCTCTTTCATTTCTTGGCCTCCCTTCAAGAAAGGCTTGGAAGCCATTCATAGCTTCATTTTCTAAGAGTACATATTTCGGTCCTGACAATTTAATTTTAACAGCATTTGGCTTTCTTTCCAAAAGTCTGAGCCTTTTTACAGTGTGTGGTGGTTATTCGATCACCATTTCCTCTGCTGGTGGCAACATGAAATCTTCATCTAGTCCTATTGGCTCTCAAACAGATTCAGCTTCAGCTCTTACATTCAGTGGATCTTTGATTCTTTACTTAGAAGCTGGTTTTCTTTATGACTATTGCCTCAACTCAGCGTATTTATGAGTTCTGAGTTTTGTATTCCAAACATCTTTTATCGTATTCCAGGATAACAAAGTGGTTCTCTGTACTCGAAAATCGGGACAGTTGGTTTTGCTTTGATTTTTTTAAAGTTTTTAATTAGCTTTTGATTTCATTAAAAAAAAAATTTCACATGATTTTTTACAATTTTACTTGAGTTTATAATGATATCAGTTTTTTTAGGTTGCCATTTTGCTTTTTATAGTGAACAAGTGTCCCATTTTAACTGGGTTGTGTATTATAATGGCATAGACTGTGTTAGTAATATTGAGGTGCAGAATGCAATTGGGTGCAACTGCTGCTTTCTCAGCATATGACAAAAGTTCAGTTCAAACTCCTTCATACTGAATACAGGCCCTCATTCCGAGTTGTTCGCTCGCAAGCTGCTTTTAGCAGCTTTACACATGCTAAGCCGCCGCCTACTGGGAGTGAATCTTAGCTTCTTAAAATTGCGAACGAAAGATTCTCAAAATTGCGACCACACACCTCTTAGCAGTTTCTGAGTAGCTCCAGACTTACTCGGCATCTGCGATCAGTTCAGTGCTTGTCGTTCCTGGTTTGACGTCACAAACACACCCAGCGTTCGCCCAGACACTCCTCCGTTTCTCCAGCCACTCCCGCGTTTTTCCCAGAAACGGTTGCGTTTTTTCGCACACACCCATAAAACGGCCTGTTTCCGCCCAGAAACACCCACTTCCTGTCAATCACATTACGATCACCAGAACGAAGAAAAAACCGTGAGTAAAATACCTAACTGCATAGCAAATTTACTTGGCGCAGTCGCACTGCGGACATTGCGCATGCGCATTCGCGACTAATCGCTCCGTTGCGAAAAAAAATAACGAGTGAACAACTCGGAATGACCCCCACAATCTTTTTGGCAGAAATCTCTTTGTGAAGTCATAACAAACAATGGGGGTCATTCAGAGTTGATCGCTAGCTGCCGTTCACAGCGCAGCGTCCAGGCTAAAAATCGGCATTTCTGCGCATGCGTACGGGCCGCAGTGCGCACGTGCGACGTACTTTCACAAAAAACGATGCAGTTTCACACAAGGTCGACCGATGCTTTTTTGACGCTCTGTTGATCGGTGAGTGATCGACAGGAAGTGGGTGTTTCTGGGTGGTAACTGACCATTTTTTTCGGGAGTGTGCTAAAAAAACGCAGGCGTGTCAGATAAAAACACAGGCATGCCTGGGGAAACGGGGGAGTGGCTGGCCGAACGCAGGGCGTGTTTGTGACGTCAAAGCAGGAACTAAACAGACTGAAGTGATCGCAAGGAAGGAGTAGGTCTGCAGCTACTCTGAAACTGCTTGAAAAAATTTCAGCACTGTTCTGCTAACCTTTCGTTCGCACTTCTGCTAAGCTAAGATACACTCCCAGAGGGTGGCGGCTTAGCGTTTGCACTGCTGCTAAAAGCAGCTAGCAAGTGAACAACTCAGAATGAGGGCCAATGTCTTTCTGTCATGCTGTTTCTCTCCTTGTAAACACAGGAAATACATCCCATTTTCATAGCATAATAAATGCATTGCAGTGTAGTAAAATGACATGACATAAAGCCAGAAATTGGTCACCTTTTATGTTTTTTTGTCCAATTTATTTATTACCAGTTATTTATATAGCGCACAAATATTCCGCAGGGCTTTAAAGAGAATATTTTGTCCATTAACATCAGTCCCTGCCCAGTGAAGCTTACTATCTATATTCCCTAACACAAGTACACACATACACATTCACACTAGGGTTAAGTTTGGCTGGATCAACTTAAACCACCAGTATATTTTTGGGTTGTGGGAGGAAACCAGAGTACCCAGAGCAAATCAACGCAAGTATGGGGAGAACATACAAATGTCACATAGATAGGTCCATGGTGGGATTCAAACCCATGACCTCAGTGCTGTGAGGCAGGAATGCTAACCATTACACCATCTGTACTGTCAAATTCACCCAATCCATGTTTTCCACATGTTCAGCTTTCCCCTTTGCAGTTTTTATACATTCCTAATATACTGTAGGTGTTTCATAGTACAATGGAATTAAAGCAAGACATCCACCAAGGGATTAGTTTGTGACACTATCTTACCCTTATTGTCTCTGCCCTTGTCCTCAGGTCTCTATCCCAGCCTTATCAGAGCCATCCCAGTGTTAGTTTTAGGAGGGATCGCTTGACTATGCATTTGTAGGACCATAAGTAGAGATAGGTTAGTGGTATTACTGCCCAGGGCCTAGGGGGAGGCATATTTCGAGCCACCACTTTGTATGTCCTAAGGATGCTCAACTTGTCCCTAATGCCAGTGGCAAGCTGTCGCAGAGCCATCTGGAACATCCTTAGGATGCTCTGGACATTCAGCTTCTCTTTGGTTCAGATGGCCTTGCACCCACATTGTACCATCACATGTTCAGGAGTAGGTCTGGTAAAGGGTGCATTTTGCCCTGCTACCGCCCTGTACCATTGCCCAGAGCCTGGTAGTGCAGTACCCCGGGATATGTGCAAACCTTTGCGAGCATTTGACCCCTTGACTGCTATTGTATGCCCTATGGGAGTTCAAGCATCAGAATGGGACTAAATGCAGTCATTTAAATTACTTAGTTACAATGTTTTTTCAGGGTATAGGCAAGTCAGTATGGAGATCCATAGGAGCCTTGTATAATGACTCCCTGTGGGATATTACAGAAAGAAATATCACTCACATCTCTTGCAGTGCAAGAAAAAAATAGAATTTTGGTTACCTACCGGTAAATCCTTTTCTCGTAGTCTGTAGAGGATGCTGGGGACCACATTAGTACCATATTACAGAGCCTTTTCCAGCGGAAGAAATACTTTCTGAACTTCTGTGTCCAGAATCATCCCGAGGAAAGACAGCCTTGTCGTCGGTTCCAACTGTTACTTTGGGTAATTTATGATCCACCCGTGTTCTTGGAGTATTGACAGGGAGAGGGATATGTTTTGTAATAACTGCTCCCTGGATCTCGCCTTTATCAGGAGGTCGTCCAAATAAGGGATTATATTGACTCCTTTCTGACGAAGGAGGACCATCATCTCCGCCATCACCTTGGTGAATACCCTCGGCGTCGTGAAGAGACCGAAAGGTAACGTCTGGAATTGGTAATGGCAATCCTGAATCGCGAATCTCAGATAAGCCTGGTGAGGAGGATAAGTGGGAACATGCAGGTAAGCATCCTTTATGTCCACCGACATTAAGTAGTCCCCCTCCTCCAGACTGGCAATCACCGCCCGAAGTGATTCCATCTTGAACTTGAACCTTTTCAGGAAGAAATTCAGATCTTTTAGATTTAGGATCGGTCTGACCGAGCCGTCCGGCTTCGGAACAACAAAGAGGCTTGAATAAAAACCCCGCCCTTGTTGTGACAACGGTACCAGGACTATAACCTGGTCTTGACATAATTTTTGGATTGCCGCTGTTACTGCTTCTCTCTCTGGCGGAGAAGCTGGCAAGGTCGATTTGAAAAATCGGCATGGGGGAACGTCTTGAAACTCTAGTTTGTATCCCTGGGATACTATTTGCAACACCCAGGGATCCAGGCCAGACAGAATCCAATCCTGGCTGAAGAGTTTGAGACGTGCCCCCACCCGAGCGGCCTCCCGCAAGGGAGTTCCAGCGTCATGCTGGGGATTTGGCAGAATTAGGGGTAGACTTCTGCTCTTGGGAACCTGGAGCCGGTGTGGGCTTATTTCCCCTTCCCCTACCTGCAAAGAAGGGGGAACCTCTCGCCTTTTTGTATTTATTGGGCCGAAAGGACTGCATTTGCGGGTGATAGGTCTTTTTTTCCGGTGCAGGCGCAGAGGGCAAACATGTTGACTTACCTGCGGTAGCCGCCGAGACGAACGCATCCAGGCCATCGCCAAATAAGGCCTCACCTTTATATGGGAGAGACTCCATGTTTCTTTTGGAATCCTCATCCGCGTTCCACTGGCGAATCCATAACGCCCGCCTAGCCGATTCTGCCATGGTAGGGGCCTGTGAACTCAAGAGTCCAATATCCTTCATTGCTTCCAGCATGTAGGCGGCAACGTCCTTGATATTCCCTAACTTAAGGAGTATCTCATCTTTATCAATCGTGTCAATTTCTGATGACACGCTTTCTGACCATTTTTCAATAGCGCGACTCACCCATGCACAGGCAATAGTGGGCCTGAGCAGTGTACCATTGGTAACATAAATGGATTTCAATGTCGTTTCCATTTTGCGGTCTGCCGGCTCTTTAAGAGAAGCCGTGCCAGGAACAGGGAGAATTACCTTCTTTGTCAACCAGAAAAGTGCACTGTCTAACACAGGGGGTGACTCCCATTTTTTCCTGTCTTCAACCGGGAAAGGATAAGCTATGTGAATCCTTTTGGGAATACAATTTTTTTTTTCAGGAGTCACCCACATCCCTTCAAACAGAGCATTTAGTTCGTGTGAAGGAGAGAACGTGACTTTGGATCTCTTTTCCTTACAAAAATAAGCTTTCTCCTGAGGTACAGGAGTGCTTTCTGTAACCTCCGTGTCCCTTATAGCCACAATCATATATTGTATACTTTTTGCCAATTTATGATCTATCTCTCTGGATTCACTATTGTCGACACAAGAATCAGAATCCGTGTTGGTATCAGTGTTTACAACATTTGAAAATGGTCTCTTATGTGCCGCCCGCATAACAGCATCCTGAAAAATCACATCTTCCACAGATTTTCTCCAGCATGCAGCCTTAGATTCAGACTTATCCAATCTACGGTTAATCAGATGCATACTGTCACGTAGCTCTTTCACCCATGCAGGCTCTTGGTGTGCCGGTAGTGCCACCACATTACAACTCTGTGTCCCTAAAATGGCTTCCTCCAGGGAGGAACTCCCTGCCTCAGACATGCCTCACACGTGTACACCACACTCACAGTCACACTGGGACTTATTTTGGGGACAGACCCACAGTAAAATCTGTCAGAGGGACACAGGATAGGAGCAGCCATTTCACAAACCCAGCGCCAGTATTGCCTGTGAACACAGTATGTCCACAGCCCAAAAGTGCTTTTAAATAGTAATATACACTATCAAATGCACCACAATCGCTTTGTGCCTCCCCTTAATAGCACCCTGCACTTGTCAGAAGTGGAGGAGAGGGCCAGCGTGTTCTCTGCAGCCTGAGGAGAGAGAGAAAATGGCACTGAGTAGTGTGCTGGCTGCCTGAGGAAGAAGCTCCGACCCCACAATGGCGCGTCCTTACACTCAGTATATTGACTTATTGGCGGGGGTAGGGCTGTGCCAGCGGCATCTTATGCCCCCTTTTAGCCAGTTTTGAGGTATTTTCTTGCTGCCCAGGGCGCCCCCACCCACCCCCCCGCGCCCTGCACCCTGCAGTGCCTGTGTGTGTGGGCAGCAATGGCGCACTGCGCTCCCGCCAGCCGTGCCGCACCTCAGCCGTCACTTACTTGATTGAAGATCATTCTTCTCATACTCACCTGTCTTCTGACTTCTGGCTCTCTGAGGGGGTGATGGCGTGCTGTGGGAGTGAGCATCTAGACACGGCTAGCGTTCAGTTCCCTTCAGGAACTAATGGTGTCCTGTCAGCCAGAAGCAGAGCCATGAAACTCTGAGGAAGTTGGTTCTGCTTCTGCCCCCTCAGCCCCACGAAGCAGGGAGTCTGATGCCAGCAGATCTCCCTGAAAATAAAAAAACCTAACATAAGTATTTTCAGAGAAACTCAGTAGAGCTCCTCAGAGTGCATCCAGTTGACCTGGGCACATTCCTAAAATTGAGGTCTGGAGGAGGGGCATAGAGGGAGGAGCCAGTTCACACCCAATGAAAAGTCTTTAGAGTGCCCATGTCTGCTGCGGATCCCGTCTATACCCCATGGTCTTGATGTCATCCCCAGCATCCTCTAGGACGTATGTGAAATACATTAACTTAAGGATAGGGGAATTTTGAGTGCAGGTTCCCACAGGAGGTTCAGTCAGCACCATCCAACACATCCACCACATCCACCACAAACTAGATACCCAGATATTGGCAGCCAGGGGTAATTTTATTATTAAATACTAGGGAAATAATTAGCACCCCTGCCTAGTCCCATTAGAGAGAAAGAGAGGCTCAGAGACAACACAATTTGCCAAAACTCTAGCAGAGGGTGAGAATACACTGCACATATCTCATTGAGAGATGCGCCATAAAACCTAAAGTGAGGAAGAGTCTTGAGTAAGAATGACCAGTCAATTCTATTAAAAGCCTTCTCCACACTGACAATGCAGGAGGGCAGGAACCCTAACTATATAGAACGGAAAAACTGTGAAAAAGGATCTATTTATTTTTTTAAGCAGGGAGACAACAAACTCAAACTAGTCTTCCCTGTTACTAACATGCTCAAATCCAATGTACATGTAATTGCCAAGCCACCTAAAACTATAAGTGTGCACTATCAGAAAAGATCACTGCTTTCACCTAATCTGACTTGCCTCTGCTCGTAAGAATTTTCATATTTGCAGATCTTTGTAATGGTGTGTACACACAGTGAGATATTTTCTTGCGATTTTGACTATATAGTCAAAATCTTAAGAAAAGTTAGTGCAGTCACCTTACGATCCCGATTCAATGCTGATGCGCGGTCCCTCATGGTCGGCATCGCAAGCCTAGATAGACTGTGCAGGCAAGTCAATTTTGACTATCTCTATAGAAGAGATAGTCAAAATTGACACTTAGCCAAAATCGCACATAAG
Organism: Pseudophryne corroboree; assembly: GCF_028390025.1. NCBI lineage: Eukaryota > Metazoa > Chordata > Amphibia > Anura > Myobatrachidae > Pseudophryne > Pseudophryne corroboree. The sequence continues at coordinate 665,503,808 of NC_086445.1, forward strand.
GCAGTATCGCAAGCACAGTCATTATGTGCATGCGATGCCGACCTAGCCCCTGTCGCATAGTGAGAATCGGGCATAGCCCGAATCTCACCGTATGTATGCACCTTAACAATGACCAGTATTATTGGTGTGAAAAATCTGCAAGAGTGTACTTCCCTATTATAATACATTTAAATAATTGAGGTTCTCCGTGCAAAACAGGTAGATGTCACATCTACATGGCTTTTGAATAGCTTCTGCCATCTAGCATCTACTCCACTAACTTCTAACATAGTGGCGTGCTTTGTTTCTCACCAGCAGCAAAATACAAATCCCTTATATTTCAAGACATATCAAGCTGCAAAGGGGCAAAAGTAATTTTGTGGCACGTACCTCTTTTCCAATGAGCCCCTCAATTTCAGAAATCTATAGAGGGTTTTGAGGGCAAGATTAAGTATATTACAATAAAGCATTTTGGCATGAAAAATTGGTGCATCTTGCTATGCCATGGGACTCCAAAGATATGGCTCTGTGGTATTTCTTGAAGAGAGAGAAGCAAATCTACCCCCTTCAGAAGGAGTAATAATGTTAGCCTTCAAGTAACCATACAGGTGGTCATGTGAAAGAGTGTCTGCTGGGCATACTATGAGGATTAATGCAAAAGAAGGGCCATTGCAGGTACTGTATAGATGTTCAAACTGTAATGGTTTCCATCTAGCCATTAGTTATTTTAAAAGGAACTGACCAGCAGTCAAGTGCAAGCTAAAGTTGACAGAAGAAAGGGGTCCTACAAGTGTGGGTAGAAAAAAAGGAACCCTGCCATCACACTTACTCAAGAAAATGTTTTAACTTAATTTAAAATTACTGGTGGGAACATTAGGATATCCAAGGAGAGAGAGAAACTTGAAATGAGCATGGAAAATTGACAAGCGATGTGAAGCCAGGGAGCATAGCCCCTTCAATGATATACCCGTTTAAGGACTGAGGAATTGATTGAGGATTGTTCCTTGGTGTGGTGCTGAAGAAAGAGCCCGAGTAATTTAGAATGATAACCCAACTTTTGTTCCCAGTAGGAAGTTCTGTCAATGGTGCAGCTGGCCCCGAAATATGCAGGGCTGTGTATGCCTCCTTTGATAAAGCGTTACAGAAAGTAAGAAAGTATGGCAAGAAGCACTAAAATAATATAATTATTTTACAGCACTGGCAGGCAGTATTATTATATACATAATTTACAATAAATTTGATTATGAGGTATAAAAACAATGTCGGGTGTACAGAAAGCTAAAATGTATTGCATTTGATTAAATATATACAGAAACATATGAAATTGCATTTATCAATATGCTATACATTCATTAAAACCTATAGTGGCCATATACCACATTATTTGATATGCTGTGTTATATAATTATACCGGCCATACTTAGCAATGCAAACAGACAGAAGGTAAGCTTTTATTTTAATCATATAGTTCCTTCTTTATGGCGGTACAGTTAAAATCGGATAACATTTTGTGCTATTATTTGGATAATTTCCTATTTATAGGCATGGCATGGCCCCTGATTTGCCATGCACTGATTTGTGGTGACACAGTAGTTCCCACTGCCATTAGCACCTAATTAAATGGTAGACCCAACCATGATCGTGACATCCTTGGGTATTGAGATTGACAAAGTACAGCAAATTAGGATGTAAGATGTCATGAGGGCCCTCTTCCCTCTAGTGCTTTTCCTTCCCTCACTCATTTCATCATCTCTTCACTGCCAACAACAGCACCAAATCTTTAGGTTCATTCATCTCCCTGATGATTTTAAACTATGGGGGTAATTCAGATCTGATCGTAGATGTGCTTAATTTATCAAATTCCTAGTATACGCAAGTATACCTGGCCAATAAAGCTGATTCTGATCACATCTACTATCAGTTACTCTGACATGAGGGGGGACGCCCAGCACAGGGCTAGTCTGCCCGCATGTCAGGCCCTACCCCCCCCCCCCCCCCCCACAGCGGCGATGCTTTTGCACCCGCTGAGTAGCTCCATGCCTGCGTATGCATTGTCCGGACCCCGACCCAGCAACGGCGTTCTAATGCCTAATGCCGTTGGCATGCCCCCTCCCACCCTGCGACTGCCTCTGCCTGTCAATCAGGCAGAGGCGATCGCAGCCCTGAGATGCTGTTAGCATCTCACTGTGCCTCCTGGGGTGCGTGAGCGCACTCCACAAAGGGCTTCAGACTGTGATCGCTTCCGCTGCAGCGATCCAGTCTGAATTACCTCCTATATCTGCAGATGCAGCAATGTTTATAAACCTTGTGCTTGCTCTGCTATGTTTTGTACTGTAAGTTTTTTTGGGTGGTACCCAAATAGCCGCAGTAATTTACCACAATTAATTGGATCGCCGGGGGCTATCCAATTAACCCCATTAAGCCTGAGCTTAACCCACCGATACTGGCACTTATTAGGGATTATGCTGCAAAAAAAAGTGCCCCATAGACTTATGATACGTGTCACTAAAATACATTAGCCCACTGCCTTTCGCGGGACCTATGTATTTCGCAGTAAAAATGGGTGTTGTTTTGTGGGACCTAATTAGATAGGTTGATAAAAAATGCAAAAGACAAACATTTTTCGCACCCACAGCACTATCGCGGGTAATTGGATACCCCTTTTGTGTTTAAACTGCTCCCGTTTATGTATATGCTGCGGACTCCTTGTGGCACCATATAAATAAAGCATAACAGTGATCTTGCCCGGACACTAGTTACACCGTAAGTAGAGAATTATATTTATAAAAGGTACGAGCGGTGTGCAATAAGTTTCAAGATGCACAAAAAGTATTATCTTTACAAATTGAAGATTAAATATTTTCAAAGTATTCGCCAGAGGCTATGCAAAGTTGGATGCACTCAAACCACTTGGTGGAGTAGCTGGACCAATCCAAAGCAGGTATGTCTTCTACATGCTGCATGAAGATCTCTATTGGAGTTTACAGTGACTCAAAATGAATCGCATGCCTCTTGCGCTTGATTTGTGGGAACACGAATAAGTCTGAAGGGGCCACGTCTGGACTGTATGGTGGATGAACATATATATTAGTGGATGACAAAGCTCCTGGATGCATTCATGGGCCATAAAATCCATCACTTTCCTGGATATGTTAGCAGTTGCATTGTCGTAATGGAAAAGGCCACTATGAGCACAAGTCTTGGACATCCTCTGCAAATGGCTTTCAACACTTGCGGCAGGCATTGGTTAGCGTACCAGTCCCTGGTAAAGGTGCGTTGCGGAGCAGTAGCTAAATGACCAGTCTTGGCCACAAAAACAGCCACCATCTGCTTGGCCATGCTGTACTCATATCAGAACTTCTGTGAGGATCCATTCAGTTTGACGACTGTCGGGATCCCCGAGGTCAGAATACTGATTCCTGAATCCCGCCAGCCAGCAATGCCGCTAGCCAAAATACTGGCAAAACGGGGCTATTCCCACTCGTATGTGTCCACGACACCCATAGAGTGGGAATAGATCCTGTGGCGACTGCAGCGAGCCACCGTGCCCACCGCATGGTGAGCACAGCAAGCCCGCAAGGGGACTCTTTGCGCTCGCATAAATTATATGTATTTCCTTCTCTGGTGTCCACTTCAATTATGGCCCACATGGCAGCAATGTTGTCCTTGGTGATGGCAGATACAGGTCAGCCGCAGCACTCCTCATCTTCCAGGAACAGTCTCCTGCACCAAAATTCTGCAAACCACTCAAACACAGTGGGTCGTGACAGTGCATCATCCACAAAAGCAGCTTGCAGTCAGCCAAAACACTCCTGCTGTCACAGACCACTCTCGTAGTCGTAGAAGATTATGTGGCCTCCATGACAAGTTTGTGAAGGAAGCGAACATGCTGACTTCCTTAGTGTGCAGCAGGGACGTGCGGTGAGCTAAATATATTTAAACGTAAGTATGACAGGAAAGGCTCTGCCTCACCTGCCTCACCCCACCGCACGTCACTGGTGTGCAGTACTGCTTATATACGGTACTGTGCCTTCATATTTCACAAGAACTTTAGTCACAGATAACAGTTTACAACCAGTCAGATTGTGCCTACTCTACATATGCACAGCAAATCCAGAGACAGTATTGTCTTCTGATTGCACAAATTTTCACAGAAAATTCATATCCAAGATACATATAAAAAGATAAGTAAATAGTGTAATACATTTATAGAAAAAAAATGTTTTTATTACACCACACAATTATTATTATTTTTTTTAAAGTTTATAGTGTGTCATATAGCAGCAATGTTAAGGAGCATTTGTTTTTTCCCTTTTTAGAACAAATGCGAATGCCATTTAGCCCCTTATCATTTGCAGGAAGCATTATAGGTAAGGGATGAGTCTTTGGCAGATAATTTATACTGTATGCAATTAGTAAATTAAAAGAGCATTTATAAAACTTACAAAAAAAGAAAGACAGGAAAACTTGCTTTATTCGTGGCAGAGTATGCTGGGTATAGATTGTGGTGAGGCGAGCAGATTTACCATTCTGAAGTACATATACAGCAGGTTGTATGGAGTTTGGTGCAGATTTTTGTAGATTCATGGGGGTAGTTGCAGATGCAGCTGGGTCTTTTATCGCAGCGTGACTGCATCTTTATGCTAATGCCATGCCCTTTGGGCTTCCCCTTGAGATTCCCACAAGGGTCTTTAGACGGTTACTGACCATGACATGCCTGTGACTGGGTAGCCACCCCCCTGTTACCACTGAGACATACCCAACAAAATAGAATGTATCTACGTGAAATATCGATGTGTTTTTGTGTGTTAACATGACCCGGACACAGCACAGACTGAAAACATTGGCCACTTGCATCCAATGTCGCCAAAGTATCCACATACCTCTCACATAGGTAGCCAGGCAGCGCTCCAGCTCCCCCATCGCTCCCTCCCTTCTCTTGTGCTAGGAGAGATGACATCTCTCCCAGCCCAGCCCCAGCCCACCCACTATGCCCTGCGATGCGAAGAGCGCAGCGCAGGGAAGGAAGAGGAGAGGGAAGGCACATCTACCATGATGGCTCGTCACAGATAAGTCTCTCTCTCCTCTCTCTCTCCCTCCCCCTCTCGCTTGCCTTAATGTGAAATAAGGGGGACTGCCTGTCATACTGGGTAAAAAAGGGGGACTGCCTGTCATACTGTGTAAAAAAGCGTGACTGCCTGCCTTAATGTGTTAAAAAGGGGGATTGACTGTCATACTGTGTATAAAAAGGGGTACTGCCTGTCATACAATGTAAAAAAGGGGGACTGCCTGTCACAATGTGTAAAAAGTAGAGATGAGCGCCGGAAATTTTTCGGGTTTTGTGTTTTGGTTTTGGGTTCGGTTCCGCGGCCGTGTTTTGGGTTCGACCGCGTTTTGGCAAAACCTCACCGAATTTTTTTTGTCGGATTCGGGTGTGTTTTGGATTCGGGTGGTTTTTTTTAAAAAACACTAAAAAAAACAGCTTAAATCATAGAATTTGGGGGTCATTTTGATCCCAAAGTATTATTAACCTCAAAAACCATAATTTACACTCATTTTCAGTCTATTCTGAATACCTCACACCTCACAATACTATTTTTAGTCCTAAAATTTGCACCTAGGTCGCTGGATGACTAAGCTAAGCGACCCTAGTGGCCGACACAAACACCGGGCCCATCTAGGAGTGGCACTGCAGTGTCACGCAGGATGGCCCTTCCAAAAAACCCTCCCCAAACAGCACATGACGCAAAGAAAAAAAGAGGCGCAATGAGGTAGCTGTGTGAGTAAGATAAGCGACCCTAGTGGCCGACACAAACACCGGGCCCATCTAGGAGTGGCACTGCAGTGTCACGCAGGATGTCCCTTCCAAAAAACCCTCCCCAAACAGCACATGACGCAAAGAAAAAAAGAGGCGCAATGAGGTAGCTGTGTGAGTAAGATAAGCGACCCTAGTGGCCGACACAAACACCGGGCCCATCTAGGAGTGGCACTGCAGTGTCACGCAGGATGTCCCTTCCAAAAAACCCTCCCCAAACAGCACATGACGCAAAGAAAAAAAGAGGCGCAATGAGGTAGCTGTGTGAGTAAGATAAGCGACCCTAGTGGCCGACACAAACACCGGGCCCATCTAGGAGTGGCACTGCAGTGTCACGCAGGATGGCCCTTCCAAAAAACATTCCACAAACAGCACATGACGCAAAGAAAAATGAAAGAAAAAAGAGGTGCAAGATGGAATTGTCCTTGGGCCCTCCCACCCACCCTTATGTTGTATAAACAGGACATGCACACTTTAACCAACCCATCATTTCAGTGACAGGGTCTGCCACACGACTGTGACTGAAATGACGGGTTGGTTTGGACCCCCACCAAAAAAGAAGCAATTAATCTCTCCTTGCACAAACTGGCTCTACAGAGGCAAGATGTCCACCTCATCATCATCCTCCGATATATCACCGTGTACATCCCCCTCCTCACAGATTATCAATTCGTCCCCACTGGAATCCACCATCTCAGCTCCCTGTGTACTTTGTGGAGGCAATTGCTGCTGGTCAATGTCTCCACGGAGGAATTGATTATAATTCATTTTAATGAACATCATCTTCTCCACATTTTCTGGATGTAACCTCGTACGCCGATTGCTGACAAGGTGAGCGGCGGCACTAAACACTCTTTCAGAGTACACACTTGTGGGAGGACAACTTAGGTAGAATAAAGCCAGTTTGTGCAAGGGCCTCCAAATTGCCTCTTTTTCCTGCCAGTATAAGTACGGACTGTGTGACGTGCCTACTTGGATGCGGTCACTCATATAATCCTCCACCATTCTTTCAATGTTGAGAGAATCATATGCAGTGACAGTAGACGACATGTCCGTAATCGTTGTCAGGTCCTTCAGTCCGGACCAGATGTCAGCATCAGCAGTCGCTCCAGACTGCCCTGCATCACCGCCAGCGGGTGGGCTCGGAATTCTGAGCCTTTTCCTCGCACCCCCAGTTGCGGGAGAATGTGAAGGAGGAGATGTTGACAGGTCGCGTTCCGCTTGACTTGACAATTTTCTCACCAGCAGGTCTTTCAACCCCAGCAGACTTGTGTCTGCCGGAAAGAGAGATCCAAGGTAGGCTTTAAATCTAGGATCGAGCACGGTGGCCAAAATGTAGTGCTCTGATTTCAACAGATTGACCACCCGTGAATCCTTGTTAAGCGAATTAAGGGCTCCATCCACAAGTCCCACATGCCTAGCGGAATCGCTCCGTGTTAGCTCCTCCTTCAATGTCTCCAGCTTCTTCTGCAAAAGCCTGATGAGGGGAATGACCTGACTCAGGCTGGCAGTGTCTGAACTGACTTCACGTGTGGCAAGTTCAAAGGGCATCAGAACCTTGCACAACGTTGAAATCATTCTCCACTGCGCTTGAGACAGGTGCATTCCACCTCCTATATCGTGCTCAATTGTATAGGCTTGAATGGCCTTTTGCTGCTCCTCCAACCTCTGAAGCATAAAGAGGGTTGAATTCCACCTCGTTACCACTTCTTGCTTCAGATGATGGCAGGGCAGGTTCAGGCGTTTTTGGTGGTGCTCCAGTCTTCTGTACGTGGTGCCTGTACGCCGAAAGTGTCCCGCAATTCTTCTGGCCACCGACAGCATCTCTTGCACGCCCCTGTCGTTTTTTAAATAATTCTGCACCACCAAATTCAAGGTATGTGCAAAACATGGGACGTGCTGGAATTTGCCCATATTTAATGCACACACAATATTGCTGGCGTTGTCCGATGCCACAAATCCACAGGAGAGTCCAATTGGGGTAAGCCATTCCGCGATGATCTTCCTCAGTTGCCGTAAGAGGTTTTCAGCTGTGTGCGTATTCTGGAAACCGGTGATACAAAGCGTAGCCTGCCTAGGAAAGAGTTGGCGTTTGCGAGATGCTGCTACTGGTGCCGCCGCTGCTGTTCTTGCGGCGGGAGTCCATACATCTACCCAGTGGGCTGTCACAGTCATATAGTCCTGACCCTGCCCTGCTCCACTTGTCCACATGTCCGTGGTTAAGTGGACATTGGGTACAGCTGCATTTTTTAGGACACTGGTGACTCTTTTTCTGAGGTCTGTGTACATTTTCGGTATCGCCTGCCTAGAGAAATGGAACCTAGATGGTATTTGGTACCGGGGACACAGTACCTCCAACAAGTCTCTAGTTGGCTCTGCAGTAATGATGGATACCGGAACCACATTTCTCACCACCCAGGATGCCAAGGCCTCAGTTATCCGCTTTGCAGTAGGATGACTGCTGTGATATTTCATCTTCCTCGCAAAGGACTGTTGGACAGTCAATTGCTTGGTGGAAGTAGTAAAAGTGGTCTTACGACTTCCCCTCTGGGATGACCATCGACTCCCAGCAGCAACAACAGCAGCGCCAGCAGCAGTAGGCGTTACACGCAAGGATGCATCGGAGGAATCCCAGGCAGGAGAGGAATCGTCAGAATTGCCAGTGACATGGCCTGCAGGACTATTGGCATTCCTGGGGAAGGAGGAAATTGACACTGAGGGAGTTGGTGGGGTGGTTTGCGTGAGCTTGGTTACAAGAGGAAGGGATTTACTGGTCAGTGGACTGCTTCCGCTGTCACCCAAAGTTTTTGAACTTGTCACTGACTTATTATGAATGCGCTGCAGGTGACGTATAAGGGAGGATGTTCCGAGGTGGTTAACGTCCTTACCCCTACTTATTACAGCTTGACAAAGGCAACACACGGCTTGACACCTGTTGTCCGCATTTCTGTTGAAATACTTCCACACCGAAGAGCTGATTTTTTTGGTATTTTCACCAGGCATGTCAGTGGCCATATTCCTCCCACGGACAACAGGTGTCTCCCCGGGTGCCTGACTTAAACAAACCACCTCACCATCAGAATCCTCCTGGTCAATTTCCTCCCCAGCGCCAGCAACACCCATATCCTCCTCATCCTGGTGTACTTCAACACTGACATCTTCAATCTGACTATCAGGAACTGGACTGCGGGTGCTCCTTCCAGCACTTGCAGGGGGTGTGCAAATGGTGGAAGGCGCATGCTCTTCACGTCCAGTGTTGGGAAGGTCAGGCATCGCAACCGACACAATTGGAGTCGGACTCTCCTTGTGGATTTGGGATTTCGAAGAATGCACAGTTCTTTGCGGTGCTACTGCTTTTGCCAGCTTGAGTCTTTTCATTTTTCTAGCGAGAGGCAGAGTGCTTCCATCCTCATGTGAAGCTGAACCACTAGCCATGAACATAGGCCAGGGCCTCAGCCGTTCCTTGCCACTCCGTGTGGTAAATGGCATATTGGCAAGTTTACGCTTCTCCTCCGACAATTTTATTTTAGGTTTTGGAGTCCTTTTTTTACTGATATTTGGTGTTTTGGATTTGACATGCTCTGTACTATGACATTAGGCATCGGCCTTGGCAGACGACGTTGATGGCATTTCATCGTCTCGGCCATGACTAGTGGCAGCAGCTTCAGCACGAGGTGGAAGTGGATCTTGATCTTTCCCTAATTTTGGAACCTCAACATTTTTGTTCTCCATATTTTAATAGGCACAACTAAAAGGCACCTCAGGTAAACAATGGAGATGGATGGATACTAGTATACTTATGGATGGACTGCCGAGTGCCGACACAGAGGTAGCTACAGCCGTGGACTAACGTACTGTGTCTGCTGCTAATATAGACTGGATGATAATGATATGAAATCAATATATATATGTATGTATATATAATATCACTAGTACTGCAGCCGGACAGGTAGATAATATATTTATTAGGTAATGATGACTGATGACGGACCTGCTGGACACTGTCAGCTCAGCAGCACCGCAGACTGCTACAGTAAGCTACTATACTATAGTAGTATGTACAAAGAAGAAAGAAAAAAAAAAACCACGGGTAGGTGGTATACAATTATGGATGGACTGCCGAGTGCCGACACAGAGGTAGCTACAGCCGTGGACTACCGTACTGTGTCTGCTGCTAATATAGACTGGATGATAATGATATGAAATCAATATATATATATGTATATATAATATCACTAGTACTGCAGCCGGACAGGTAGATAATATATTTATTAGGTAATGATGACTGATGACGGACCTGCTGGACACTGTCAGCTCAGCAGCACCGCAGACTGCTACAGTAAGCTACTATACTATAGTAGTATGTACAAAGAAGAAAGAAAAAAAAAACCACGGGTAGGTGGTATACAATTATGGATGGACTGCCGAGTGCCGACACAGAGGTAGCTACAGCCGTGGACTAACGTACTGTGTCTGCTGCTAATATAGACTGGATGATAATGATATGAAATCAATATATATATGTATGTATATATAATATCACTAGTACTGCAGCCGGACAGGTAGATAATATATTTATTAGGTAATGATGACTGATGACGGACCTGCTGGACACTGTCAGCTCAGCAGCACCGCAGACTGCTACAGTAAGCTACTATACTATAGTAGTATGTACAAAGAAGAAAGAAAAAAAAAACCACGGGTAGGTGGTATACAATTATGGATGGACTGCCGAGTGCCGACACAGAGGTAGCTATAGCCGTGGACTACCGTACTGTGTCTGCTGCTAATATAGACTGGATGATAATGATATGAAATCAATATATATATGTATGTATATATAATATCACTAGTACTGCAGCCGGACAGGTAGATAATATATTTATTAGGTAATGATGACTGATGACGGACCTGCTGGACACTGTCAGCTCAGCAGCACCGCAGACTGCTACAGTAAGCTACTATACTATAGTAGTATGTACAAAGAAGAAAGAAAAAAAAAACCACGGGTAGGTGGTATACAATTATGGATAGACTGCCGAGTGCCGACACAGAGGTAGCTACAGCCGTGGACTAACGTACTGTGTCTGCTGCTAATATAGACTGGATGATAATGATATGAAATCAATATATATATGTATGTATATATAATATCACTAGTACTGCAGCCGGACAGGTAGATAATATATTTATTAGGTAATGATGACTGATGACGGACCTGCTGGACACTGTCAGCTCAGCAGCACCGCAGACTGCTACAGTAAGCTACTATACTATAGTAGTATGTACAAAGAAGAAAGAAAAAAAAAAAACACGGGTAGGTGGTATACAATTATGGATGGACTGCCGAGTGCCGACACAGAGGTAGCTACAGCCGTGGACTAACGTACTGTGTCTGCTGCTAATATAGACTGGATGATAATGATATGAAATCAATATATATATGTATGTATATATAATATCACTAGTACTGCAGCCGGACAGGTAGATAATATATTTATTAGGTAATGATGACTGATGACGGACCTGCTGGACACTGTCAGCTCAGCAGCACCGCAGACTGCTACAGTAAGCTACTATACTATAGTAGTATGTACAAAGAAGAAAGAAAAAAAAAAAACCACGGGTAGGTGGTATACAATTATGGATGGACTGCCGAGTGCCGACACAGAGGTAGCTACAGCCGTGGACTAACGTACTGTGTCTGCTGCTAATATAGACTGGATGATAATGATATGAAATCAATATATATATGTATGTATATTAGAGATGAGCGGGTTCGGTTTCTCTGAAACCGAACCCGCACGAACTTCATGTTTTTTTCACGGGTCCGAGCAGACTCGGATCCTCCCGCCTTGCTCGGTTAACCCGAGCGCGCCCGAACATCATCATGACGCTGTCGGATTCTCGCGAGACTCGGATTCTATATAAGGAGCCGCGCGTCGCCGCCATTTTCACACGTGCATTGAGATTGATAGGGAGAGGACGTGGCTGGCGTCCTCTCCATTAGAAATTAGATTAGAAGAGAGAGAGAGATTGTGCAGAGTCAGACAGAGTTTACCACAGTGACCAGTGCAGTTGTTGTTAGTTAACTTTTATTTATTTTAATATAATATATCCGTTCTCTGCTATATCCGTTCTCTGCCTGAAAAAAAACGATACACAGCAGCAGCCAGTCACACAGTGTGACTCAGTCTGTGTGCACTCAGCTCAGCCCAGTGTGCTGCACATCAATGTATAAAAGGCAAAGCTTATAATAATTGTGGGGGAGACTGGGGAGCACTGCAGGTTGTTATAGCAGGAGCCCCCAGGAGTACATAATATTATATTAATTTAAAATTAAACAGTGCACACTTTTGCTGCAGGAGTGCCACTGCCAGTGTGACTAGTGGTGACCAGTGCCTGACCACCAGTATAGTAGTATATTGTTGTATGTATTGTATACTATCTCTTTATCAACCAGTCTATATTAGCAGCAGACACAGTACAGTGCGGTAGTTCACGGCTGTGGCTACCTCTGTGTCGGCAGTCGGAACTCGGCAGGCAGTCCGTCCATCCATAATTGTATTACAATATATACCACCTAACCGTGGTATTTTTTTTTCTTTCTTTATACCGTCGTCATAGTGTCATACTAGTTGTTACGAGTATACTACTATCTCTTTATCAACCAGTGTACAGTGCGGTAGTTCACGGCTGTGGCTACCTCTGTGTCGGCAGTCGGCAGGCAGTCCGTCCATCCATAATTGTATTATTATTATAATATATACCACCTAACCGTGGTTTTTTTTTCATTCTTTATACCGTCATAGTGTCATACTAGTTGTTACGAATATACTACTATCTCTTTATCAACCAGTGTACAGTGCGGTAGTTCACGGCTGTGGCTACCTCTGTGTCGGCAGTCGGCAGGCAGTCCGTCCATCCATAATTGTATTATTATTATAATATATACCACCTAACCGTGGTTTTTTTTTCATTCTTTATACCGTCGTCATAGTGTCATACTAGTTGTTACGAGTATACTACTATCTCTTTATCAACCAGTGTACAGTGCGGTAGTTCACGGCTGTGGCTACCTCTGTGTCGGCAGTCGGCAGGCAGTCCGTCCATCCATAATTGTATTATTATTATAATATATACCACCTAACCGTGGTTTTTTTTTCATTCTTTATACCGTCGTCATAGTGTCATACTAGTTGTTACGAGTATACTACTATCTCTTTATCAACCAGTGTACAGTGCGGTAGTTCACGGCTGTGGCTACCTCTGTGTCGGCAGTCGGCAGGCAGTCCGTCCATCCATAATTGTATTATTATTATAATATATACCACCTAACCGTGGTTTTTTTTTCATTCTTTATACCGTCGTCATAGTGTCATACTAGTTGTTACGAGTATACTACTATCTCTTTATCAACCAGTGTACAGTGCGGTAGTTCACGGCTGTGGCTACCTCTGTGTCGGCAGTCGGCAGGCAGTCCGTCCATCCATAATTGTATTATTATTATAATATATACCACCTAACCGTGGTTTTTTTTTCATTCTTTATACCGTCGTCATAGTGTCATACTAGTTGTTACGAGTATACTAACTATCTCTTTATCAACCAGTGTACAGTGCGGTAGTTCACGGCTGTGGCTACCTCTGTGTCGGCAGTCGGCAGGCAGTCCGTCCATCCATAATTGTATTATTATTATAATATATACCACCTAACCGTGGTTTTTTTTTCATTCTTTATACCGTCGTCATAGTGTCATACTAGTTGTTACGAGTATACTACTATCTCTTTATCAACCAGTGTACAGTGCGGTAGTTCACGGCTGTGGCTACCTCTGTGTCGGCAGTCGGCAGGCAGTCCGTCCATCCATAATTGTATTATTATTATAATATATACCACCTAACCGTGGTTTTTTTTTCATTCTTTATACCGTCGTCATAGTGTCATACTAGTTGTTACGAGTATACTACTATCTCTTTATCAACCAGTGTACAGTGCGGTAGTTCACGGCTGTGGCTACCTCTGTGTCGGCACTCGGCAGGCAGTCCGTCCATCCATAATTGTATTATTATTATAATATATACCACCTAACTGTGGTATTTTTTTTTCTTTCTTTTATACCGTCGTCATAGTGTCATACTAGTTGTTACGAGTATACTACTATCTCTTTATCAACCAGTGTACAGTGCGGTAGTTCACGGCTGTGGCTACCTCTGTGTCGGCAGTCGGCAGGCAGTCCGTCCATCCATAATTGTATTATTATTATAATATATACCACCTAACCGTGGTTTTTTTTTCATTCTTTATACCGTCGTCATAGTGTCATACTAGTTGTTACGAGTATACTACTATCTCTTTATCAACCAGTGTACAGTGCGGTAGTTCACGGCTGTGGCTACCTCTGTGTCGGCAGTCGGCAGGCAGTCCGTCCATCCATAATTGTATTATTATTATAATATATACCACCTAACCGTGGTTTTTTTTTCATTCTTTATACCGTCGTCATAGTGTCATACTAGTTGTTACGAGTATACTACTATCTCTTTATCAACCAGTGTACAGTGCGGTAGTTCACGGCTGTGGCTACCTCTGTGTCGGCACTCGGCAGGCAGTCCGTCCATCCATAATTGTATTATTATTATAATATATACCACCTTAACTGTGGTATTTTTTTTTCTTTCTTTATACCGTCGTCATAGTGTCATACTAGTTGTTACGAGTATACTACTATCTCTTTATCAACCAGTGTACAGTGCGGTAGTTCACGGCTGTGGCTACCTCTGTGTCGGCAGTCGGCAGGCAGTCCGTCCATCCATAATTGTATTATTATTATAATATATACCACCTAACCGTGGTTTTTTTATACCACCTAACCGTGGCAGTCCGTCCATAATTGTATACTAGTATCCAATCCATCCATCTCCATTGTTTACCTGAGGTGCCTTTTAGTTCTGCCTATAAAATATGGAGAACAAAAAGTTGAGGTTCCAAAATTAGGGAAAGATCAAGATCCACTTCCACCTCGTGCTGAAGCTGCTGCCACTAGTCATGGCCGAGACGATGAAATGCCAGCAACGTCGTCTGCCAGGCCGATGCCCAATGTCATAGTACAGAGCATGTCAAATCCAAAACACCAAATATCAGAAAAAAAGGACTCCAAAACCTAAAATAAAATTGTCGGAGGAGAAGCGTAAACTTGCCAATATGCCATTTACCACACGGAGTGGCAAGGAACGGCTGAGGCCCTGGCCTATGTTCATGGCTAGTGGTTCAGCTTCACATGAGGATGGAAGCACTCAGCCTCTCGCTAGAAAACTGAAAAGACTCAAGCTGGCAAAAGCACCGCAAAGAACTGTGCGTTCTTTGAAATCCCAAATCCACAAGGAGAGTCCAATTGTGTCGTTTGCGATGCCTGACCTTCCCACACTGGACGTGAAGAGCATGCGCCTTCCACTATTTGCATGCCCCTGCAAGTGCTGGAAGGAGCACCCGCAGTCCAGTTCCTGATAGTCAGATTGAAGATGTCAGTGTTGAAGTACACCAGGATGAGGAGGATATGGGTGTTGCTGGCGCTGGGGAGGAAATTGACCAGGAGGATTCTGATGGTGAGGTGGTTTGTTTAAGTCAGGCACCCGGGGAGACACCTGTTGTCCGTGGGAGGGAATATGGCCGTTGACATGCCAGGTGAAAATACCAAAAAAATCAGCTCTTCGGTGTGGAGGTATTTCACCAGAAATGCGGACAAACAGGTGTCAAGCCGTGTGTTCCCTTTGTCAAGCTGTAATAAGTAGGGGTAAGGACGTTAACCACCTCGGAACATCCTCCCTTATACGTCACCTGCAGCGCATTCATAATAAGTCAGTGACAAGTTCAAAAACTTTGGGTGACAGCGGAAGCAGTCCACTGACCAGTAAATCCCTTCCTCTTGTAACCAAGCTCACGCAAACCACCCCACCAACTCCCTCAGTGTCAATTTCCTCCTTCCCCAGGAATGCCAATAGTCCTGCAGGCCATGTCACTGGCAAGTCTGACGAGTCCTCTCCTGCCTGGGATTCCTCCGATGCATCCTTGCGTGTAACGCCTACTGCTGCTGGCGCTGCTGTTGTTGCCGCTGGGAGTCGATGGTCATCCCAGAGGGGAAGTCGTAAGCCCACTTGTACTACTTCCAGTAAGCAATTGACTGTTCAACAGTCCTTTGCGAGGAAGATGAAATATCACAGCAGTCATCCTACTGCAAAGCGGATAACTGAGGCCTTGGCATCCTGGGTGGTGAGAAACGTGGTTCCGGTATCCATCATTACTGCAGAGCCAACTAGAGACTTGTTGGAGGTACTGTGTCCCCGGTACCAAATACCATCTAGGTTCCATTTCTCTAGGCAGGCGATACCGAAAATGTACACAGACCTCAGAAAAAGAGTCACCAGTGTCCTAAAAAAATGCAGCTGTACCCAATGTCCACTTAACCACGGACATGTGGACAAGTGGAGCAGGGCAGGGTCAGGACTATATGACTGTGACAGCCCACTGGGTAGATGTATGGACTCCCGCCGCAAGAACAGCAGCGGCGGCACCAGTAGCAGCATCTCGCAAACGCCAACTCTTTCCTAGGCAGGCTACGCTTTGTATCACCGCTTTCCAGAATACGCACACAGCTGAAAACCTCTTACGGCAACTGAGGAAGATCATCGCGGAATGGCTTACCCCAATTGGACTCTCCTGTGGATTTGTGGCATCGGACAACGCCAGCAATATTGTGTGTGCATTAAATCTGGGCCAATTCCAGCACGTCCCATGTTTTGCACATACCTTGAATTTGGTGGTGCAGAATTTTTTAAAAAACGACAGGGGCGTGCAAGAGATGCTGTCGGTGGCCAGAAGAATTGCGGGACACTTTCGGCGTACAGGCACCACGTACAGAAAACTGGAGCACCACCAAAAACTACTGAACCTGCCCTGCCATCATCTGAAGCAAGAAGTGGTAACGAGGTGGAATTCAACCCTCTATATGCTTCAGAGGTTGGAGGAGCAGCAAAAGGCCATTCAAGCCTATACAATTGAGCACGATATAGTAGGTGGAATGCACCTGTCTCAAGTGCAGTGGAGGAATGATTTCAACGTTGTGCAAGGTTCTGATGCCCTTTGAACTTGCCACACGTGAAGTCAGTTCAGACACTGCCAGCCTGAGTCAGGTCATTCCCCTCATCAGGCTTTTGCAGAAGAAGCTGGAGTCATTGAAGAAGGAGCTAACACGGAGCGATTCCGCTAGGCATGTGGGACTTGTGGATGCAGCCCTTAATTCGCTTAACAAGGATTCACGGGTGGTCAATCTGTTGAAATCAGAGCACTACATTTTGGCCACCGTGCTCGATCCTAGATTTAAAGCCTACCTTGGATCTCTCTTTCCGGCAGACACAGGTCTGCTGGGGTTGAAAGACCTGCTGGTGACAAAATTGTCAAGTCAAGCGGAACGCGACCTGTCAACATCTCCTCCTTCACATTCTCCGCAACTGGGGGTGCGAGGAAAAGGCTCAGAATTCCGAGCCCACCCGCTGGCGGTGATGCAGGGCAGTCTGGAGCGACTGCTGATGCTGACATCTGGTCCGGACTGAAGGACCTGACAACGATTACGGACATGTCGTCTACTGTCACTGCATATGATTCTCTCAACATTGATAGAATGGTGGAGGATTATATGAGTGACCGCATCCAAGTAGGCACGTCACACAGTCCGTACTTATACTGGCAGGAAAAAGAGGCAATTTGGAGGCCCTTGCACAAACTGGCTTTATTCTACCTAAGTTGCCCTCCCCACAAGTGTGTACTCCGAAAGAGTGTTTAGTGCCGCCGCTCACCTTGTCAGCAATCGGCGTACGAGGTTACATCCAGAAAATGTGGAGAAGATGATGTTCATTAAAATGAATTATAATCAATTCCTCCGCGGAGACATTGACCAGCAGCAATTGCCTCCACAAAGTACACAGGGAGCTGAGATGGTGGATTCCAGTGGGGACGAATTGATAATCTGTGAGGAGGGGGATGTACACGGTGATATATCGGAGGGTGAAGATGAGGTGGACATCTTGCCTCTGTAGAGCCAGTTTGTGCAAGGAGAGATTAATTGCTTCTTTTTTGGGGGGGGTCCAAACCAACCCGTCATATCAGTCACAGTCGTGTGGCAGACCCTGTCACTGAAATGATGGGTTGGTTAAAGTGTGCATGTCCTGTTTTGTTTATACAACATAAGGGTGGGTGGGAGGGCCCAAGGATAATTCCATCTTGCACCTCTTTTTTCTTTTCTTTTTCTTTGCATCATGTGCTGATTGGGGAGGGTTTTTTGGAAGGGACATCCTGCGTGACACTGCAGTGCCACTCCTAGATGGGCCCGGTGTTTGTGTCGGCCACTAGGGTCGCTAATCTTACTCACACAGCTACCTCATTGCGCCTCTTTTTTTCTTTGCGTCATGTGCTGTTTGGGGAGGGTTTTTTGGAAGGGACATCCTGCGTGACACTGCAGTGCCACTCCTAGATGTGCCCGGTGTTTGTGTCGGCCACTAGGGTCGCTAATCTTACTCACACAGTCAGCTACCTCATTGCGCCTCTTTTTTTCTTTGCGTCATGTGCTGTTTGGGGAGGGTTTTTTGGAAGGGCCATCCTGCGTGACACTGCAGTGCCACTCCTAGATGGGCCCGGTGTTTGTGTCGGCCACTAGGGTCGCTAATCTTACTCACACAGCTACCTCATTGCGCCTCTTTTTTTCTATGCGTCATGTGCTGTTTGGGGAGGGTTTTTTGGAAGGGCCATCCTGCGTGACACTGCAGTGCCACTCCTAGATGGGCCCGGTGTTTGTGTCGGCCACTAGGGTCGCTAATCTTACTCACACAGCTACCTCATTGCGCCTCTTTTTTTCTTTGCGTCATGTGCTGTTTGGGGAGGGTTTTTTGGAAGGGACATCCTGCGTGACACTGCAGTGCCACTCCTAGATGGGCCCGGTGTTTGTGTCGGCCACTAGGGTCGCTTATCTTTCTCACACAGTCAGCTACCTCATTGCGCCTCTTTTTTTCTTTGCGTCATGTGCTGTTTGGGGAGGGTTTTTTGGAAGGGACATCCTGCGTGACACTGCAGTGCCACTCCTAGATGGGCCCGGTGTTTGTGTCGGCCACTAGGGTCGCTAATCTTACTCACACAGCTACCTCATTGCGCCTCTTTTTTTCTTTGCGTCATGTGCTGTTTGGGAGGGTTTTTTGGAAGGGACATCCTGCGTGACACTGCAGTGCCACTCCTAGATGGGCCCGGTGTTTGTGTCGGCCACTAGGGTCGCTTATCTTACTCACACAGCGACCTCGGTGCAAATTTTAGGACTAAAAATAATATTGTGAGGTGTGATGTGTTCAGAATAGGCTGAAAATGAGTGTAAATTATGTTTTTTGAGGTTAATAATACTTTGGGATCAAAATTACCCCCAAATTCTATGATTTAAGCTGTTTTTTAGGGTTTTTTGAAAAAAACACCCGAATCCAAAACACACCCGAATCCGACAAAAAAAATTCGGTGAGGTTTTGCCAAAACGCGGTCGAACCCAAAACACGGCCGCGGAACCGAACCCAAAACCAAAACACAAAACCCGAAAAATTTCCGGCGCTCATCTCTAATGTATATATAATATCACTAGTACTGCAGCCGGACAGGTAGATAATATATTTATTAGGTAATGATGACTGATGACGGACCTGCTGGACACTGTCAGCTCAGCAGCACCGCAGACTGCTACAGTAAGCTACTATACTATAGTAGTATGTACAAAGAAGAAAGAAAAAAAAAAAACCACGGGTAGGTGGTATACAATTATGGATGGACTTCCGAGTGCCGACACAGAGGTAGCTACAGCCGTGGACTAACGTACTGTGTCTGCTGCTAATATAGATTCTAGACTGGATGATAAATTATTGATAATGAGATGAAATCAATATAATATCACTAGTACTGCAGCCGGACAGGTACTATATGTATTTATTATGTAATGACTGATGACGGACCTGCTGGACACTGTCAGGTCAGCAGCACCGCAGACTGCTACAGTAAGCTACTATAGTAGTATGTATAAAGAAGAATGAAAAAAAAAAAAACCACGGGTCGGTGGTATACAATATTATATATATATATATAGACAAATATGATATAGCGCTGATTATTGCCTTACAGAGAAAATATAAGATATGTGTATAAAGATACACTGGGCGTGTGTCCATATATTTGAATCACAGCAACTTCATGTGGATGTTGCCAGAAGCACTAGATCCTCGTTATAATAGTGGGACCGCAGCTCCCCTTCCAACAATCCGAACTCCTCCGGAGAAAAAGTATCTGTCAACAAAGCATATATAGGGGGCGCTCCATAGTGCATAAAAGTTTTATTTTAAAAATAATACACAGGGTATTTTAAAACCAATTGTAAATATTCGTACCAGAAGGCAACCAGTGTGGGCTGGTTACCACGTGATTCAAGTAAGAGTGATCAATTGGAAAAGCAGCAGCAAGTGTCAGGCGATCATACCGGGCCCTCTGACGAAGTCTATGACGAAACGCGTTGGGGCGGAGTCTGGTGACGTACATGATCGTTGGTATCGCTGAGCAAGGAGTCGGGGACGTGTGTGATTCCTGCCCGAGAGCCTGGGGAGACCAGCCGTCGTCGGGTGGAGGTATCCGGTATGATCGCCTGACACTTGCTGCTGCTTTTCCAATTGATCACTCTTACTTGAATCACGTGGTAACCAGCCCACACTGGTTGCCTTCTGGTACGAATATTTACAATTGGTTTTAAAATACCCTGTGTATTATTTTTAAAATAAAACTTTTATGCACTATGGAGCGCCCCCTATATATGCTTTGTTGACAGATATATATATATATATATATATATTATATACAATTATATATATATATATATATATATATATTAAACTGGTGGTGATTGATTATTAAACTGGTGGTCAGGTCACTCACGTTGCAACTTGCAACTAGTACTCCGAGTCCTAAGCAGACAATCACAAAATATATTATTATACTGGTGGTCAGTGTGGTCACAACAATGGCAGTGTGGCACTGACTCTGGCAGCAAAAATAAGAATTTACTTACCGATAATTCTATTTCTCGGAGTCCGTAGTGGATGCTGGGGTTCCTGAAAGGACCATGGGGAATAGCGGCTCCGCAGGAGACGGGGCACAAAAAGTAAAGCTTTAGGATCAGGTGGTGTGCACTGGCTCCTCCCCCTATGACCCTCCTCCAAGCCTCAGTTAGGATACTGTGCCCGGACGAGCGTACACAATAAGGAAGGATTTTGAATCCCGGGTAAGACTCATACCAGCCACACCAATCACACTGTACAACCTGTGATCTGAACCCAGTTAACAGTATGATAACAGCGGAGCCTCTGAAAAGATGGCTCACAACAATAATAACCCGATTTTTGTAACTATGTACAAGTAATGCAGATAATCCGCACTTGGGATGGGCGCCCAGCATCCACTACGGACTCCGAGAAATAGAATTATCGGTAAGTAAATTCTTATTTTCTCTATCGTCCTAGTGGATGCTGGGGTTCCTGAAAGGACCATGGGGATTATACCAAAGCTCCCAAACGGGCGGGAGAGTGCGGATGACTCTGCAGCACCGAATGAGAGAACTCCAGGTCCTCCTTAGCCAGGGTATCAAATTTGTAGGATTTTACAAACGTGTTTGCCCCTGACTAAATAGCCGCTCGGCAAAGTTGTAAAGCCGAGACCCCTCGGGCAGCCGCCCAAGATGAGCCCACCTTCCTTGTGGAATGGGCATTTACATATTTTGGCTGTGGCAGGCCTGCCACAGAATGTGCAAGCTGAATTGTATTACACATCCAACTAGCAATAGTCTGCTTAGAAGCAAGAGCACCCAGTTTGTTGGGTGCATACAGGATAACAGCAAGTCAGTTTTCCTGACTCCAGCCGTCCTGGAACCTATACTTTCAGGGCCCTGACAACATCCAGCAACTTGGAGTCCTCCAAGTCCCTAGTAGGCGCAAGGCACCACAATAAGCTGGTTCAGGTGAAACACTGACACCACCTTAGGGAGAGAACTGGGGACGAGTCCGCAGCTCTGCCCTGTCCGAATGGACAAACAGATATGGGCTTTTTTGAGAAAAAACCCACCAATTTGACACTCGCCTGGCCCAGGCCAGGGCCAAGAGCATGGTCACTTTTCATGTGAGATGCTTCAAATCCACAGATTTGACTGGTTTTAAACCAATGTGATTTGAGGAATCCCAGAACTACGTTAAGATCCCACAGTGCCACTGGAGGCACAAAAGGGGGTTGTATATGCAATACTCCCTTGACAAACTTCTGGACTTCAGGAACTGAAGCCAATTCTTTCTGGAAGAAAATCGACAGGGCCGAAATTTGAACCTTAATGGGCCCCAATTTGAGGCCCATAGACACTCCTGTTTGCAGGAAATGCAGGAATCGACCGAGTTGAAATTTCTTCGTGGGGCCTTCCTGGCCTCACACCACGCAACATATTTTCGCCACATGTGGTGATAATGTTGTGCGGTCACCTCCTTCCTGGCTTTGACCAGGGTAGGAATGACCTCTTCCGGAATGCCTTTTTCCCTTAGGATCCGGCGTTCCACCGCCATGCCGTCAAACGCAGCTGCGGTAAGTCTTGGAACAGACATGGTACTTGCTGAAGCAAGTCCCTTCTTAGCGGCAGAGGCCATAAGTCCTCTGTGAGCATCTCTTGAAGTTCCGGGTACCAAGTCCTTCTTGGCCAATCCGGAGCCATGAGTATAGTTCTTACTCCTCTACGTCTTATAATTCTCAGTACCTTAGGTATGAGAAGCAGAGGAGGGAACACATACACCGACTGGTACACCCACGGTGTTACCAGAACGTCCACAGCTATTGCCTGAGGGTCTCTTGACCTGGCGCAATACCTGTCCCGTTTTTTGTTCAGACGGGACGCCATCATGTCCACCTTTGGTATTTCCCAACGGTTCACAATCATGTGGAAAAACTTCCCGATGAAGTTTCCACTCTCCCGGGTGGAGGTCGTGCCTGCTGAGGAAGTCTGCTTCCCAGTTTCCACTCCCGGAATGAAACACTGCTGACAGTGCTATCACATGATTTTCCGCCCAGCGAAAAGTCCTTGCAGTTTTTGCCATTGCCCTCCTGCTTCTTGTGCCGCCCTGTCTGTTTACGTGGGCGACTGCCGTGATGTTTTTCCCACTGGATCAATACCGGCTGACCTTGAAGCAGAGGTCTTGCTAAGCTTAGAGCATTATAAATTTACCCTTAGCTCCAGTATATTTATGTGGAGAAAAGTCTCCAGACTTGATCACACTCCCTGGAAATTTTTTCCTTGTGTGACTGCTCCCCAGCCTCTCGGGCTGGCCTCCGTGGTCACCAGCATCCAATCCTGAATGCCGAATCTGCGGCCCTCTAGAAGATGAGCACTCTGTAACCACCACAGGAGAGACACCCTTGTCCTTGGATATAGGGTTATCCGCTGATGCATCTGAAGATGCGATCCGGACCATTTGTCCAGCAGATCCCACTGAAAAGTTCTTGCGTGAAATCTGCCGAATGGAATTGCTTCGTAGGAAGCCACCATTTTTACCAGGACCCTTGTGCAATGATGCACTGACACTTTTCCTGGTTTTAGGAGGTTCTTGACTAGCTCGGATAACTCCCTGGCTTTCTCTTCCGGGAGAAACACCTTTTTCTGGACTGTGTCCAGAATCATCCCTAGGCACAGCAGACGTGTCGTCAGGATCAGCTGCGATTTTGGAATATTTAGAATCCATCCGTGCTGTTGTAGCAGTATCCGAGATAGTGCTACTCCGACCTCCAACTGTTCCCTGGACTTTGCCCTTATCAGGAGATCGTCCAAGTAAGGGGTAATTAAGACGCCTTTTCTTCGAAGAAGAATCATCATTTCGGCCATTACCTTGGTAAAGACCCGGGGTGCCGTGGACAATCCAAACGGCAGCGTCTGAAACTGACAGTGACAGTTCTATACCACGAACCTGAGGTACCCTTAGTGAGAAGGGCAAATTTGGGACATGGAGGTAAGCATCCCTGATGTCCCGGGACACTATATAGTCCCCTTCTTCCTGGTTCGTTATCACTGCTCTGAGTGACTCCATCTTGATTTGAACCTTTGTAAGTGTTCAAATTTTTTTAGATTTAGAATAGGTCTCACCTAGCCTTCTGGCTTCAGTACCACAATATAGTGTGGAATAATACCCCTTTCCTTGTTGTAGGAGGGGTAATTTGATTATCACCTTGGTAAAGCAGACTTCAGGAGCCTGCGAGGGGGAAATGTTTCGACATTCCAATCTGTACCCCTGGGATACTACTTGTAGGATCCAGGGGTCCTGTACGGTCCCAGCGTCATGCTGAGAGCTTGGCAGAAGCGGTGGAAGGCTTCTGTTCCTGGGAATGGGCTGCCTGCTGCAGTCTTCTTCCCTTTCCTCTATCCCTGGGCAAATATGACTCTTATAGGGACGAAAGGACTGAGGCTGAAAAGACGGTGTCTTTTTCTGCAGAGATGTGACTTAGGGTAAAAACGGTGGATTTTCCAGCAGTTGCCGTGGCCACCAGGTCCGATGGACCGACCCCAAATAACTCCTCTTCCTTTATACGGCAATACACCTTTGTGCCGTTTGGAATCTGCATCACCTGACCACTGTCGTGTCCATAAACATCTTCTGGCAGATATGGACATCGCACTTACTCTTGATGCCAGAGTGCAAATATCCCTCTGTGCATCTCGCATATATAGAAATGCATCCTTTAAATGCTCTATAGTCAATAAAATACTGTCCCTGTCAAAGGTATCAATATTTTTAGTCAGGGAATCCGACCAAGCCACCCCAGCTCTGCACATCCAGGCTGAGGCGATCGCTGGTCGCAGTATAACACCAGTATGTGTGTATATACTTTTATATGATATTTTCCAGCCTCCTGTCAGCTGGCTCCTTGAGGACGGCCCTATCTATAGACGGTACCGCCACTTGTTTTGATAAGCGTGTGAGCGCCTTATCCACCCTAAGGGGTGTTTCCCAACGCGCCCTAACTTCTGGCGGGAAAGGGTATACCGCCAATAATTTTCTATCAGGGGGAACCCACGCATCATCACACACTTCATTTAATTTATCTGATTCAGGAAAAACTACAGGTAGTTTTTTCACATCCCACATAATACCCTCTTTTGTGGTACTTGTAGTATCAGAAATATGTAACACCTCCTTCATTGCCCTTAACGTGTGGCCCTAATAAGGAATACGTTTGTTTATTCACCGTCGACACTGGATTCAGTGTCCGTGTCTGTGTCTGTGTCGACCGACTAAGGTAAACGGGCGTTTTAAAAACCCCTGACGGTGTTTTTGAGACGTCTGGACCGGTACTAATTGTTTGTCGGCCGTCTCATGTCGTCAACCGACCTTGCAGCGTGTTGACATTATCACGTAATTCCCTAAATAAGCCATCCATTCCGGTGTCGACTCCCTAGAGAGTGACATCACCATTACAGGCAATTGCTCCGCCTCCTCACCAACATCGTCCTCATACATGTCGACACACACGTACCGACACACAGCACACACACAGGGAATGCTCTGATAGAGGACAGGACCCACTAGCCCTTTGGAGAGACAGAGGGAGAGTTTGCCAGCACACACCAAAAAACGCTATAATTATATAGGGACAACCTTATATAAGTGTTTTCCCTTATAGCATCTTTTTATATATTTCTAACGCCAAATTAGTGCCCCCCCTCTCTGTTTTAGCCCTGTTTCTGTAGTGCAGTGCAGGGGAGAGCCTGGGAGCCTTCCCTCCAGCCTTTCTGTGAGGGAAAATGGCGCTGTGTGCTGAGGAGATAGGCCCCGCCCCTTTTTCGGCGGGCTCGTCTCCCGCTCTTCAACGGATTCTGGCAGGGGTTAAATATCTCCATATAGCCCCCGGAGGCTATATGTGAGGTATTTTTTGCCAAAAAATAGGTTTACATTGCCTCCCAGGGCGCCCCCCTCCCAGCGCCCTGCACCCTCAGTGACTGCCGTGTGAAGTGTGCTGAGAGCAATGGCGCACAGCTGCAGTGCTATGCGCTACCTTAAGAAGACTGAGGAGTCTTCTGCCGCCGATTCTGGACCTTCTTCTCTTTTCAGCATCTGCAAGGGGGCCGGCGGCGAGGCTCCGGTGACCATCCAGGCTGTACCTGTGATCGTCCCTCTGGAGCTAATGTCCAGTAGCCAAAGAAGCCAATCCATCCTGCACGCAGGTGAGTTCACTTCTTCTCCCCTAAGTCCCTCGTTGCAGTGATCCTGTTGCCAGCAGGACTCACTGTAAAATAAAAAACCTAAGCTAAACTTTTCTAAGCAGCTCTTTAGGAGAGCCACCTAGATTGCACCCTTCTCGGCCGGGCACAAAAATCTAACTGAGGCTTGGAGGAGGGTCATAGGGGGAGGAGCCAGTGCACACCACCTGATCCTAAAGCTTTACTTTTTGTGCCCTGTCTCCTGCGGAGCCGCTATTCCCCATGGTCCTTTCAGGAACCCCAGCATCCACTAGGACGATAGAGAAAGTGTGCACTGTACGTTATATGTACTCCTGAGTCCTGCTCTCAGACTCTAACTGCTCCCCACTGTCAGTGTCTCCCCCACAAGTCAGATAATACAATACACTTACAGTCACACTATCTAATCTATATCACTTCAGCAAGTAGTATAGTAGTATAGTAGTACTCCTCCTAATAATGCTCCCCAAAATTACTACTACTGTGTCTCTCTCGTCTCTACTGTGTCTCTCTCTTCTCTAAACGGAGAGGACGCCAGCCACGTCCTCTCCCTATGACTCTCAATGCACGTGTGAAAATGGCGGCGACGCGCGGCTCCTTATATAGAATCCGAGTCTCGCGATAGAATCCGAGCCTCGCGAGAATCCGACAGCGGGATGATGACGTTCGGGCGCGCTCGGGTTAACCGAGCAAGGCGGGAAGATCCGAGTCGCTCGGACCCGTGAAAAAAAACATGAAGTTCGGGCGGGTTCGGATTCAGAGGAACCGAACCCGCTCATCTCTAGTAAAAAGGGGGGACTGCCTGCCATATTGTGTAAAAAAAGGGTAACTGCCTGCCATATTGTGTAAAAATGGAGGACTGCCTGCCATAATGTGTAAAAAAGGGGAACTGCTTGCCATACTCTGTAAAACAGGATGACTGCCTGCCATACTGTGTAAAAAAGGGGGACTGCCTGCCATACTGTGTAAAAAAAGGGGACTGCCTGCTATACTGTGTAAAAAAGGGGGACTACTTACCATAATGTTTTAAAAAAAGGGGAACTGCCTGCCATAATGTGTAAAAAAGGGGGACTATGCCTGCCTAATGTGTACAAAAGGGGGACTCTGCCTGCCGTAATGTGTAAAAAGGGGGACTCTGCCAGCCGTAATGTGTAAAATTGAGCTTTGCCTGCCGTGATGTGTAAAAGGGAGGTTTGTGGCCACTTCCCTTCCCCATGAAGCCACGCCCCTATATTTTTGCCGTGAGCCTCTGGCGCGCACTGGCCCTGATTTGTATATGGGGTGGGTGCCGGTGCTGTTTCTTGCACACAGCGCAAAAATGTCTAGTTACGGCACTGGTTCTTGGACCCCCTGTGCGATACTAGGTGGAAACAGGGCAGCCTAGGATTAAAGGGATACCAGCTAAGGATGCATAACATATTGAATACTTAACATAGTTTTTAATATGCTAACAAAATATTCTGTAGAAGAACTATTATTGCAAAAATGCCAAACAGACTTTATGTGGAAGCATTGTTGTGAAATCCTCAATATTACAATTGAGAATCATTGGCAATGCGAGGAAGAAGGTATATGGTCATTCACATTCCTGCTATCTTCAGACTGTAGCAAAAGATTTTAGCATACGGTAATGCTGGCAGATGGTTGCAGGAAAGCCACATGGCTGGACTGGGATTAAAAATTAGCCCTGCCTTTACAGTACACAAACAAGTTGACTTAACTATTCTACAGTTATCCTCTTACCTACCATCAACTCCACCAATTCCAAAAGGGTAGCTTTTATAGTTCAAGCTACTCCATAAAAGGGACCCATCAAATAGTGCGAAACAGGACTTTGCCAAAGAGACCTACAAATTTCCAGCTCACGGGACTGGTAATAACTTTATTTGTCTTGCTGGATTAACATGCTCCAGGCCACTAATACTTCCAGTTGTGAGTAATGACTCTTTAAATGACCCAGGGGTCTATTTACTAAGCCTTGGCAGAGATAAAGTGGATGGAGATAATGTTCCAGCCAACCAGCTCCTAACGTTAATTTTTCAAATGCAGCCTTTAGCCTTTAACATGGCAGTTAGGAGCTGATTGTCTGGTACTTTTATATCCATCCACTTTATCACCATCTAAGGCTTAGTAAATAGACCCCCCAATTAGAAGAGTTTATTGAGGAGAGGTCTGAGACATTAATATACAGTGTGTGCTATTATTTAAATAAGGTGATAATCCTGCTGTCCTATGTCATATGTACAATACATTTTTTATAATTATTTCTATGCTATATTTGTGTAAATAAATAATCTCATTTAGCTCTGATCCGCAAATTGAAATCTTATTGATATAAGAATGTTAATTATTATTACAAGCTTTACCCACTTAATATTGTGCACAGCACACTATTTATTCTATTGACTGGTAGATAGTTACTGTTGACATGACCCTTGGATTATGTATTATATGACACAAGGGTATATGGCCTGGTGGCCCAAATTTATGGCCTAGTACTCCCACCCCATATGGGGCATAAAATAAGAGATTTTAAATAAAGGTCTGTATCCATTTACTTTCCACTGTTTGTCATTGTGTGGGTGTACTACTGTGGGAAGAGGAATATATAGTATACCGTACATGTCGAAGGTAATGGACTTTATATAAGGAGTTTGGTTGCTCTTAGTTACTATTGGAAAAAGTGACAGTAACAGCAAACAAGAACGTCTGTGTGAGGTAATTACAGAAATGTAACATCTGATAATCTATCAAATAGTTAGCAAATCAGTAAAGTAACAGTAACAGAAACTGGAAAACACATGGTACTCACTGGCTACAGTTAAATGGATGAAACAGGGTCTGCGTGCTATTTACAACATTTAAAGGAAGAAATAACTTAACCAATTAAACACAATAGACTATGGTTTATATGAAGAAATAAGAGATGGAATAAAGACAATAAAACAGTGAATTAAGAGCTGCAAGAGTATGTAAAATCATACATATATGAACGATTACTTAAAGAAACTATTTGAAATTCTATCTATCTACCTGTCTATCTATCTATCTATCTATCTATCTATCTATCTATTTATCTATCTATCAAATAAAATAAAATAAAAGACTAAGCTGCTCCTCACCTCTGTTATGTGCGCCGGTGGCCACTAGAGGCTGCCAAATGGCCAAATTAAAGTGAAAGTGAACATGCAGGAAGATGTTACAGCCTGCTGCTAATTAATTAAAAATATTGATAGGACTGTTTCACAATTGAGGATATAGAGAAAGGGTGCTGGAGAGAGAGTGGGTTAGAGGTAGGTATTTAGTGTGGCAGTTGTTATTTATAACAACCTTTCATATTCAAATTTACTGGATTTTCTATCCTTTTGTTTGATTAAATTAATCCATATATATGAAAGGCTAACACTGCTCCTCACCTCTGTGGTGCCTCTGACAGCCACTGGAGGGCAACTGAAAGAGCACCATTTGGGACCAGGACACGTGGACACACAACCTACGTACAATGCACCCCTCACCATTTACTGCCCCTATATACATACTGCACCCCCATACCCCTCCATATAGTGCCCCGTTTATACAGGGCACCCCCATCCTCCATATACTGCTCCCACCATGTACTGTATACTCTACACTATCCTATATACACACTGCACCCCCATACCCTTCCATATTCTGCCCCCTATATATAGGGCACCCCCTCCTCCATATACTGCTCCCACCATGTACTACATACTCTACACTACACAACATTAAATAAAGTTGACGAGAGAATACTTTATCTGTGATTAAAGCCAAAAAAATCTGGTCCACTTCGTATCTTCATATTTTGGGACATCATTGACTTTTATTTAATGGTATTATTTATTTACATTTGTTGTGATAGACACATATGTACTACTGATGACTATACATTAACATAGCTTACTATATACATTACTATATATAAAACTTAATTAATAATAAGATTGTGTTAATTGGAACCATACTACTAAATTAATGATGGAGGCCCCAATTATATTGTACACTTCTGGCAATCACTACAAGTACTTGCATGCCCAAGACTATCTTCAATTATTTAATATGGTTCTAATTAACATAAACATATTATTGCTCCCACTATGTCTGTTGTCTTGGAGTTTTCCTTGACTCTGCCCTCTCCTTCACACCCCACATACAATTTTGTTGGCAGAGTGTTGCGGTGTTTGATATTGATGTTAATCCACACAACTGATAGTTAACCAGAACGCTGGTTTATAACATTAACAATTGTTAATGCGGAAGATGTTCTGTAGCAGCAGTAACTTACTCTTATATATGGCAGGATGGTACAGTCAAAACGTGGCACTTATCGCTATACTTCATGCGGTTGTGGTAAGGTAGTCACTCTGATAGTATGGGATGGAAGGCTGCACGTCCATGCAGACTGAGTCCCGTTGGAAGGAACACACACCGCCCACTGCTCTCAGTCCCGCTCAGACAATGTGACACACGCTGCAGGTGGAACTGTCTCTCCCTCTCCACTGCAGGAGGAACTGTGTCATCAGTCTCCGCCTCCCTGATGCTCCAGCACTAGAGGGTAAACACAGGAGATAAGGTACTGAGTGCACTTTACTCCAACAAATTTCTCTCTCAGTATTGCTACTTTCACCTTCAAAATATTCTCAGGATATTCCCATCTTAAACCCGGAGGCAATGAAAACCCTCATCCACTCACTGTCACTACTATACTGGATTACTATAACTTCTCTTATCAGGCCTCCATGACTCATGCTTCGCTTCACTCCAGTCTGTCCTCTGTGCTGCTGCCTGGCTCATCTTCCTCTCCAAAAGAACTGCTTCTGCCTCCGCCGAGCCTTACATTAGCTCCTCTTCCTTTTCAGAACGGAATCTAATTCAAACTCCTAACACTCGCCTATAAAGCTGTGACCAAGTCCTTCTCTCCCCATACATCTCCATCCTCATGTCTCTTCACACTCCCGCTTGCACACTACACTTTACCAACAACTGACGCCTCTCCTCTGACCTAATTAGCTCCTCCCGCTCTCATCTCCAACATTTGCACAGGCATCTCCCTACTAATGGCACTCTTTCCCTCTCCTTATCAAACTCTTCACCTCTCTCCAAAGCTTCAAACAGGCTCTCCAAATCACAACTTCAGCTCCAAGAGCTTACAACTGCAAGATCACTTTATGACCTGACTGCGGATACACAAAGACAATGGGAACCATTGGTGGGACTGAAAAGTTATGTGCTACTGGTCAAGCAACAGCGTTTTGTTGCTTTCTTTGGGCTTATCATGCTTCGCTGCCATAGCCGCATTATTTACAGAGGCCGAAGGCTCTCCACAGTGAGCCTTTCAGTACATTTTAGAGAAGCAGTAATATTCGCATTTAAATATTTGTAATATTCGCAAAAATGCTGATTAAGGGATTATCATTGCTTGGTACATTTATCCCTGTATCCTTAGATAAAAATGATAGGCTGTAGAGCATGCTGAAGGCACATGCCAAAGGTTAGGGTGGTGTAGGTGTACAAGAAACCATGTCAACTTCTTTGATGCCACAGCATCTATAAACCAGCGGGGTCAGTTAGTCAGCCCATTTACTCTCTAGAGGTTGGAGACAGTATATACAGGGATTTACAGAAAGTGCATGAGCTACTGTAGGTGTTATCCGATAAGCAGGATTCAGTTAAGAGAATTGTGTAAGAGTAGGTGGTAGGGTTACTGTATGTATAAGGTGGTGCTTAGAATAACTGACATAACATAAAGGGTATAGTAACTGATAGTTTGTCTTCCAAATAGCTTTGGTAAAGTTGAGTTACAAATGTCTTGGAGAGTTAGAATATTGTAGGCTTAATAGAAACCTATATCAGGATGAGTAGCATTATGGGGCAGTACATTTGGAAGAAAGTTGTATGTTAAGGAACGATAGAAAGGTGGATATGGTTTGTCTATATATTAAATTGTATTTAAGACCTAGCGAGTGGGAGGACATGTGTTAAAATGTCCTTATGGATAGATATATATGGAGAGAAAGACACCAATAAAGTGCTAATTGGGATTTATTCTATGTCAGCGAGAATAAAAGAGTGTACAAAAAATTAATTATTAATGCAAATGGAAAAGGCACCAACGCATAATGGGGTTCTAATGATGGGGGATTTTAACTACACTGATATAAATTAAAACACTGAATCTAGTTCTGGTAAAGGAGACAGATCCTAATCAATATTAAATACAACTACCTTTTTCTTGTAGTGGAAGAACCAGTGGATCTTAAAACTAATAGAAATAATATCATATCTAGTACAAAAATATAATTTACAGTAACTCAAAAAAGCATTACGGTGACATACAATATTACCTAAATAGCAATAAACAAACTCCAAAATCAAATAGTTTTAAGACACTAAAATATAGAAATATGAGATTGGTTTGCGAGAGAAAGAGAAAGTTGAACCCTTAAAAATATTCTTTAGAATGATAGTCACAAAGGATGTAAAATACTATGGGGGAGATTTATCAAAACTTGGAGAGAGATAAAGTGGAAATAAAGTACTAACTAATACTAAGGGCAACAGACCGTTGTATCAAAAGTGTTAGGAAAAGCACCAGGAAAAGGAAGCCAGTGTGGTTCACAAAAGAAGTATCAACTAGGGTAAAAGCAAAAAAGATGGCTTTTAGGAAATACAAACAGACTCAAAATAATAACGACAGAGGTGTATCTTGACAGATGGAAGGATGCTAAGAAAGTGATACGACGTACAATGGCAGACGCTGAGGAAAAAATGGCCCCGTCAGTACATAAAGGGGGAAAAACTTTTTTTAAGTATATAAATGAAAGGACAAAATCAAATGGAGGAATAATAAGACTTACAAATGGGTCCTCCATTATCTTGACTGTTTCTGCACCTTGACGGATGTTTAGTCACGCTTAGGCGATAGCTTAGCTTGCCGAGTTTAATCACGGACAGGCGCATTGAGGCGATACTAGATACTCAGCATGCATTACACATCTACACCACTGGGTGGCTAATGCTCCACTAATCCAGTACTTTAGATCGTATAGCGGCGGATTGATCTACAGCTCTGGCAAATGGTCAGTGACAACTGTAATGTTAATAGATGGTGACCAATGGTCAGACGGTGAGAGTTCTCAAAATAAATATATATAGTTTATACAGACACAAACGAACATGTTAAAACACTTGTGTATGCAGATGCAAGATTGTGTATGCAGATGCAACTAATTGTGTAAAAGAAAGTATGTGCAATGCATAAACACCGTGCTTTTGAAATACATGTATGAGCGTCCAAGTCCCCTAAGGCATAAACCAACACCAATGGGGAGGGGTCGCTCTTTGCAGTACTTTTACACATGAACTCTCATGAAGCATCGTGAACTAGCAATGAAGGCTCCCACCTCCCTCGCTGAAGGGATCCCGGGTTCGAGTCCTAATTTTTTTTAATGTGTTCCCTTGACATTCACTTTAATTTTATTTTTTTATTTGTTTTTGAGTATAAATTAATGTATTCTGATGCAACTAACTGAGCAACACAGTACTGTAGATCATCGGCGTTTGTGTGTTGCACATGACCTGTACTCTCTCCCTGTCTACTGCATGACCTGTGCAGGCTCCCAGGAGGAAGGGCGATGGGGGTAGGGGGAGGCGGTGGAAAATCCCGTGCTAATGAAATACAAGTATGAGTGTCCGAGTCCCCTAAGGCATAAACCAACACCAATGGGAAGGAAGTGCCAACTTTTTTTTAATGTGTTCCCTTGACATTCACTTTATTATTATTTTTTTCTTTGTAATACAGTACATTCAATGGAAGGGTGCACACAGGTTTCACATAAATCAGAGTAAATCTGCAGGAGCGATTCTTTACGCTAAATGCAAACACACAGCAGTAATGAGTATAAATTAGTGTATTCTGACGCAACTAACTGAGCAACACAGTACTGTAGATCGTCAGTGTTTGTGTATTGCACATGACCTGTACTCCCTCCCTGTCTACTGCATGACCTGTGCAGGCTCCCAGGGGGGGAAGGGCGATGGGGGTAGGGGGAGGCGGTGGAAAATACCGTGCTTTTGAAATACAAGTATGAGCGTCCGAGTCCTCTAAGGCATAAACCAACACCAATGGGAAGGAAGTGCCAACCTTTTTTGTTAATGTGTTCCCGTGACATTCACTTTATTATTATTTTTTTCTTTGTAATACAGTACATTCAATGGAAGGGTGCACACAGGTTTCACATAAATCAGAGTAAATCAGCAGGAGCGATTCTTTACGCTAAATGCAAATACACAGTGGTAATGAGTATAAATTAGTGTATTCTGACGCAACTAACTGAGCAACACAGTACTGTAGATCGTCAGCGTTTGTGTCTTGCACATGACCTGAACTCCCTCCCTGTCTACTGCGTGACCTGTGCAGGCTTCCAGGGGGAAAGGGCGATGGGGGTAGGGGGAGGTGGTGGAAAATACAGTGCTTTTGAAATACAAGTATGAGCGTCCGAGTCCCCTAAGGCATAAACCAACACCAATGGGGAGGGGTCGCCCTTTGCAGTACTTTTACACATGAACTTGTGAATCTCTCATGAAGCGTCGTGGGCTAGCAATGAAGGCTCCCGCCTCCCAAGCTGAGGGTCCTGGGTTCGAATCCTAAAGTGCCAACCTTTTTTTTTTTTTTTTTATGTGTTCCCGTGACATTTACTTTTAATATTATTTTTCTTCTTTGTAATACATTCAATGGAAGGGTGCACACAGGTTTCACATAAATCAGAGTAAATCTGCAGGAGCAATTCTTTACGCTAAATACAAATACACAGCGGTAATGAACAGCCATAGACATAAAGTACCGCTAAATATAAATTAGTGTATTCTGATGCAACTAACTGTTCCAGCAACACAGTACTGTAGATCGTCGGCGTTAGAGAATCTGTGTTGTTCTTAATGAGAAGGGATCACTGCTACTGTACCATTTACACATCTACAGTATCAACGCGACTGCAGTTCTCTATTTGATTTTGTGTTCTCTATGTGAGGGGGGAAGGGGAAAGTGGGATGGGGGTAGGGTGAGACAGTGGAAAATACAGTGTACAAAGAAAAGGCATAATCAAAACCAAGGGGAACTGACGTAACAACCGGGGATGCCTGGAACGCACGTCGTCTGAGACGCTTATTGCAGTTAAGGACGATATACCTGTACTGTAATGGCTGTTAGGGATCGACCCTATACACTCGGGGAGCTCCGTCTTCTCGTTTGCTGGCGGGACAGACCTCTCGCCAGCAACGAGGAGAAGATAAGGGCCTACCGGAGGGCCAGTAGGGAGATCCTCCGGAAATACAGTAGGAGGAGGACCGTAAGGTCACACCAAAGGCGATGGAGTGACCTAGTCCAGAGGAACCCAAGGTGCCTGCAGGCCATATGGGATTCTAAGTACATTACTGTAGATTGCTGTACTTTACTGTAGATTGCTGTACTTTAAGTTACTGTAGTTACAGGGACTGTATAACACGTGCTAATGTAGCAGCAGGTATCTGGTCTATACAGCACTGTACCTGTGGTAAATAAATGGTTAAACAAGGCCCAAACATTAACCAGGGTCAAAAGGTCAATTTTGTTTTTTTTAAACTTTTCCAAAAAAATTTTGCATTTACTATCCATGTCAAAAGCGACACCATCTAGGTCGACACACCATGTCAACCTATATCTGGTGTCAACCAATTGGTGTCAACCTAAGCTGTGTCGACATAGATGGTGTCACTTTTGAAATTGGTTGACACCAGATATAGGTTGACATGGCCGTTAAGTTGACATGGCAAAAGGTCGACATGAGTTTTAGAAACAAAATATATTATTTTTTTAAACTTTATACAGTTCTTTACAATCCACGTGGTCTACGATTGTGCAGTGTATCATGCAGTGTACAATATATGCAGTGTATCACAGTGTATCGTGCTGTGTAATTGCAGCGTGTCATGCAGTGTACATTCAGTATATGGTATTGTGCAGTGAAATTGCAGTGTAATGCATAGTGAATCACATAGTGCAGTGTACTGTATACAGGTATGTGGTAATTGCAGTGTATAGTACATGCATTGTATCAAATTTTGCATGGAAATTTGCAATGTATCGTGCAGTGTAATGTGCAGTTTATCGTATCATGTAGTGTATTGTGCAGTGTACTGTATCACATAGTGCAGTGCATATGCAGTGCATCGTGTGGTGTAATTGCAGTGTGTCGTGCAGTGCATCATGTGGTGTAATTGCAGTGTGTCGTGCAGTGTACCTGCAGCGTATTGTGCAGTGTATCGTACATTATCATTCAGTGTAACGTCCAGCTGTAATTGCAGTCTCCTGCCTCCCACGCTGAGAGTCCCGGGTTTTATTCCCAAAGTGCCAATCTACTGTATATATTTTTTTATAAGGGAGATTTGTGTTTCAGATAGTATTCTAAGGGACGTTACTGTGGCAGAAATTATTCTAAGGGACGTTACTGTGGCTGAAATTATTCTAAGGGACGTTATTGTGGCCTAATGTGTTATGACGTGCATTACTCTTGCATAACGTGTTATAAAGTCCATGACTGTGGCAGATCTCTACTTTGTGACGTACTGTAATGTGAATATACTACTGCACTACTGTGATGTACAGTACAGTAACGTGAATAAGGTGCTCTACTGTGTGACACAATGTGAATCAAGGACAGTACTGTGACGTGACGTGAATAAACTACACTACTGTGATGTGACGTGAATAAGATGAATTCAGGTGAGTGCTGCATCATCTGTCATGAAATCAATTTATACTGTAATGAACAGTACTGAGATGGTTAAGGGTGGGAGGGCCGCATGTTGATGTGTGTCATAATGTTTATAAGGGCAATGCTAATGTGTGTCACAATGTCTATAAAGGTAGTGTTCTGTCTAATACCCTGGACCTACTGTACTGTACTGTAGCAATACTGTTAGTGTACTGTATGTCACATTTAAAAATGTGCCCCTTAAGTTTTGAAGACAGTACAGTACACTGTGCTCTCCTGAGTGATTAGGTGCAGGGTACTAGAATGAACAAATCCATTGATTGTGATGTCATAAAGATGCTGTCAATGTTGAATTTCATTGGCTGTACGGTATGCTGCCATTATACTGTATATATATTTTTACAGGGCTGGAAGCACGACACCAGCGAAGGCGGGACAGGCGCCACCAAGCTGGTAAGTATTGTCAAATACAGTAGTGTACATAGTGATTTATACAGTTCCACCCCTCTTATTTTATGGGAGACCACACACACGCGCAGTGGTGAATGTAAAAAGCGACATCTGGTGGATGATCACAGGTATTACACATAAAGGTAACGTCGAATGCTCTGTGCGCCTCCGTGAGATTTGGCGCGCCTCTCTGTGACTAGGCGCGTCTCCCTGCAACCCGGTACGCTGCGTATGCCTGATCGTGACTAACGCCTCAGCCAGTCAAGATAACGGAGGACCCATCTGTAAGCCAGAGAGTGAGAATTTGGTGGGGGTAGACAAGGCAATAACAGATCATCTAAATAATTATTTTTGCTCAGTATTTACTACAGAAGGAGTAGGGAAGGGGCCACAGTTAAGTTGCAAGGACATTCATAAAAAGAAAGTAGATGAAACTACACTTAGAGAGGAGAAGGTCCTAACAGAACTTTCAAAACTAAAAGTGGATAAATCAATGGAGCCAGATGGGATACACCCAAGGATACTAAAAGAGCTAAAAGATGTGCTTGTGGCACCATTAACAGAACTATTTAACGAGTCACTAAATACAGGTGCCATTCCAGAGGACTGGAAAAGAGCGAATGTAGTTCCAATGTACAAAAGTGGAAGCAAGGAAGAAGCAAGTAACTACAGACCAGTAAGCCTTACATCAGTAGTAGGGAAAGTAATGGAAAAACGATTTAAAATAAAGAGTTGTGGAATATCTTAAATCAAACAACTTACAAGATCCAAAACAGCATGGATTTACTGGTGGGCGATCATGCCAAACAAATCTTATTGACTTTTTTGACTCTGATGAAAATAATAGATCAACTGTAGATGTAGCATCTAGACTTTAGTAAGGCATTTGACACTGTCCCACATTGAAGACTGCTAAGTAAACTTGAAAGTGTGGGGGTGGATTATAAAACAGTTAAATGAATAAGAACCTGGTTGCAGGATAGGAAACAGAGAGTTGTAGTGAACGGAGTGCAATCTATGGAGGGAAATGTTACCAGTGGAGTACCTCAGGGATCTGTACTTGATCCAGTTCTCTTTAATATCTTTGTTGGTGACATTGCAAATGGTATTGAAGGGAAAGTATGCCTTTTTGCAGATGATACAAAGATTTGCAACAGGGTAGACACATCGGGAGGGGTAAAACAAATGATTGATGACCTAGCTAGGCTTGAGAAATGGTCAAGAGCGTGGCAACTATAGTTTAATGCTAAAAAATGCAAAATCATGCACTTGGGTCTCAAAAACCCAAAGGCTAAATATAGTATCAAGGGTACTATAATGGAAACTACTGAGGAGGAAAGAGATTTAGGAGTCACTATTTCAAGTGACTTTAAGGCAGGAAAGCAATGCAGCAAAGCAATGAGAAAGGAAAGTCAGATGCTTGGTTGCATAGCGAGAGGAATCAGTAGCAGGAAAAGTAATAATGCCACTATATAGGTAATTGGTATGGCCTCATCTGGAATACTGTGTCCAGTTCTGGAGACCATATCTCCAGAAGGATATAAATACATTAGAGAGTGTACAAAGAAGGGCAACTAAAATGGTGCATGGTCTACATCACAAAACTTACCCGGAAAGGCTAAAAGATCTTAACATGTATAGTATGGAGGAGAGAAGGGAAAGGGGAGACATGATAGAAACTTTCAAATATATACCAAGGGTTTTAACAAAGTTCAGGAGGGAAACATTCTTCAAAGGAAGAGAAGTATTAGAACTCAATGACATACACTGAAACAAGAGGGAGGCAGGTTCAGGTGAAACTTAAGGAAAAATTATTTCACAGAAAGGGTAGTGGACAAGTGGAATAGCCTCCCATCAGAGGTGGTAGAGACTAAGACTGTAGAGCAATTTAAACATGCTTGGGATAGGCATATGAATATCCTTACAAAAAATTAAGGTTCAAAAAGGGTTGAGATTACCTAAAAGATACAAAAAAGGGGCAGACTAGATGGGCCAAGCGGTTCTTATCTGCTGTCAAATTCTATGTTTCTATTAGTGATGAGCGGGTTCGGATCCTCGGGATCCGAACCCCCCCGAACTTCACCCATTTTACACGGGTCCGAGGCAGACTCGGATCCTCCCGCCTTGCTCGTTTAACCCGAGCGCGCCCGAACGTCATCATCCCGCGGTCGGATTCTCGCGAGATTCGTATTCTATATAAGGAGCCGCGCGTTGCCGCCATTTTTCACTCGTGCATTGGAGATGATCGTGAGAGGACGTGGCTGGCGTCCTCTCAGTTTCTATGTTCAGTGGGCTGCAAATTGTGCTGCAAATATCTGTGCTCAGTGTGCTGCAAGTGCAAATATCTACGTTCTCTGCCTGAAAAACGCTCCATATCTGACTGTGCTCACTGTGCTGCAAATATCTGTGCTCAGTGTGCTAATTGCTTTATTGTGGGGACTGGGGACCAGCAGTATTATATAGTAGGAGGACAGTGCAGAGTTTTGCTGACCAGTGACCACCAGTATTATACGTTCTCTGCCTGAAAAACGCTCCATATCTGTGCTGCATTGTAGTATATAGTAGGAGGACAGTGCAGAATTTTGCTGACCACCAGTATAACTATATATATAGCAGTACGGTACAGTAGTCCACTGCTCTACCTACCTCTGTGTCGTCAAGTATACTATCCATCCATACCTGTGGTGCATTTCAGTTTTGCACAGTTTGCTGACCACCAGTATATACTATATAGCAGTACGGTACAGAAGGCCACTGCTCTACCTACCTCTGTGTCATCAAGTATACTATCCATCCATACCTGTGGTGCATTTCAGTTTTGCACAGTTTGCTGACCACCAATATATACTATATAGCAGTACGGTACAGTAGGCCACTGCTCTACCTACCTCTGTGTCGTCAAGTATACTAGTATCCATCCATACCTGTGGTGCATTTCAGTTTTGCAGTTTGCTGTCCACCAGTATATAATATATAGCAGTACGGTACAGTAGTCCACTGCTCTACCTACCTCTGTGTCGTCAAGTATACTATCCATCCATACCTGTGGTGCATTTCAGTTTTGCACAGTTTGCTGACCACCAGTATATACTATATAGCAGTACGGTACAGAAGGCCACTGCTCTACCTACCTCTGTGTCATCAAGTATACTATCCATCCATACCTGTGGTGCATTTC
Organism: Pseudophryne corroboree; assembly: GCF_028390025.1. NCBI lineage: Eukaryota > Metazoa > Chordata > Amphibia > Anura > Myobatrachidae > Pseudophryne > Pseudophryne corroboree. The sequence continues at coordinate 665,544,325 of NC_086445.1, forward strand.
AGTTTTGCACAGTTTGCTGTCCACCAGTATATAATATATAGCAGTACGGTACAGTAGGCCACTGCTCTACCTACATCTGTGTCGTCAGGTATACTATCCATCCATACCTGTGGTGGATTTCAGTTTTGCACAGTTTGCTGTCCACCAGTATATAATATATAGCAGTACGGTACAGTAGGCCACTGCTCTACCTACCTCTGTGTCGTCAAGTATACTAGTATCCATCCATACCTGTGGTGCATTTCAGTTTTGCACAGTTTGCTGTCCACCAGTATATAATATATAGCAGTACGGTACAGTAGGCCACTTCTCTACCTACCTCTGTGTCGTCAAGTATACTATCCATCCATACCTGTGGTGCATTTCAGTTTTGCACAGTTTGCTGTCCACCAGTATATAATATATAGCAGTACGGTACAGTAGGCCACTGCTCTACCTACCTCTGTGTTGTCAAGTATACTATCCATCCATACCTGTGGTGCATTTCAGTTTTGCACAGTTTGCTGACCACCAGTTTGTGCAAGGAGAGATTGATTGATTGCTTCTTTTTTGGTGGGGGCCCAAACCAACCAGTCATTTCAGTCACAGTCGTGTGGCAGACCCTGTCGCTGAAATGATGGGTTCGTTAAACTGTGCATGTCCTGTTTATACAACATAAGGGTGGGTGGAAGGACCCAAGGACAATTCCATCTTGCACCTCTTTTTTCTTTCATTTTTCTTTGCATCATGTGCTGATTGGGGACTATTTTTTTGAAGTGCCATCCTGTCTGACACTGCAGTGCCACTCCTAGATGGGCCAGGTGTTTGTGTCGGCCACTTGGGTCGCTTAGCTTAGTCACACAGCTACCTCATTGCGCCTCTTTTTTTCTTTGCATTATGTGCTGTTTGGGGACTATTTTTTGAAGTGTTACATACCCTCCAACATGACCCGCCCCACTAGGTACAAAATGCTCTGTTTCTGGACTTCCCTCTTAATTTATTATTGCCATCACCTGTGAAGAAACAGCTTTCTTATCATTTAACTAGTTCAACACAGGTGATGGAAATCATAAATTAAGAGGGAAGTCCAGAAACAGAGCATTTTGTACCTAGTGGGACGGGTCATGTTGGAGGGTCTGGTGTTATCCTGTCTGACACTGCAGTGCCACTCCTAGATGGGCCAGGTGTTTGTGTCGGCCACTTGTGTTGCTTAGCTTAGTCACACAGCTACCTCATTGCACCTCTTTTTTTCTTTACATCATGTGCTGTTTGGGGACTATTTTTTTGAAGTGCCATCCTGTCTGACACTGCAGTGCCACTCCTAGATGGGCCAGGTGTTTGTGTCGGCCACTTGGGTCGCTTAGCTTAGTCACACAGCTACCTCATTGCGCCTCTTTTTTTCTTTACATCATGTGCTGTTTGGGGACTATTTTTTTGAAGTGCCATCCTGTCTTACACTGCAGTGCCACTCCTAGATGGGCCAGGTGTTTGTGTCGGCCAATTGGGTCGCTTAGCTTAGTCATCCAGCGACCTCGGTGCAAATTTTAGGACTAAAAATAATATTGTGAGGTGTGAGGTGTTCAGAATAGACTGAAAATGAGTGGAAATTATGGTTATTGAGGTTAATAATACTATGGGATCAAAATGACCCCCAAATTCTATGATTTAAGCTGTTTTTGAGGGTTTTTTGTAAAAAAAAACCGAATCCAAAACACACCCGAATCCGCCAAAAATTATCAGGGAGGTTTTGCCAAAACGCGTCCGAATCCAAAACACGGCCTCGGAACCGAATCCAAAACCAAAACACAAAACCCGAAAAATTTCGGGTGCACATCACTAGTTTCTATGTTAATCATCATCTAACTCATGCTACAGGCTGTGTTTGAAAAATGACAGGAGCTCATTGGTTTGTAGTTTATCTCTCTCCACTTCATCTCTGTACAAGCTTTAATACTTCTCCCCTTTTATAATGTGTTCTGTAATATTAACCAACACACTAAATATTACGTTAATATTTAAAAATGGATAAATGTCTGTATATTTCAAATGATAAACCAGTAATCAGTTGTGGGTAAAATATTTTAAGACATGTTACTCACAAATATATTATATGTAATATTTTTATAATAAAATGGATGTTATTTAAAAAGCACAAATATGAAATGTAATCAGAATATAAAATCCGCTTTGATCACACTAACGCGTGGTTTCAATTCGTGCCTAGAGATGGCAAAATACATGGGCTCATAGTACAAGATGGCGACATTGCGGAGAAACAGATGTTTCTATTACTGTACAGCAGTGGCGTGCGGTGAGGTCAGTGGCTGGTGAGGCACTGCAGCCATAATGTCCGCCGAATCCTGTCGATGACCCCTACCACCGCCAAGCCAATGCACGCTACTGCCTCTGAGCCGGTACCCGCTGCCACCGCCAAAGGCTTACAAACTCGCCCACAATCAACTGACTCAGCCCTCCGCCACTAATTTTTATCTCAGTCCGATGCCGCCAATGCCCGCTGCCTGCTCATCATACTTGTAGTGTAGTGTACTTGTAGTGTAGTGTACATTTTTATAGTGTACATTTTTATAGAAAAAATAAATAAAATTAGTGTTTGGGACTGGGAAGGGAGTGGGAGGAGGACATGAATGCAATTTTGTTGTCCAGGGCTTCCATTAACTTAATGGAGAAGGGTCTGAATGGGTTAAAAAAAAATGCGTGGGGTCCCCCCTCCTAATTATAACCAGCCTCGGGCTCTTTGAGCCAGTCCTGGTTGTTTAAATACTGGGGAAAAAATTGGACAGGGGTTCCCCGTATTTAGACAACCAGCACCGGGCTCTTAGTCCGGTCCTGGTTCCAAAAATACGGGGGACAAAAGATGTAGGGGTCCCCCGTATTTTTAAAACCAGCACCGGGCTCCACTAGCCAGGGACATAATGCCACAGCCGGGGGACACATTTATGTAGGTCCCTGCGGCCATGGCATTACCCCCCCAACTAGTCACCTCTGGCCGGGGTTCCCTGGAGGAGTGGGGACCCCTTAAATCAAGGCCCCCCCCCCCCCCTCCAGGCACCCAAGGGCCAGGGGTGAAGCCCGAGGCTGTCCTCAGCACCCCTGGGCAGTGGGTGCCAGGCTGATAGCCATGTGTGTAAAAAAAGAATATTGTTTTTTGTTGTGGAACTACAAGGCCCAGCAAGCCTCCCCCGCTTGCTGGTACTTGGAGAACCTCAAGTACCAGCAGGCGGGGAAATAACGGGCTCGCTGGTACCTGTAGTTCTACAACAACAAAAAATACCCAAATAAAAACACAAACACACACACCGTGACAGTAAAATTTTATTAATACACACTTACACACTCACACATACTTACCTACATCCCACGCCGGTCACGTCCACTTGTCCAGTAGAATCCAAAGGGGTACCTGTAAAAATGAACATTATACTTACATATGATCCACAGGAGAGAGAGAGAGAGAGAGAGAGAGAGAGAGATAACGAGAACAAAAAAACCCAAACTAACCTGCTGCTGCTGGAGCCGGCGGAGGAGGACAGCCGCACAAGCCGCTGCTGGCTGTCAGGTGATCGGGAGCCGGGAGGACGGAGCCAGACGGGGGAGGACGGTGGGAGAGCTGTTAGGGTCTCCTGCCCTGTGCTGCCACGTCGTCATGGCAACCGGGAGACAAGTGCTAGCGGAGTGACCTGAGCGCAGCTGATACTCCGGTTCGGGTCTTTTGCTGTGCAGTGGTTATAGGCTCTGTGCATGGCAGGGGATCCGGTGCTGGTTTTTGTGCTCACAGTCTGTGAGGTCTGAGTGGGGCGTGGACAGCACCTGCTTTATAAGGCCTCTTCTCAGGGTAAGCAGATGCTGCTGAATCTTTGTTGGTTAGTCAGTTTCTGAAAGTTAGCCAGTACTGTGTAGCTTTGTATTTGTTTGTTGCTTACTGCAAATAGGCCTGGGGATTTGGTATTACACTCTGCCAATCCAGACCTAGCAGTAAGACTGGAGTCAGTCGTTTAGCTTGCTGGGGTTCTGTTACTACTCTGTGAACTTAGCAAGTTTGCGGCTGTATTCTAAGACTTGCCTGTCTAATCCTGTCTCACTGTGCTAGGTGTCAGGGGTCAGTTTAGTGGCAGTAAGCTGAACCTGTGCACTGCAAGTGAGAATTAGGATTGTGGAGACTCTCCTTGTGTCTATCATTCCATCTCTGACCAAGGAGTTTACTGCCACACCCGTTGGTAACCCTTTAGGGTTTTGCTGTTGCCCTTAGCAACAGCATTTCGGGTTCTCTACGTATTAAAACACAACATCTTGCTTTTCCCATCTGAGCAGTTCTAATACAAGGGAGATACCCAGTTCCTTAGCCTCTGGGCTTCTCTGTTCACTTTGTGTGTATTTTGTTAACCTATCACCTTCTGTGTACGTTATGTCATATTCCCCAGTCTGTCTGTAAGTCCATTTGTTTTGCATAACAGTTCAAACACCAGTACATTCCTGCAGGCACTGGAGTGCATAACAGTCCTGACACCAGTACTTTCCTGCAGGCACTGGTGTGCATAACAAGAGCTGCACAAGCTGCTGCTAGCTGTCAGGTGATCGGGAGCCAGGAGGACGGAGCCAGACGGGGGGAGGACGGGGGGGAGAGCTGCACACTCCTCAGGACCGCCGCCGCCGCTGGCAAGGTGAGCGGGAGCCGGAGCAGGAGGACGGGAAGGGGGGAAGCCGCAGACACACTGGCCACCGCTACTCACGCCGGGACCCGCCGCCTGCAGCGCCGCATGTGGGTGATTGGACAAGCGGATCCAGCCCTGGATCCGCTGTCCAATCACAGGTGCCTCGCTGACATGGGGGTGGTATCCCTGTCAGCGAGGCACTTGGAACAGTGCCGCTTTCCCCATGTTTTTTCATGGGCTTTTACAGCCCAGTGCTAGGCTCCGCCCCCCGCACTGTCCCGTTCCCATTATCCACGGGAGGCACCTGCTGTCAGTGCCTCCCAAACTGCTTTAAAGCAGTAAAATGAGTAGGATTCAATAAAGAAGATACTTATGACACAGAATATGTGTCATAAGTATCTTCTTTTTATTATTTTAATAATGAATCACAGGGGAGGCACTGCCTCCCCTGACTGCACGTCCCTGCTGTACAGTATGTTTGGGTGCCTAGTTTTGCAAAAGCGTGCTATACTTTATTAGGACATATTTTGTGTTTCCATGTTGTACTTGAGGACAGAAGTGTTTTTCTAGGCACCTTAATACTAATCTTAATATAACTATTCTAATGGTGTGTACATACGGTGAGATTTTTTCTTTCGATTTTGACTATATAGTCAAAATCGCAAGAAAAGTTAGTGCAAATCGCAAGGTGTTATCCCACTTGCGATCCCAATTCGATCCCGATGCGCGGTCCCGCCATGTCGGTATTGCAAGAAAAGATAGACTGTGCAGGCAAGTCAATCCTTGCTAGATCGGTGTACTATCTAGTTCATCTCACATGTCAATTAAATCTCACATAAGCCAAAATCGTAAGTACACATAAGGGGTCATTCCGAGTTGTTCGCTCGCAAGCAGAATTTAACAGCATTGCACATGCTAGGCCGCCGCCCTCTGGGAGTGTATCTTAGCTTAGCAGAATAGCGAACGAAAGATTAGCAGAATTGCGAATAGAAATTTCTTAGCAGTTTCTGAGTAGCTCCAGACCTACTCACAGATTGCGATCAGCTCAGGCCATTTAGTTCCTGGTTTGACGTCACACACACGCCCAGCGTTCGGCCAACCACTCCCCTGTTTCTCCAGACACTCCTGCATTTTTCCCTGACACGCATGCGTTTTTCCACACACTCCCAGAAAATGGCCAGTTTCCGCCCAGAAACACCCACTTCCTGTCAATCACAAACCGATCACTTCAACGATGAAATTTCTTCGTTCGGATGTGAGTAAATCTACTAAGTTTTGTGCTAAAATACTTACCGTATGCGCACTGCGAACCATGCGCATGCGCATTTTTGCCTTAATCGCTCCGTTGCGAAAATCGGCAACGAGCGAACAACTCGGAATGACCCCCATAGTCCATATCTCAAGAAAAGTTAGTCAAAATCGGTGGTGCTGGGCTCTGGGGAGGTCAGGGGAATCACAAAGTGAAAATCGGGCATAGCAAGGATCTCACCGTGTGTACACACCATAAGTCCTAACTAGAGATGTGCGGCAGGCACTTTTCGTGTTTTGTGTTTTGGTTCTAATTACACTTTCGTATTTTGGTTTTGGCTTGGTTTTGACAAAACCACCCTTTCTTGTTTTGGTTTTGGATCTGGATGATTTTTGAAAAAAACATGAAAACAGCTAAAATCACAGAATTTGGGAGTAATTTTGCTCTTACGGTATTATTAACCTCAATAACATTAATTTCCACTCATTTCCAGTCTATTCTGAACACCTCACACCTCACAAAATTGTTTTTAGGCCTAAAAGTTGCACCGAGGTGGCTGTATGACTAAGCTAAGCGACACAAGTGTGTGGCACAAACACCTGGCCCATCTAGGAGTGGCACTGCAGTGGCAGACAAGCTGGCAGATTTAAAAAAATAGGCCCCAAACAGCACATGATGCAAAGAAGAAAAAGAGGTGGAATGAGGTAGCTGTATGACTAAGCTAAGCGACACAAGTGTGCAGCACAAACACCTGGCCCATCTAGGAGTGGCACTGCAGTTACACACAGGATGGCACATAAAAAAACTAGTCCCCAAACAGCACATGATGCAAAGAAGAAAAAGAGGTGCAATTAGGTAGCTGGATGGCCAAGCTAAGCAACACAAGTGTGCGGCACAAACACCTGTCCCATCTAGGAGTGGCACTGCAGTGGCAGACAGGATGGCACTTAAAAAAACTAGTCCCCAAACAGCACATGATGCAAAGAAGAAAAAGAGGTGCAAGATGGAATTGTCCTTGGACCCCACCCACCCACCCTTATGTTGCATAAACAGGACATGCACACTTTAACAAACCCATAATTTCAGCGACAGGGTCTGCCACATGACTGTGGCTGAAATGACTTGTTTGTTTGGGCCCCCAATCAATCTCTCCTTGCACAAACTGGCTCTACAGAGGCAATATGTCGACCTCATCATCATCCTCCGATTCCTCACCCCTTTCACCGTGTACATCCTCCTCACAGAGTATTATTATTATTATTATCCTTTATTTATATGGCGCCACAAGGGTTCCGCAGCGCCCAATTACACAGTACATAAATAATCAAACAGGAAAACAGCAACTTACAGTTGATGACAGTATAGGACAAGTACAGGGTAAATAAACATAGTTACATCAGCAGATTACACTGGAATAAGTATCAGGTGGCAGAAGACTGCTGGAGTTGATGCAGTTGAAGATTATTAAAGTAAGACAAAGGATAAGCACATGAGGGAAGAGGGCCCTGCTCGTGAGAGCTTACATTCTAAAGGGGAGGGGCAGACAGACAGGGGTGACACAGATGGGGTACATAGAGAGTGTAGAACAGAGAGTTAGGATGAGATTTGGCTGGGTTTGGTGAAGAAGTGGGTCTTGAGAGCCCATTTGAAGTTTTGTAGAGAGGTGGAGAGTCTGAGGGGGAGAGGTAGGGAATTCCAGAGAAGTGGTGCAGCACGCGAAAAATCTTGGAGGTAGGAGTGGGAGGAGGTGATCCGTAGGCAGGAAAGTCGTCGTGCATTAGCAGAGCGAAGAGGACGTGTGGGAATGTAAAGGGAGATAAGATCAGAGATGTAGATGGGAGAGGAGTGGGTGAGGGCATTGTAAGCGAGTGTGAAGCTTGAAATGGATTCTGAAAAGGAAGGGGAGCCAGTGAAGGTCTAGTAAGAGAGGAGTGGTAGACGTAGTGCGTTTGGTGAGGAAAATGAGCCGGGCAGCAGCATTGAGGATAGATTGGAGTGGAGAGAGGTGTTTGTCAGGAATGTCAGTCAGGAGTAGATTACAGTAATCCAGTCTGGAGATGACCAGTGAGTAGATAAGATTCTTAGTAGCATCCTGGGTCAGAAAGGGTCTGATCCTGGAAATATTTTTTAGATGAAAACGGCAGGTTTGTGAGAGGTGCTGAATGTGTGGTTTGAAGGAGAGGGAGGAGTCAAGGATTACTCCAAGACAGCGCACTTGGGGGCTAGAGGAGATAGTAGTGCCATCAATAGATAATGAGATTGTAGGAGGTGAGGTTATGCGGGAGGTAGGAAAGATGATCAGTTCGGTCTTAGACATGTTAAGTTTAAGAAAGCGCTGGGACATCCAGGAAGAGGTAGCAGAGAGACAGTTGGAGATACGAGTGAGGAGAGCAGGGGAGAGGTCTGGAGAGGAAAGATAGATTTGGGTGTCATCAGCATAGAGATGATATTGGAAACCAAAAGAACTAATGAGCTTACCTAGTGAGGATGTATAGAGAGAGAAGAGGAGAGGACCAAGGACAGAACCTTGGGGTACACCTACAGTTAGTGGAAGTGAGGGGGAGGTGGAGTCATGAGAAGAGACAGAGAATGAACGGTCAGAGAGGTAGGAAGACAGCCAAGAGAGGGCAATGTCGCGCAGACCAATGGAGTGAAGGATTTGCAGTAGGAGAGGATGGTCCACAGTGTCAAAAGCAGCAGAGAGATCAAGCAGAATCAGTAGAGAGTAGTGTCCCTTAGATTTAGCAGCATGGAGGTCATTGCATACTTTTGTAAGGGCAGTTTCAGTGGAGTGGAGAGGACGGAAGGCAGACTGGAATGGGTCAAGTAGTGAGTGTGAGGAAAGAAAGGAAGTAAGGCGGTTGTAGACAATACGCTCAAGGAGTTTGGAGGCAAAAGGGAGGAGAGAGATGGGTCGGTAGTTGGAGAGAGTGTTTGGATCAAGGGTAAGTTTTTTAAGAATAGGAGAGATGAGTGCATGCTTGAAGGCAGAGGGGACAGTGCCTGATGAAAGGGAGAGATTGAGAAGGTGGGAAAGGTGGGAACAAGCAGAAGGAGAGAGGTAGCGGAGGAGGCGGGAGGGGATAGGGTCAAGTGGGGAGGTGGTGAGGGGACAGGAACGAATGAGGTCCATGACTTCATCTCCAGTCGCATGGGAGAAAGAGGTCAGAGTAGGTGGGAGGGATGGGGAGGGGTGGTAAGGGATGGGGGAAAGCTGGCTACTGATGGTCTGGTGTGATGTGATGTCCTTACGTATGGAGTCAATTTTGGATGTGAAGTAAGTGGCAAAGTCAAGAGCAGAGAGAGAGGAAGGGAGACGAGGTGGAGGTGGGCAGAGGAGTGAGTTGAGTGGCAAAGAGGCGCCAGGGGTTGGAAGACTGAGAGGAGATGAGGTTCTTGAAGTATGACTGTTTAGCAAGAGAAAGGGCAGCACTGAAGGATGAGAGCATAAGTTTGAAATGGAGGAAGTCTGCCTTAGAGCGTGATTTCCTCCAGTGTCGCTCAGCAGTACGTGAGCATTTTTGCAGATATCTGGTGCATTTGGTGTGCCAGGGTTGAGGTGTTAATTTGCGAGGGTGAATAGTGGTTGGTGGAGCAACAGAGTCAAGAGCAGAAGTAAGGGATGCATTGTATGTGGAAGTGGCTTGTTCAGGGCATGAGAGAGAGAATAGGAGAGAGAAGTGAGTCAAACAGGGAGGAAAGGAATGTGGTGTCAATAGCCTCAATGTTACGCTTAGCGATGGTAGCCTTGGGAGGTAGAGATGGGGAAGTCGAGAGAGATAGGTTAAAGGAGAGCAGGTGGTAGTCAGAGAGGGGAAATGGGGAATTGGAAAAATCAGAAATATCACAGCGGTAAGTGAAGACTAGATCCAGTGAGCTCCCATTCACATGGGAGGGTGAGGAGGTCCACTGGGAGAGACCAAGTGAAGAGGTGAGGTTAAGGAGTTTAGAGACAGGGGATTATGGGGGGATGTCAATAGGGATGTTGAAATCGCCTAGGATAATGGAAGGAATGTCAGAAGAGATTAAGTGAGGAAGCCAGGAAGCAAAGTTGTCGATGAATTTGGAGCAACACCAGGGGGGTCGGTAAATGACAGCTACTCTAAGATGGACTGGTTGGAAGAGGCATATAGTATGGACCTCAAATGTAGAGAATGTAAGGGATGGTTCTGGTGGTATGAGTTGGTAGGAGTAACTAGAAGGTAAAAGGACCCCAACACCACCCCCATGGCGACCCCCAGGTCGGGGTGTGTGTGTGAATGTGAGGCCCCCAACAGAGAGAGCAGCAGGAGAAGTAGTGTCAGAGGGCGTAATCCAAGTTTCAGTAATGGCTAGTAGGTGTAGGGAGTTGGAAATGAAAAGGTCATGAGTGGGGACCAGTTTGTTACAAACAGATCTGGCATTCCACAGGGCACAGGATAGGGGGTATGAGTTTGTGGGAGAGATGTGAATGAGATTATTAGGGTTGCTGTAGCGATGAGGAGAGATTAACTTTGAGGGCAGGGATGATGAGAGAGTAGTGATGTTATGGGTGCCTGAGCTAAGAGGGAAACTGCAGGAGGTGGGCAGGGAGGGAGGTCAGTGTGATGTGGATGTGGGGAGGTGACAGGGAAGGGAGAGAGGGAGCAGGGCTGAGTTGTGGGGTAGCAGAACCATGGGGTTGACGTGAGTGAAAGTGGGGTAACAGGAGAGGAGGGGAAAGAATACAGAGAGATGGAGGGGAGACAGAGGAGGGAGGAGGAGGTGTAGGAGACTAGGGGGGAAGGATAAAGACATATGATTAGGTAGACACTGAGTAATGTGGGGAGTATAAGAAAGCCTTGACATAGTGTTTAGTAGGTAAATAGGTTGAGGGAAAGTGGAAGTAGGAGTGGAGGCTGTTAGGAATTCAGAGTTGAAGAATTGCAGAAATGCAGATTAGAAAAGCAGTGTCGGCTCAATGGGTGTAGATTTAGTATGAAATAAATCAGAAGCGTAGATAAAGTGGGAGTTGAAATGTATTTGGACCGTATGTAATGAAAAGATTGTGAGGTTTAAGAAGCAATGGTAATTCTGTAAGATTTTTTAGGTGTTTGTAGGTAAGATTGCATTGGTGCAGCTGTGCATGAAAAACAAAATTCCAATAATATAGATACAAGCATTTGTTGGTAAAATGGATGGTTTATGAAATGTCCAAGTAAGGTAGTCCAATGCTATTTAATCAGATGCAACAATCAGGAGGTGAGTGGTCTGAAGAGTAAGTGATTCACATTTGTTATTAGTTCCTCTGGTTTCTTTGTTTTGTTAGATTGGTGTGCTTCTGTTTTCCTTCTTTTTCACTTCGTATGAACGCTGTTGGAAAGCTGCAGTTGTGTGTCAATTTTATCACGCTTTGATAAAAATGCACGCTTAGATCATAAATGCACAGCCTACACCATTGGATTTAAGTAGAGGACTAATACAAGTGAAACCAATAATTGAAATCTGTAACCACACCCCACCCCCTCAAATGCCAGGCAATAAATTAACTTAGAAAAACAACCAGACATTCCACAAAGATTAAACTGGGTCTATATCATTCTAAACTAAAAAAAGTACTTCAGAATCACATACTATGCAATAATGTTTCAATTTGCATTACCTAGCAGAATCAGCTTGGCCTATACAAATATATAGTGCAGCAGAGTATGTTGGTGGTTGTATTAATTCGTCCCCACTGGAATCCAGCATCACAGGTCCCTGTGTACTATCTGGAGGCAATTGCTGGTAAAGGTCTTCCCGGAGGAATTTATAATTCATTTTGATGAACATCATCGTCTCCACATTTAGTGGAAGTAGCCTCCTACGCCAATCGCTGACAAGGTTACCGGCTGCACTAAACATCCTTTCAGAGTACACACTGGAGGGGGGGCAACTTAGGTAAAATAAAGCCAGTTTGTGCAAGGGCCTCCAAATTGCCTCTTTTTCCTGCCAGTATACGTACGAACTGTCTGACATGCCTACTTGGATGCTGTCACTCATATAATCCTCCACCATTCTTTCAATGGTGACAGAATCATATGCAGTGACAGTAGACATGTCAGTTGTTGGAAGGTCCTTCAGTCCAGACCAGATGTCAGCTTTCGCTCCTGACTGCCCTGCATCACCGCCAGCGGGTGGGCTAGAAAATCTTATCCTTTTCCTTGCAGCCCCAGTGGCGGGAGAAATTGAAGGAGGAGCTGTTGACAGGTCACGTTCCGCTTGAGTTGACAAATTACTAACCAGCAGGTTTTTGCACCTCTGCACACTTGTGTCTGCTTGAAAGAGACATACTACGTAGGCCCTCATTCCGAGTTGATCGCTAGCTGCTTTCGTTCGCAGCGCAGCGATTAGTTGAAAAAGCGGCACTTCTGCGCATGCGTACGGGCCGCAGAACGCACGAGCAAAGTATTTTCACACAAAACTATGCAGTTTTACGCTTTTCAGTCGCAATGCTGATCATTGTGTGATTGAAAGGAAGAGGGTGTTTCTGGGCGGAAACTGACCCTTTTTCAGGGAGTGTGCTGAAAAACGCAGGCGTGTCAGGGTAAAACGCAGGAGTGGCTGGGGAAACGGGGGAGTGGTTGTGACGTCAAAGCATGAACTAAACTGACTGAGGTGATCGCAAGGTAGGAGTAAGTTTCGAGCAGCTCAGAAACTGCATGAAAATTTTTACGTGCAGTTCTGCTAACCTTTCGTTTGCACTTCTGCTAAGCTAAGATACACTCCCAGAGGGTGGCGGCCTAGCGTCTGCACTGCTGCTAAAAACAGCTAGCGAGCAATGAACTCGGAATGAGGGCCGTAGGCTTTAAAACTAGGATCGAGCACGGTGGCCAAAATGTAGTGCTCTGATTTCAACAGATTGACCACCCTTGAATCCTGGCAAAGCGATTGAAGGGCTCCATCCACAAGTCCCACATACTTTGCGGAATCGCTCCATCTTGGCTCCTCCTTCAATTTATCCAGCTGCTTCTGCAAAAGCCTGATGAGGGGAATGACCTGACTCTACCTGGCAGTGTCTGAGCTGACTTCACGTGTGGCAAGTTCGAAGGGTTGGAGAACCATGCACAAGACGGAAATCATTCTACACTGCGCTTGAGTCAGGTGCATTACCCCTCCTTTGTCTATATCGTAGGTGGATGTATAGGCTTGAATGGCCTTTTGCTGCTACTCCATCCTCTGAAGCATATAGAGTGTTGAATTCCACCTCGTTACCACCTCTTGATTCAGTTAATGGCGGGCAGGTTCAGGAGTGTTTGCTGGCGCTCCAGTCTTTGGCACGCAGTGGCAGATTGCTGAAGTGGCCCGCAATATTTTGGGCCACCGACAGCATCTCTTGCACACCCCTGTCATTTAAAAAAAAATTCTGCACCACCAAATTAATTGTATGTGCAAAACATGGGACATGCTGGAATTTGCCCAGATGTAACGCACGCACAATATTGGTGGCGTTGTCCAATATCACAAATCCCCAGGAGAGTCCAATTTAGGTAAGCCATTCTGCAATGATGTTCCTCAGTTTCTGTAAGAGGTTGTCAGCTATGTGCCTCTTAAGGAAAGCGGTGATACATAGCGTAGCCTGCCTAGGAACGAGTTGGCGTTTGCGAGATGATGCTACGGGTGCCGCTGCTGTTGTTGCTGCGGGAGGCCATACATCTACCCAGTGGGCTGATATAGTCATATAGTCCTTAGTCTGCCCTGTTCCACTTGTCTGCATGTCCGTGGTTAAGTGGACACTGGATACAACCGCATTTTGTAGGACACTGGTGACTATTTTTTCTGACGTCTGTGTACATTCTCGGTATTGCCTGCTTAGAGAAGTGGAACCTAGATGGGATTTGATACCAGGGACACACTACCTCAAACAATTCTCTAGGTCCCACTGAACTAATGGTGGGTACCGGAAGCACGTCTAACACCAACACAGCTGTCAAGGCCTCAGTTATTCGCTTTGCAAAAGGATGACTGCTGTCATATTTCATCTTCCTCACAAAGGACTGTTGGACAGTCAATTGCTTACTGGAAGTAGTACAAGTGGTCTTCCGACTTCCCCTCTGGGATGACGATCGACTCCCAGCAGCAACAACAGCAGCGGCAGCAACAGCAGGCGTACCACTCAAGGATCCTACGGAGGAATCCCGGTTAGGAGAGGACTCATCAGGGGATTTGTGATACCATCTCAGAATGCACAGTTATTTTCTGTGCTCTTTCCAGCTTAACTCTTTTAATTTTTCTAGCGGGAGGATGAGGGCTTCCATTGTCATGTGAAGCTGAACCACTAGCCATTAACATAGGCCAGGGCCTCAGCCGTTCCTTGCCACTCCGTGTCGTAAATGGCATATTGGCAAGTTTACGTTTCTCCTCAGACCATTTAAATTTATTTTTTTGGTTCTTTTTACTGAACTTTGACTTTTTGGATTTTACATGCCCTCTACTATCACATTGGGCATCGGCCTTGGCAGACGACGTTGATGGCATTTCATTGTCTATGTCATGGCTAGTGGCAGCAGCTTCAGCACTAGGAGGAAGTGGTTCTTCTTGATCTTTCCCTATTTTCTCCTCAAAATTTTTGTTCTCCATTATTTTTTGGGAGTTATATGAGACAATATGCGGCACGAGAATGACTGGAATGACTGATGAGACTGGACACTACCACTGGTCTGGTGCAGCACAACACAACAACACTTTATACAGCTACACTGGATATATGGCAGCAGAGAACACCAACACTGTGACTGGCTGGTTTGATGCAGCACAATACACTGACTACACTGGACTGAACAGCACAACCCAGCACCACTTATACAGCTACACTGGCAGCAGAGGACACCAACACTCACTGGCTGGACTAATGCAGCACAATACACTGACTACACTGGACTGGACTGAGCAGCACAACACAGCACAAGACTTGCCACACATCCTCTCACTACACTCTCCGAGACTGGAGTGAAAATGGCTGTGACAGAACCACTTCCTACCGGACTTTGCCTTCCGATTTCGGTTCCGAGCCCGGCTTGGGTTTTCCCACCTGACTCGGAAAAACGTCATCCCACTGTCGGATTCTCGCGGGATTTGGATTCCATCTAAGGAAGATGGTGTATCACCATATACACCATCAAAACACAATACGCCATTGTATCTGGGTGGGAAGCCCGTGACAACACAACCAAAATAATTGATTTGATGCATCTAGCCTCGCAAAGCCACACCCCAGTAGTGGTACTCTCCACTGATGCCGAAAAGGCTTTTGATAGAGTTAACGTTCATGGAGGGAGTCCTAAGATACCTAGGGCTTGGACCTGTTAGCCCGTGCCGCATTTTTGCACTATATAATTTCCCTACTGCGAGGATCAAAATTAATGGAGCCCTGTCTGAACCAGTCCTGATTAGGAACGTAACTAGACAGGGCTGTCCTCTCTCGCCCCTTATTTTCATCCTCTGCATGGAGGCTTTAGCTGGATCCATCAGACTTAATCCAAATATTGCAGGAATCACTGTAGGGGGTAGAGAATACAAACTTGCCTTGTTTGCAGACGATCTGTTAGCTGTCACATCGAACCCAGTGATATCCATCCCCAACCTGATGTCCGAATTCAGTAGATTTGGCTCTCTGTCTAATTTTAAAATTAACCCCTCTAAGTCAGTGGCAGTGAATGTGTCAGCTCCCTACCCAGCCCTTGAGGACCTTAAAAAATCCTTTCCATTTATCTGCCATCCCTCTAGCTTTAAATACATGGGGGTTATATTGAATATGGACTTAGCACGCCTTTTTGATGATAACTTCAAAAAATTACTTACTACACTGCGCTCCGAGTTTCGGGACTGGGGCAATAAGAGACTTTCCTGGCTGGGGAGACTTAGTGTAATTAAAATGAATGTTTTACCCAGGGTCCTATATCTCCTCCAGATGCTCCCAGTCCTCATCCCCCTTATCACACAATTTAGTCAGAGATTTTGATTGGGGTAACAGAAGGCCTCGTTTTCAACATGCCATACTTTTCCGTCGCAAACACATGGGTTGTCTTCAGTTGCCCCATTTCTCTTTGTCTTATGATGCCATTCTACTCAATAGAATAATGGAGTGGATACGATCGTATGACACTAAACAATGGGTACTTATAGAGGGTGCAGCTTTATCCTCTCCCATAGCTTATTATCCCTGGCGCTCAAAGATACCTATCATTGCACACCCTACCATTGGCCCTACACTCACGCTGGAATAGGCTTAGAGTTCTCCCATATGTCTCTTCCAAACTTTCTCCTCTGACCCCACTATTTCACAACCCAGACTTTCCACCGGGGGTCTCTGGCCGGGGGTTTGATTCATGGATACTGATGGGGGTGACACGTGTTAGCCAGCTGAAATAATCACTTTCCCTACTTTGCAATTGAAATGGAGCCTCCCGCCATCGGAGATTTGGAAATACCTCCAGCTGAAGCACTTTGTATTGGGGAGTAACTTCCGCCCAAGCATCACTAGACCCTTGACGATTTTTGAGAACATATGCTCAGACTCTTCCCATCCTGTGCATTTTCTCACAAAATGCTATAGATTTCTGATTGAGAATAGGTTCCCGGATCTCCCCAAATTTACAAGACCTACAGATTGAATTATCTGAGGAGACTGGGAAAAAAAGTTTTCAGGCCACTTTTGCAAGCTCAAATAGTTATTCAGTGATTGAAACGCAATTCAAGGTCTTATCGCGATGGTATAGATGTCCCCTGACACTTGCTAAAATGTTTCCCGGTGTTCCGGATACGTGCTGGCGATGTAATAATGAAACGGGTTCGATGATGCACATCTGGTGGGATTGTTGCATGCTTCGCCCTTTTTGGAACAAAATTATTGCAATCTTGAGGTTGATCATGGGTTCAGGGGTCCCCTCTGAGCCCGCTTTCTGGCTTCCAAACTTAGTTGCAGGTTCCCTGTCAACATACAAAAAAAATATTTATTAAAGTTTCTTAATAGCGCCGCTAAAGCGGTTATCCCTGTTCGCTGACGCTGCACTACACCACCCACTGTGAAGGATTGGCTTACAAGAATAGTCCCTGTCTTTGACTCTCTATTTCTTTCTTTCTTGGTTCTTTTTCTTTTTCCTTTTTCAGTCTTTTCTATCTTTATTTGTTTATATGTTATGATCTGTTTTGATTTAGACAGCGGTTGATATAAGAATATTGGATGGACTGGAAGTAATGATATAATAATCAAGGCATTGAGTTTATATCTAGGATTGAAGTGTTTCTGATCAACTGTCAATGTCCATATTTTTTGGATTGTATCTTTCTGTACTACCAGTCAAAGTGTTTATGCTGTTTTCTTTATTATGTTAAAATTCAATAAACATTTATTGAAAAAAAAACAAACACTGGCCCTCATTCCGAGTTGTTCGCTCGCAAGGCGATTTTAGCAGTATTGCACACGCTAAGCCGCCGCCTACTGGGAGTGAATCTTAGCATCTTAAAATTGCGAACGATGTATTCGCAATATTGCGATTACACATCTCGTAGCAGTTTCAGAGTAGCTTCAGACTTACTCGGCATCTGCGATCAGTTCAGTGCTTATCGTTCCTGGTTTGACGTCACAAACACACCCAGCGTTCGCCCAGACACTCCTCCGTTTCTCCAGCCACTCCCGCGTTTTTTCCGGAAACGGTAGCGTTTTTTCCCACACGCCCATAAAACGGCCTGTTTCCGCCCAGTAACACCCATTTCCTGTCAATCACACTACGATCGCCTGAGCGAAGAAAAAGCCGTGAGTAAAAATCCAAACTTCATAGCAAATTTACTTGGCGCAGTCGCAGTGCGGACATTGCGCATGCGCACTAAGCGGAAAAACGCTGCGATACAAAGAAATTTTCCGAGCGAACGACTCGGAATGACCTCCCCAATACGCCAACCAACATGATTGTTGGTAAATGTGTGATTTGCGGTGATAAGTAGCAATCACAGATCGCAGACCAAAACGATTCTTAGTAAATGTTCCCCCAAGGTTAAATTGGTAGCTGCTTTGCTGGCATTTTGTTTTGTCTTCTTCAGAGCTTGGGGAATATTTTTTTTTTTTTAAACCTTGCTAACTTTGGAGCAATGGAAGGGTTACTTTCCCTTTTGTCAATATTTGTTAAAGCAGTTTATAGTATTGTGTAACTGCACTACCACTTCATGGGTTACCAGGATCAAGATCCACTGAGTTTGCGGAGTAACTATTTGTAATGCTATAGTAATGCTTTAGTCGAGGTTAAATGAGTGTGAATCATATGTCTGGAAAGTATACTTTGGTCAGAAAGCCAAGTTATACATTGCAAAGGAAATGGGGAACAATCTGATGAATGTGTGCACATTGAAGCTGAAAAACATATGTTAAGTTTAGTGATGAGCGGGTTCGGATCCTCGGGATCCGAACCCCCCCGAACTTCACCCATTTTACACGGGTCCGAGGCAGACTCGGATCCTCCCGCCTTGCTCGGTTAACCCGAGCGCGCCTGAACGTCATCATCCCGCGGTCGGATTCTCGCAAGATTCGTATTCTATATAAGGAGCCGCGCGTCGACGCTATTTTTCACTCGTGCATTGGAGATGATCGTGAGAGGACGTGGCTGGCGTCCTCTCAGTTTCTATGTTCAGTGGGCTGCAAATTGTGCTGCAAATATTTGTGCTCAGTGTGCTGCAAATATCTGTGCTCAGTGTGCTGCAAGTGCAAATATCTACGTTCTCTGCATGAAAAACGCTCCATATCTGACTGTGCTCAGTGTGCTGCAAATATCTGTGCTCAGTGTGCTAATTGCTTTATTGTGGAAACTGGGGACCAGCAGTATTATATAGTAGGAGGACAGTGCAGAGTTTTGCTGACCAGTGACCACTGACCACCAGTATTATACGTTCTCGGCCTGAAAAACGCTCCATATCTGTGCTGCATTGTAGTATATAGTAGGACAGTGCAGAATTTTGCTGACCACCAGTATAACTATATATATAGCAGTACGGTACAGTAGTCCATTGCTCTACCTACCTCTGTGTCGTCAAGAATACTATCCATCCATACCTGTGGTGCATTTCAGTTTTGCTCAGTTTGCTGACCACCAGTATAACTATATATATAGCAGTACGGTACAGTAGTCCACTGCTCTACCTACCTCTGTGTCGTCAAGAATACTATCCATCCATACCTGTGGTGCATTTCAGTTTTGCACAGTTTGCTGACCACCAGTATATACTATATAGCAGTACGGTACAGAAGGCCACTGCTCTGCCTACCTCTGTGTCGTCAAGTATACTATCCATCCATACCTGTAGTGCATTTCAGTTTTGCACAGTTTGCTGACCACCAGTATATAATATATAGCAGTACGGTACAGTAGGCCACTGCTCTACCTACCTCTGTGTCGTCAAGTATACTATCCATCCATAGCTGTGGTTCATTTCAGTTTTGCACAGTTTGCTGTCCACCAGTATATAATATATAGCAGTACGGTACAGTAGGCCACTGCTCTACCTACCTCTATGTCGTCAAGTATACTATCCATCCATACCTGTGGTGCATTTCAGTTTTGCACAGTTTGCTGACTACCAGTATATAATATATAGCAGTACGGTACAGTAGGCCACTGCTCTACCTACCTCTGTGTCGTCAAGTATACTATCCATCCATACCTGTGGTGCATTTCAGTTGTGCGCAGTATATATAGTAGTAGGCCATTGCTATTGATATATAATTCCACACATTAAAAAATGGAGAACAAAAATGTGGAGGGTAAAATAGGGAAAGATCAAGATCCACTTCCACCTCGTGCTGAAGCTGCTGCTACTAGTCATGTCCGAGACGATGAAATGCCATCAACGTCGTCTGCCAAGGCCGATGCCCAATGTCATAGTAGAGAGCATGTAAAATCCAAAAAAATAAAGCTCAGTAAAATGACCCAAAAATCTAAATCAAAATCGTCTGAGGAGAAGCGTAAACTTGCCAATGTGCCATTTACGACACGGAGTGGCAAGGAACGGCTGAGGGCCTGGCCTATGTTCAAGGCTAGTGGTTCAGCTTCACATGAGGATGGAAGCACTCATCCTCCTGCTAGAAAACTTAAAAGAGTTAAGATGGCAAAAGCACAGCAAAGAACTGTGCTTTCTTCTAAATCACAAATCCCCAAGGAGAGTCCAATTGTGGCGGTTGCGATGCCTGCACCTCTTTTTTCTTTCATTTTTCTTTGCATCATGTGCTGTTTGGGGACTATTTTTGGAAGTGCCATCCTGTCTGACACTGCAGTGCCACTCCTAGATGGGCCAGGTGTTTGTGTCGGCCACTTGGGTCGCTTAGCTTAGTCACACAGCTACCTCATTGCGGCTCTTTTTTTCTTTGCATCATGTGCTGTTTGGGGACTATTTTTTTGAAGTGCCATCCTGTCTGACACTGCAGTGCCACTCTTAGATGGGCCAGGTGTTTGTGCCGGCCACTTGGGTCGCTTAGCTTAGTCACACAGCTACCTCATTGTGCCTCTTTTTTTCTTTGCATCATGTGCTGTTCGGGGACTATTTTTTTGAAGTGCCATCCTGTCTGACACTGCAGTGCCACTCCTAGATGGGCCAGGTGTTTGTGTCGGCCACTTGGGTCGCTTTGCTTAGTCACACAGCTACCTCATTGCGCCTCTTTTTTTCTTTGCATCATGTGCTGTTTGGGGACTATTTTTTTTGAAGTGCCATCCTGTCTGACACTGCAGTGCCACTCCTAGATGGGCCAGGTGTTTGTGTCGGCCACTTGGGTCGCTTAGCTTAGCCATCCAACGACCTTGGTGCACCTCTTTTTTTCTTTGCATCATGTGCTGTTTGGGGACTATTTTTTAAATCTGCCATCCTGTCTGACACTGCAGTGCCACTCCTAGATGGGCCAGGTGTTTGTGTCGGCCACTTGGGTCGCTTAGCTTAGCCATCCAGCGACCTTGGTGCACCTCTTTTTTTCTTTGCATCACGTGCTGTTTGGGGACTATTTTTTAAATCTGCCATCCTGTCTGACACTGCAGTGCCACTCCTAGATGGGCCAGGTGTTTGTGTCGGCCACTTGGGTCGCTTAGCTTAGTCACACAGCTACCTCATTGCACCTCTTTTTTTCTTTGCATCATGTGCTGTTTGGGGACTATTTTTTTGAAGTGCCATCCTGTCTGACACTGCAGTGCCACTCCTAGATGGGCCAGGTGTTTGTGTCGGCCACTTGGGTCGCTTAGCTTAGTCATCCAGCGACCTCGGTGCAAATTTTAGGACTAAAAATAATATTGTGAGGTGTGAGGTGTTCAGAATAGACTGAAAATGAGTGGAAATTATGGTTATTGAGGTTAATAATACTATGGGATCAAAATGACCCCCACATTCTATGATTTAAGCTGTTTTTGAGGGTTTTTTGTATAAAAAACACCCGAATCCAAAACACACCCGAATCCGACAAAAAATTTTCAGGGAGGTTTTGCCAAAACGTGCCCGAATCCAAAACACGGCCGCGGAACCGAATCCAAAACCAAAACACAAAACCCGAAAAATTTCCGGTGCACATCACTAGTTAAGTTACATTTACAATAATTGTGCGCAAGTGTATATCGCTAAATATAATGTGGAGATGGGGCCTGGACTGCACACCCTAGCTTATTATAATGGGATGTGCTACCTTGCTGGGACTTAGGGCCTAATTCAGACCTGATCGTAGCAGCAAATTTGTTAGCAGATGGGCAAAACCATGTGCACTGCAGGTGTGGCAGATATAACATGTGCAGAGAGAGATTTGGGTGGGTTATTTTGTTTCTGTGCAGGGTAAATACTGGCTGGTTAATTTTACTCTGCCATTTAGATTTCAGTGTGAACACACCCCACCCAAATCTAACTCTCTCTGCACATGTTATATCTGCTCTTCACCCCCTGCAGTGCACATGGTTTTGCCCATCTGCTAACAAATTTGCTGGTATGATCAGGTCTGAATTAGGCCCTTAGTGCACAAGGGTGCAGGTGCACAATACACCATTAAAATTATGACAACCATCATATCCGAGGTTCTTGGCATATATTGGCTAATATATGAGCCTGCCCACCTACTTCACGGTGACCTCATCGGACAGGTCCCTAACATTATGGGGGTTGGCCTCTGGGGCGCAGAGCATCCCAGCCATACCATCCCAGGGCATCACACAGATAAGGGATAGAAGTGAGAAATCAGTGTTAGGCAGGTGAAAGAAGCTGCTGAGTGTTAGAAAGAGGACAGCAGTAAGGTGTCAGATTGTTGGAAAGTGAGGTTAGCTGATCAGTGTTACAAGTGTAAAAGATATGTGAAAAATGCTACATAAATAAAAACAAACACAGGGTGATATAGGTGTTAAAAAGAAATGTAAGGTGGTGATGCCCCAAAGTGGCCCAGTCAGAGCATATGGTGTATGGTGCACCTGCACTCTTGTTCCTATATTGTAACGCTAAATATAATGCAGCTGATTCAGAGTTACGTGCAGTGTCCATGTCGGATGCAGTCGTCCAATGTTTTAAGTGTGCAATCATTAAACACCACAAGACACAAGACCTGTGGATTTCAGTGGACATTCCTGGGAGGTTACGTGGGGGTGGCTAAGCAGCTGCTCACACAAGAGGCCACAGTCCGATGCACAAACTGAACCTACCATAGTTTCAATGGTGAAACCTGCAAGTTTCAATGGTGCATCCAATGGTGCACTGATGGTCTGTCTAAATACGCACCATTGCGGAAATGCATCATCTCAAGACTCTACAAGTTGGTGTTTCAGTTTAGAAGAAATTGGCCATGACATTAGTGTAAGTGTTTGTACCTCTCACAAACCTGTCATTTTCATCTCAAAAATATTTCCAGGATCAGACTAGTGATGAGCGGGTTCGGTTTCTCGGAAACCGAACCCCCCCGAACTTCACGCTTTTTACACGGGTCCGAGGCAGACTCGGATCTTCCCGCCTTGCTCGGTTAACCCGAGCGCGCCCGAACGTCATCATCCCGCTGTCGGATTCTCGCGAGGCTCGGATTCTATCGCGAGACTCGGATTCTATATAAGGAGCCGCGCGTCGCCGCCATTTTCACACGTGCATTGAGATTGATAGGGAGAGGACGTGGCTGGCGTCCTCTCCGTTTAGAATAGAAATAGATAGTGAGAGCGAGACACTTGATTTACTGGAGCTTAGGAGTACTCAGAGAGTGCAGAGTTTACTAGTGACTGACCAGTGACCACCAGTGCAGTTTTATTATTATTTAATATAATCCGTTCTCTGCCTGAAAAAAAACGATACACAGTGACACAGTATACCATATCTGTGCTCAGCCTCAGTGTGCTGCATCATCTATGTATATCTGACTGTGCTGAGTGCTCACTGCTCACACAGCTTAATTGTGGGGAAGACTGGGGAGCAGTTATAGCAGGAGTACATATATTTAACAGTGCACACTTTTGCTGCCAGAGTGCCACTGCCAGTGTGACTGACCAGTGACCAGTGACCACCAGTATATTGTGATTGTCTGCCTGAAATAGTTAAACACTCGTCGTGTGGTGTTTTTATTCTATAAACGCATTCTGCTGACAGTGTCCAGCAGGTCCGTCATTATATAATATATACCTGTCCTGCAGTAGTGATATATATATATTTTTTATATCATTATCATCCAGTCTATACTAGCAGCAGACGCAGTACGGTAGTCCACGGCTGTAGCTACCTCTGTGTCGGCAGTCGCTCGTCCATAATTGTATACCTACCTGTGGTGGGGTTTTTTTTTCTATCTTCTTCATACTAGTAGTTAACTTTAGGAGTCTGCAGTGCTGACAGTGTCCAGCAGGTCCGTCATTATATAATATATACCTGTCCGGCTGCAGCAGTGATATATATATATTTTTTATATCATTATCATCCAGTCTATATTAGCAGCAGACGCAGTACGGTAGTCCACGGCTGTAGCTACCTCTGTGTCGGCAGTCGCTCGTCCATAATTGTATACCTACCTGTGGTGGTTTTTTTTTTTTATATCTTCTTCATACTAGTAGTTAACTTTAGGAGTCTGCAGTGCTGACAGTGTCCAGCAGGTCCGTCATTATATAATATATACCTGTCCGGCTGCAGTAGTGATATATATATATTATTTATATCATTATCATCCAGTCTATATTAGCAGCAGACGCAGTACGGTAGTCCACGGCTGTAGCTACCTCTGTGTCGGCAGTCGCTCGTCCATCCATAAGTATACTAGTATCCATCCATCTCCATTGTTTACCTGAGGTGCCTTTTAGTTGTGCCTATTAAAATATGGAGAACAAAAATGTTGAGGTTCCAAAAATAGGGAAAGATCAAGATCGACTTCCACCTCGTGCTGAAGCTGCTGCCACTAGTCTGGCCGAGACGATGAAATGCCAGCAACGTCGTCTGCCAAGGCCGATGCCCAATGTCATAGTACAGAGCATGCAAAATCCAAAACACCAAATATCAGTAAAAAAAGGACTCAAAAATCTAAAATAAAATTGTCGGAGGAGAAGCGTAAACTTGCCAATATGCCATTTACCACACGGAGTGGCAAGGAATGGCTGAGGCCCTGGCCTATGTTCATGGCTAGTGGTTCAGCTTCACATGAGGATGGAAGCACTCAGCCTCTCGCTAGAAAAATGAAAAGACTCAAGCTGGCAAAAGCACAGCAAAGAACTGTGCGTTCTTCGAAATCACAAATCCACAAGGAGAGTCCAATTGTGTCGTTTGCGATGCCTGACCTTCCCAACACTGGACGTGAAGAGCATGCGCCTTCCACCATTTGCATGCCCCCTGCAAGTGCTGGAAGGAGCACCCGCAGTCCAGTTCCTGATAGTCAGATTGAAGATGTCAGTGTTGAAGTACACCAGGATGAGGAGGATATGGGTGTTGCTGGCGCTGGGGAGGAAATTGACCAGGAGGATTCTGATGGTGAGGTGGTTTGTTTAAGTCAGGCACCCGGGGAGACACCTGTTGTCCGTGGGAGGAATAGGGCCATTGACATGCCTGGTGAAAATACCAAAAAATCAGCTCTTCGGTGTGGAAGTATTTCAACAGAAATGCGGACAACATTTGTCAAGCCGTGTGTTGCCTTTGTCAAGCTGTAATAAGTAGGGGTAAGGACGTTAACCACCTCGGAACATCCTCCCTTATACGTCACCTGCAGCGCATTCATCATAAGTCAGTGACAAGTTCAAAAAGTTTGGGCGACAGCGGAAGCAGTCCACTGACCAGTAAATCCCTTCCTCTTGTAACCAAGCTCACGCAAACCACCCCACCAACTCCCTCAGTGTCAATTTCCTCCTTCCCCAGGAATGCCAATAGTCCTGAAGGCCATGTCACTGGCAATTCTGACGAGTCCTCTCCTGCCTGGGATTCCTCCGATGCATCCTTGCGTGTAACGCCTACTGCTGCTGGCGCTGCTGTTGTTGCTGCTGGGAGTCGATGGTCATCCCAGAGGGGAAGTCGTACTCGTAAGACCACTTTTACTACTTCCACCAAGCAATTGACTGTCCAACAGTCCTTTGCGAGGAAGATGAAATATCACAGCAGTCATCCTGCTGCAAAGCGGAAAACTGAGGCCTTGGCATCCTGGGCGGTGAGAAACGTGGTTCCGGTATCCATCATTACTGCAGAGCCAACTAGAGACTTGTTGGAGGTACTGTGTCCCCGTTACCAAATACCATCTAGGTTCCATTTCTCTAGGCAGGCGATACCGAAAATGTACACAGACCTCAGAAAAAGACTCACCAGTGTCCTAAAAAATGCAGTTGTACCCAATGTCCACTTAACCACGGACATGTGGACAAGTGGAGCAGGGCAGGCTCAGGACTATATGACTGTGACAGCCCACTGGGTAGATGTATGGACTCCCGCCGCAAGAACAGCAGCGGCGGCACCAGTAGCAGCATCTCGCAAACGCCAACTCTTTCCTAGGCAGGCTACGCTTTGTATCACCGCTTTCCAGAATACGCACACAGCTAAAAACCTCTTACGGCAACTGAGGAAGATCATCGCAGAATGGCTTACCCCAATTGGACTCTCCTGTGGATTTGTGGCATCGGACAACGCCAGCAATATTGTGTGTGCATTAAATCTGGGCAAATTCCAGCACGTCCCATGTTTTGCACATACCTTGAATTTGGTGGTGCAGAATTATTTAAAAAACGACAGGGGCGTGCAAGAGATGCTGTCGGTGGCGAGAAGAATTGCGGGACACTTTCGGCGTACAGGCACCACGTACAGAAGACTGGAGCACCACCAAAAACGCCTGAACCTGCCCTGCCATCATCTGAAGCAAGAAGTGGTAACGAGGTGGAATTCAACCCTCTATATGCTTCAGAGGTTGGAGGAGCAGCAAAAGGCCATTCAAGCCTATACAACTGAGCACGATATAGGAGGTGGAATGCACCTGTCTCAAGCGCAGTGGAGAATGATTTCAACGTTGTGCAAGGTTCTGCAACCTTTTGAACTTGCCACACGTGAAGTCAGTTCAGACACTGCCAGCCTGAGTCAGGTCATTCCCCTCATCAGGCTTTTGCAGAAGAAGCTGGAGACATTGAAGGAGGAGCTAACACAGAGCGATTCCGCTAGGCATGTGGGACTTGTGGATGGAGCCCTTAATTCGCTTAACAAGGATTCACGGGTGGTCAATCTGTTGAAATCAGAGCACTACATTTTGGCCACCGTGCTCGATCCTAGATTTAAAACCTACCTTGGATCTCTCTTTCCGGCAGACACAAGTCTGCTGGGGTTCAAAGAACTGCTGGTGACAAAATTGTCAAGTCAAGCGGAACGCGACCTGTCAACATCTCCTCCTTCACATTCTCCCGCAACTGGGGGTGCGAGGAAAAGGCTCAGAATTCCGAGCCCACCCGCTGGCGGTGATGCAGGGCAGTCTGGAGCGACTGCTGATGCTGACATCTGGTCCGGACTGAAGGACCTGACAACGATTACGGACATGTCGTCTACTGTCACTGCATATGATTCTCTCCCCATTGAAAGAATGGTGGAGGATTATATGAGTGACCGCATCCAAGTAGGCACGTCAGACAGTCCGTACTTATACTGGCAGGAAAAAGAGGCAATTTGGAGGCCCTTGCACAAACTGGCTTTATTCTACCTAAGTTGCCCTCCCACAAGTGTGTACTCCGAAAGAGTGTTTAGTGCCGCCGCTCACCTTGTCAGCAATCGGCGTACGAGGTTACATCCAGAAAATGTGGAGAAGATGATGTTCATTAAAATGAATTATAATCAATTCCTCCGTGGAGACATTGACCAGCAGCAATTGCCTCCACAAAGTACACAGGGAGCTGAGATGGTGGATTCCAGTGGGGACGAATTGATAATCTGTGAGGAGGGGGATGTACACGGTGATATATCGGAGGATGATGATGAGGTGGACATCTTGCCTCTTTAGAGCCAGTTTGTGCAAGGAGAGATTAATTGCTTTTTTTTTTGGTGGGGGTCCAAACCAACCCGTCATTTCAGTCACAGTCGTGTGGCAGACCCTGTCACTGAAATGATGGGTTGGTTAAAGTGTGCATGTCCTGTTTATACAACATAAGGGTGGGTGGGAGGGCCCAAGGACAATTCCATCTTGCACCTCTTTTTTCTTTCATTTTTCTTTGCGTCATGTGCTGTTTGGGGAGTAGTTTTTGGAAGTGCCATCCTGCGTGACACTGCAGTGCCACTCCTAGATGAGCCAGGTGTTTGTGTCGGCCACTTGGTTCGCTTATCTTAGTCACACAGCTACCTCATTGCGCCTCTTTTTTTCTTTGCATCATGTGCTGTTTGGGGACTATTTTTTTGAAGTGCCATCCTGTCTGACACTGCAGTGCCACTCCTAGATGGGCCAGGTGTTTGTGTCGGCCACTTGGGTCGCTTATCTTAGTCACACAGCTACCTCATTGCGCCTCTTTTTTTCTTTGCGTCATGTGCTGTTTGGGGGGTGTTTTTTGGAAGGGCCATCCTGCGTGACACTGCAGTGCCACTCCTAGATGGGCCAGGTGTTTGTGTCGGCCACTTGGGTCGCTTATCTTAGTCACACAGCTACCTCATTGCGCCTCTTTTTTTCTTTGCATCATGTGCTGTTTGGGGACTATTTTTTTGAAGTGCCATCCTGTCTGACACTGCAGTGCCACTCCTAGATGGGCCAGGTGTTTGTGTCGGCCACTTGGGTCGCTTATCTTAGTCACACAGCTACCTCATTGCGCCTCTTTTTTTCTTTGCGTCATGTGCTGTTTGGGGGGTGTTTTTTGGAAGGGCCATCCTGCGTGACACTGCAGTGCCACTCCTAGATGGGCCGGGTGTTTGTGTCGGCCACTTGGGTCGCTTATCTTAGTCACACAGCTACCTCATTGCGCCTCTTTTTTTCTTTGCGTCATGTGCTGTTTGGGGTGTGTTTTTTGGAAGGGCCATCCTGCGTGACACTGCAGTGCCACTCCTAGATGGGCCAGGTGTTTGTGTCGGCCACTAGGGTCGCTTATCTTAGTCACACAGCTACCTCATTGCGCCTCTTTTTTTTCTTCTTTGCGTCATGTGCTGTTTGGGGAGTAGTTTTTTGAAGGGCCATCCTGCGTGACACTGCAGTGCCACTCCTAGATGGGCCAGGTGTTTGTGTCAGCCACTTGGGTCGCTTAGCTTAGTCATCCAGCGACCTCGGTGCAAATTTTAGGACTAAAAATAATATTGTGAGGTGTGAGGTGTTCAGAATAGACTGAAAATGAGTGGAAATTATGCTTATTGAGGTTAATAATGCTTTGGGATCAAAATGACTCCCAAATTCTATGATTTAAGCTGTTTTTTAGGGTTTTTTGAAAAAAACACCCGAATCCGACAAAAAAAATTCGGTGAGGCTTTGCCAAAACGCGTTCGAATCCAAAACACTGCCGCGGAACCGAACCCAAAACCAAAACACAAAACACGAAAAATTTCCGGTGCTCATCACTACATCAGACCCTTTCTCATCCAGGATGCCACCAAGACCATTATCTACTCACTAATCATTTCCTGACTGGATTACTGTAATCTCCTCCTAACTGGCCTCCCTGACAATTACCTCTCTCCACTCCAATCTATCCTCAATGCTGCTGCCCAGCTCATCTTCCTCACCAAACGCACTACGTCCACCTCCCCTCTCCTACAAGCCCTTCACTGGCTTCCCTTCCCTCTCAGAATCCAATTTAAACTTCTCACACTCATTTACAAAGCACTCACCCACTTCTCTCCCATTTACATCTCTGACCTTATCTCCCTTTACTCTCTCCTAGCCGTCCTCTTCGCTCTGCTATTGCACGCCGACTCTTCTGTCTTCTGATTACTTCCTCCCACTCCTATCTCCAAGATTTTTCACGTGCTGCACCACTTCTCTGGAATTCCCTACCTCTCCCCTTCAGACTCTCCACCTCTCTACAGAACTTCAAACGGGCTCTTAAGGCCCACTTCTTTACCAAACCCAGCCAAATCTCATCCTAACCCTCTGTTCCACGCTCTCTATGTACCCCATCTGTGTCACCCCTGTCTGTCTGCCCCTCCCCTTTAGAATGTAAGCTCCCACAAGTAGGGCCCTCTTCCCTCATGTGCTTATTATTTCTTACTTTAATAATCCTCAACTGCAGTTTTCGGCCACCTTGATACTTATCTCAGTGTCATCTACTGATGTAGTTATGTTTAGTTACCCTGTAATTGTCCTATATTGTCTTCAACTGTATGTCACTGTTTTACTGTTTTGATTATGTGCATATGTTGTCTGTAATTGGGCGCTGCGGAACCCTTGAGGCGCCATATAAATAAAGGATAATAAACGATCCAGATGCGACTGCATCCAAATCAGAATCGGGTGCAATGTGTACTGTTGTGGTCATGTATTAATATAGCTTCTTGTTTGCTTTCAAGATCTGGATGCTTTCTTTCATCTAGATCTCTATGCTTAAAGAATAACTGCTTGGTTTTAAGCATACATTGAACAGGTTATAGAGTTTAATATATACAAGAGATGAATGATGTAACGAACTTTAAACAGACCTGCTACCTTCACATACTCTGTGTTGGACATGCTATTCAAAGCCAACATTTACAAGAACCCTCTTTGAAGACAAAAATAATGGTGCCACATTTTTCCTTGTATCAAAGAGTGCTACTGAAGACTTCCAAATCACTCTCTGGTAATATTTATGACCAGTGTAAACCATACTTGCCGACATTCTATGCCTCTATGGGATGTTCGGATTGACATGGTGACACAATGTGCCTAATTTAGCCCTGCATCCTGTTGCACAGTGTCATGAATCATGACATCGAGCAACAGTATATGGCTCTTAATGACAGAATTAATCACGAATCTCATCATTCAGCCACTGGACCTCCCACTTCACCGGGAGTCGTATCTGGACATTCTAGGAGAGTGGGTAAGTATGGCCTAAGCCTACACATGCTGCCACTTAGACTCAATAGAGGCAGCCATTTTGTGACTGAACAAAAAGTCACAAGAAAGCAGCCCATGAATTTAGAAGAAAGTTCTGCCTCATATACAGTATATTGGCCTTGGAAAGTCTCAGTGATGTCAATTGGTTCCTATTGAATTTAGAAAATAAGATTTTACTTACCGGTAAATCTGTTTCTCGTAGTCCGTAGTGGATGCTGGGGACTCCGTAAGGACCATGGGGAATAAACGGGCTCCGCAGGAGACATGGGCACTTTAAGAAAGAATTTAGATTCTGGTGTGCTCTGGCTCCTCCCTCTATGTCCCTCCTCCAGACCTCAGTTAGAGAAACTGTGCCCGGAAGAGCTGACAGTACAAGGAAAGGATTTTGGGAATCCAGGGTAAGACTCATACCAGCCACACCAATCACACCGTATAACTTGTGATAACTTTACCCAGTTAACAGGATGAACAACAACAGAGCATCATATCAACCCTGATGCAACTATAACATAACCCTTATTTAGGCAATAACTATATACAAGCATTGCAGAAGAAGTCCGCACTTGGGACGGGCGCCCAGCATCCACTACGGACTACGAGAAATAGATTTACCGGTAAGTAAAATCTTATTTTCTCTATTGTCCTAGTGGATGCTGGGGACTCCGTAAGGACCATGGGGATTATACTAGGGATGTGCACTTGAAATTTTTCGGGTTTTGTGTTTTGGTTTTGGGTTCGGTTCCGCGGCCGTGTTTTGGGTTCGACCGCGTTTTGGCAAAACCTCACCGAATTTTTTTTGTCAGATTCGGGTGTGTTTTGGATTCGGGTGTTTTTTTCAAAAAACCCTAAAAAACAGCTTAAATCATAGAATTTGGGGGTCATTTTGATCCCAAAGTATTATTAACCTCAAAAACCATAATTTCCACTCATTTTCAGTCTATTCTGAATACCTCACACCTCACAATATTATTTTTAGTCCTAAAATTTGCACCGAGGTCGCTGGATGACTAAGCTAAGCGACCCTAGTGGCCGACACAAACACCTGGCCCATCTAGGAGTGGCACTGCAGTGTCACGCAGGATGGCCCTTCCAAAAAACACTCCCCAAACAGCACATGACGCAAAGAAGAGAAAAAGAGGCGCAATGAGGTAGCTGTGTGAGTAAGCTAAGCGACCCTAGTGGCCGACACAAACACCTGGCCCATCTAGGAGTGGCACTGCAGTGTCACGCAGGATGGCCCTTCCAAAAAACACTCCCCAAACAGCACATGACGCAAAGAAGAAAAAAAGAGGCGCAATGAGGTAGCTGTGTGAGTAAGCTAAGCGACCCTAGTGGCCGACACAAACACCTGGCCCATCTAGGAGTGTTACTGCAGTGTCACGCAGGATGGCCCTTCCAAAAAACACTCCCCAAACAGCACATGACGCAAAGAAGAAAAAAAGAGGCGCAATGAGGTAGCTGTGTGAGTAAGCTAAGCGACCCTAGTGGCCGACACAAACACCTGGCCCATCTAGGAGTGGCACTGCAGTGTCACGCAGGATGGCCCTTCCAAAAAACACTCCCCAAACAGCACATGACGCAAATAAAAATGAAAGAAAAAAGAGGTGCAAGATGGAATTGTCCTTGGGCCCTCCCACCCACCCTTATGTTGTATAAACAGGACATGCACACTTTAACCAACCCATCATTTCAGTGACAGGGTCTGCCACACGACTGTGACTGAAATGACGGGTTGGTTTGGACCCCCACCGAAAAAGAAGCAATTAATCTCTCCTTGCACAAACTGGCTCTACAGAGGCAAGATGTCCACCTCATCATCATCCTCCGATATATCACCGTGTACATCCCGCTCCTCACAGATTATCAATTCGTCCCCACTGGAATCCACCATCTCAGCTCCCTGTGTACTTTGTGGAGGCAATTGCTGCTGGTCAATGTCTCCACGGAGGAATTGATTATAATTCATTTTAATGAACATCATCTTCTCCACATTTTCTGGAAGTAACCTCGTACGCAGATTGCTGACAAGGTGAGCGGCGGCACTAAACACTCTTTCGGAGTACACACTTGTGGGAGGGCAACTTAGGTAGAATAAAGCCAGTTTGTGCAAGGGCCTCCAAATTGCCTCTTTTTCCTGCCAGTATAAGTACGGACTGTCTGACGTGCCTACTTGGATGCGGTCACTCATATAATCCTCCACCATTCTTTCAATGGTGAGAGAATCATATGCAGTGACAGTAGACGACATGTCCGTAATCGTTGTCAGGTCCTTCAGTCCGGACCAGATGTCAGCATCAGCAGTCGCTCCAGACTGCCCTGCATCACCGCCAGCGGGTGGGCTCGGAATTCTGAGCCTTTTCCTCGCACCCCCAGTTGCGGGAG
The DNA here is from genome assembly GCF_028390025.1 of Pseudophryne corroboree. NCBI lineage: Eukaryota > Metazoa > Chordata > Amphibia > Anura > Myobatrachidae > Pseudophryne > Pseudophryne corroboree. The sequence goes on from NC_086445.1 coordinate 665,577,020, forward strand.
AATGTGAAGGAGGAGATGTTGACAGGTCGCGTTCCGCTTGACTTGACAATTTTCTCACCAGCAGGTCTTTGAACCCCAGCAGACTTGTGTCTGCCGGAAAGAGAGATCCAAGGTAGGTTTTAAATCTAGGATCGAGCACGGTGGCCAAAATGTAGTGCTCTGATTTCAACAGATTGACCACCCGTGAATCCTTGTTAAGCGAATTAAGGGCTCCATCCACAAGTCCCACATGCCTAGCGGAATCGCTCCCTTTTAGCTCCTCCTTCAATGCCTCCAGCTTCTTCTGCAAAAGCCTGATGAGGGGAATGACCTGACTCAGGCTGGCAGTGTCTGAACTGACTTCACGTGTGGCAAGTTCAAAAGGTTGCAGAACCTTGCACAACGTTGAAATCATTCTCCACTGCGCTTGAGACAGGTACATTCCACCTCCTATATCGTGCTCAATTGTATAGGCTTGAATGGCCTATTGCTGCTCCTCCAACCTCTGAAGCATATAGAGGGTTGAATTCCACCTCGTTACCACTTCTTGCTTCAGATGATGGCAGGGCAGGTTCAGGCGTTTTTGGTGGTGCTCCAGTCTTCTGTACGTGGTGCCTGTACGCCGAAAGTGTCCCGCAATTCTTCTGGCCACCGACAGCATCTCTTGCACGCCCCTGTCGTTTTTTAAATAATTCTGCACCACCAAATTCAAGGTATGTGCAAAACATGGGACGTGCTGGAATTTGCCCATATTTAATGCACACACAATATTGCTGGCGTTGTCCGATGCCACAAATCCACAGGAGAGTCCAATTGGGGTAAGCCATTCCGCGATGATCTTCCTCAGTTGCCGTAAGAGGTTTTCAGCTGTGTGCGTATTCTGGAAACCGGTGATACAAAGCGTAGCCTGCCTAGGAAAGAGTTGGCGTTTGCGAGATGCTGCTACTGGTGCCGCCGCTGCTGTTCTTGCGGCGGGAGTCCATACATCTACCCAGTGGGCTGTCACAGTCATATAGTCCTGACCCTGCCCTGCTCCACTTGTCCACATGTCCGTGGTTAAGTGGACATTGGGTACAACTGCATTTTTTAGGACACTGGTGAGTCTTTTTCTGACGTCCGTGTACATTCTCGGTATCGCCTGCCTAGAGAAGTGGAACCTAGATGGTATTTGGTAACGGGGGCACACTGCCTCAAGAAATTGTCTAGTTCCCTGTGAACTAACGGCGGATACCGGACGCACGTCTAACACCAACATAGTTGTCAAGGCCTCAGTTATCCGCTTTGCAACAGGATGACTGCTGTGATATTTCATCTTCCTCGCAAAGGACTGTTGGACAGTCAATTGCTTGGTGGAAGTAGTAAAAGTGGGCTTACGACTTCCCCTCTGGGATGACCATCGACTCCCAGCAGCAACAACAGCAGCGCCAGCAGCAGTAGGCGTTACACGCAAGGATGCATCGGAGGAATCCCAGGCAGGAGAGGACTCGTCAGAATTGCCAGTGACATGGCATGCAGGACTATTGGCATTCCTGGGGAAGGAGGAAATTGACACTGAGGGAGTTGGTGGGGTGGTTTGCGTGAGCTTGGTTACAAGAGGAAGGGATTTACTGGTCAGTGGACTGCTTCCGTTGTCGCCCAAAGTTTTTGAACTTGTCACTGACTTATTATGAATGCGCTGCAGGTGACGTATAAGGGAGGATGTTCCGAGGTGGTTAACGTCCTTACCCCTACTTATTACAGCTTGACAAAGGCAACACACGGCTTGACAAATGTTGTCCGCATTTCTGGTGAAATACTTCCACACCGAAGAGCTGATTTTTTTGGTATTTTCACCAGGCATGTCAACGGCCCTATTCCTCCCACGGACAACAGGTGTCTCCCCGGGTGCCTGACTTAAACAAACCACCTCACCATCAGAATCCTCCTTGTCAATTTCCTCCCCAGCGCCAGCAACACCCATATCCTCCTCATCCTGGTGTACTTCAACACTGACATCTTTAATCTATCAGGAACTGGACTGCGGGTGCTCCTTCCAGCACTTGCAGGGGGCGTGCAAATGGTGGAAGGCGCATGCTCTTCACGTCCAGTGCTGGGAAGGTCAGGCATCGCAACCGACACAATTGGACTCTCCTTGTGGATTTGGGATTTCGAAGAACGCACAGTTCTTTGCGGTGCTTTTGCCAGCTTGAGTCTTTTCAGTTTTCTAGCGAGAGGCTGAGTGCTTCCATCCTCATGTGAAGCTGAACCACTAGCCATGAACATAGGCCAGGGCCTCAGCCGTTCCTTGCCACTCCGTGTGGTAAATGGCATATTGGCAAGTTTACGCTTCTCCTCCGACAATTTTATTTTAGATTTTGGAGTCCTTTTTTTACTGATATTTGGTGTTTTGGATTTGACATGCTCTGTACTATGACATTGGGCATCGGCCTTGGCAGACGACGTTGCTGGCATTTCATCGTCTCGGCCATGACTAGTGGCAGCAGCTTCAGCACGAGGTGGAAGTGGATCTTGATCTTTCCCTAATTTTGGAACCTCAACATTTTTGTTCTCCATATTTTAATAGGCACAACTAAAAGGCACCTCAGGTAAACAATGGAGATGGATGGATACTAGTATACTTATGGATGGACGAGCGACTGCCGACACAGAGGTAGCTACAGCCGTGGACTACCGTACTGTGTCTGCTGCTAATATAGACTGGATGATAAGGAGATGAAATTAATATATATATATATATATATATAATATCACTAGTACTGCAGCCGGACAGGTATATATATTTATTATGTAATGACTGATGACGGACCTGCTGGACACTGTCAGCTCAGCAGCACCGCAAACTGCTACAGTAAGCTACTATAGTAGTATGTATAAAGAAGAAAGAAAAAAAAAAACCACGGGTAGGTGGTATACAATTATGGATGGACGAGCGACTGCCGACACAGAGGTAGCTACAGCCGTGGACTACCGTACTGTGTCTGCTGCTAATATAGACTGGATGATAAGGAGATGAAATTAATATATATATATAATATCACTAGTACTGCAGCCGGACAGGTATTTATATTTATTATGTAATGACTGATGACGGACCTGCTGGACACTGTCAGCTCAGCAGCACCGCAGACTGCTACAGTAAGCTACTATAGTAGTATGTATAAAGAAGAAAGAAAAAAAAAACCACGGGTAGGTGGTATACAATTATGGATGGACGAGCGACTGCCGACACAGAGGTAGCTACAGCCGTGGACTACCGTACTGTGTCTGCTGCTAATATAGACTGGATGATAATGAGATGAAATCAATATATATATATATAATATCACTAGTACTGCAGCCGGACAGGTATATATATTTATTATGTAATGACTGATGACGGACCTGCTGGACACAGTCAGCTCAGCAGCACCGCAGACTGCTACAGTAAGCTACTATAGTAGTATGTATAAAGAAAAAAAAAACCACGGGTAGGTGGTATACAATTATGGATGGACGAGCGACTGCCGACACAGAGGTAGCTACAGCCATGGACTACCGTACTGTGTCTGCTGCTAATATAGACTGGATGATAATGAGATGAAATCAATATATATATATATATATATATATATATATAATATCACTAGTACTGCAGCCGGACAGATATATATATTTATTATGTAATGACTGATGACGGACCTGCTGGACACAGTCAGCTCAGCAGCACCGCAGACTGCTACAGTAAGCTACTATAGTAGTATGTATAAAGAAGAAAGAAAAAGAAAAAAACACGGGTAGGTGGTATACAATATTATATATATATTATATACAATTATATATATATATATATATATATATATATATATATATATATATTAAACTGGTGGTGACTGGTGGTCAGGTCACTGGTCACACTATCAGGAACTTGCAAGTAGTACTCCTAAGCAGACAATCACAATATATATTATACTGGTGGTCAGTGTGGTCACAATGGCAGTGTGGCACTCTGGCAGCAAAAGTGTGCACTGTACGTTATATGTACTCCTGAGTCCTGCTCTCAGACTCTAACTGCTCCCCACTGTCAGTGTCTCCCCCACAAGTCAGATAATATACAGTCACACTATCTATCACTTCAGCAAGTAACTAGTACTCCTCCTAATGCTCCCCAAAATTACTACTGTGTCTCTCTCTACTGTCTCACTCTCTTCTCTATAAACGGAGAGGACGCCAGCCACGTCCTCTCCCTATGAATCTCAATGCACGTGTGAAAATGGCGGCGACGCGCGGCTCCGTATATAGAATCCGAGTCTCGCGATAGAATCCGAGCCTCGCGAGAATCCGACAGCGGGATGATGACGTTCGGGCGCGCTCGGGTTAACCGAGCAAGGCGGGAAGATCCGAGTCGCTCGGCCCCGTGTAAAAAAACATGAAGTTCGGGCGGGTTCGGATTCCGAGGAACCGAACCCGCTCATCCCTAGATTATACCAAAGCTCCCAAACGGGCGGGAGAGTGCGGATGACTCTGCAGCACCGAATGAGCAAACACAAGGTCCTCCTCAGCCAGGGTATCAAACTTGTAGAACTTTGCAAAGGTGTTTGAACCTGACCAAGTAGCCGCTCGGCAAAGCTGTAATGCCGAGACCCCTCGGGCAGCCGCCCAAGAATGGGCCTTAACTGATTTAGGCAGCGGCAACCCAGCCGCAGAATGAGCCTGCTGAATCGTGTTACAGATCCAGCGAGCAATAGTTTGCTTTGAAGCAGGCGCCCCAAGCTTGTTGGAAGCATACAGGATAAACAAAGATTCTGTTTTCCTGACCTTAGCCGTTCTGGCTACATAAACCTTCAAAGCCCTGACCACATCCAGTGACTCGGAATCCTCCAAGTCAGTAGTAGCCACAGGCACCACAATAGGTTGGTTTATATGAAAGGATGAAACCACTTTCGGCAGAAATTGTGGGCGGGTCCGCAATTCTGCTCTATCCGCATGGAAAACCAGATAAGGGCTTTTATGTGACAAAGCCGACCAATTCTGACACTCGCCTAGCCGAAGCCAAGGCTAATAGCATGACCACCTTCCACGTGAGATATTTCAATTCCACCGTTTTGAGTGGTTCAAACCAGTGTGATTTCAGGAAACTCAACACCACGTTAAGATCCCAAGGTGCCACTGGAGGCACAAAAGGGGGCTGAATATGCAGCACTCCCTTTACAAACGTCTGAACTTCAGGCAGAGAAGCCAGTTCTTTTTGAAAGAAAATGGATAAGGAACCTAATGGAATGAACCCTAATGGAACCCAATTTAAGGCCCAAAGTCACTCCCGACTGTAGGAAATGAAGGAAACTGCCCAGCTGGAATTCCTCCGTAGGGGCATTCCTGGCCTGACACCAAGCCACATATTTTCGCCATATATGGTGATAATGTTGAGCCGTCACATCCTTCCTAGCCTTTATCAGCGTAGGAATAACTTCATCCGGAATGCCTTTTTCTGCTAGGATCCGGCGTTCAACCGCCATGCCGTCAAACGCAGCCGCGGTAAGTGTTGGAACAGACAGGGCCCCTGTTGCAACAAGTCCTGTCTTAGAGGCAGAGGCCACGGGTCCTCTGCGAGCATTTCTTGCAGATCTGGATACCAAGTCCTTCTTGGCCAATCCGGAACAATGAGTATTGTTCTCACTCCTCTTTTTCTTATGATTCTCAGCACCTTGGGTATGAGAGGAAGAGGAGGAAATACATAGACCGACTGGAACACCCACGGTGTCACCAGTGCGTCCACAGCTATCGCCTGAGGGTCTCTTGACCTGGCGCAATACCTCTGTAGCTTTTTGTTGAGGCGGGATGCCATCATGTCCACCTGTGGCAGTTCCCACCGACTTGCAATCTGCGTGAAGACTTCTTGATGAAGTCCCCACTCTCCCGGGTGGAGGTCGTGCCTGCTGAGGAAGTCAGCTTCCCAGTTGTCCACTCCCGGAATGAACACTGCTGACAGTGCGCTTACGTGATTCTCCGCCCAGCGAAGAATTCTGGTGGCTTCTACCATTGCCACCCTGCTCCTTGTGCCGCCTTGGCGGTTTACATGAGCCACTGCGGTGATGTTGTCTGACTGAATCAGAACCGGTTGGTCGCGAAGCAGGGACTCCGCTTGACGTAGGGCGTTGTATATGGCTCTTAGTTCCAGGATGTTGATGTGAAGGCAAGTCTCCTGACTTGACCACAGCCCTTGGAAATTTCTTCCCTGTGTGACTGCCCCCCACCCTCGGAGGCTTGCATCCGTGGTCACCAGGACCCAGTCCTGAATGCCGAATCTGCGACCTTCGAGAAGGTGAGCCTTGCAGCCACCACAGGAGAGACACCCTGGCCCTGGGGGATAGGGTGATTAACCGATGCATCTGAAGATGTGATCCGGACCACTTGTCCAATAGATCCCATTGAAAAGTCCTCGCATGGAACCTGCCGAAGGGAATGGCCTCGTATGATGCCACCATCTTTCCCAGGACTCGCGTGCAGTGATGCACCGACACCTGTTTTGGTTTTAATAGGTCTCTGACCAGTGTCATGAGCTCCTGAGCCTTCTCCATCGGGAGATAACCCTCTTCTGGTCTGTGTCCAGAATCATGCCCAGGAAAGGCAGACGAGTCGTAGGAATCAACTGCGACTTTGGAATATTTAGAATCCAGCCGTGTTGTTGTAACACTTCCAGAGAGCGTGCTACGCTGATCAGCAACTGCTCCCTTGACCTAGCTTTTATGAGGAGATCGTCCAAGTATGGGATAATTGTGACCCCTTGCTTCCGCAGGAGTACCATCATTTCCGCCATTACCTTGGTAAATATTCTCGGTGCCGTGGAGAAACCAAACGGCAACGTCTGGAATTGGTAATGACAATCCTGTACCACAAATCTGAGGTACGCCTAATGAGGTGGATAAATGGGGACATGAAGATATGCATCCTTTATGTCCAGAGACACCATAAAATCCCCCCCTTCCAGGCTTGCAATGACCGCTCTGAGCGATTCCATCTTGAACTTGAACCTTTTCAGGTATATGTTCAGGGATTTTAAATTCAATATGGGTCTGACCGAACCGTCCGGCTTCGGTACCACAAACATGGTCGAATAATAACCCTTCCCTTGTTGAAGGAGGGGAACCTTGACCACCACCTGTTGAAGATACAATTTATGAATTGCAGCTAACACTATTTCCCTCTCCAAAGGAGAAGCTGGCAGGGCCGATTTGAGGTAACGGTGAGGGGGCATCTCTTCGAATTCCAGCTTGTATCCCTGAGACACAATCTCTATTGCCCAGGGATCCAACTGGGAGTGTACCCACTTGTGGCTGAAATTTCGGAGATGCGCCCCCACCGGGCCTAGCTCCACCTGTGGAGCCCCAGCGTCATGCGGTGGATTTAGTGGAAGCCGGGGAGGACTTCTGTTCCTGAGAATTAGCTGCGTTGTGCAGCTTCCTTCCTCTGCCCCTGCCTCTGGCAAGAAAGGACGCACCTCGGACTTTCTTGCCTTTTTGTGAACGAAAGGACTGCATTTGGTAATACGGTGCTTTCTTAGGTTGTGAGGAAACATATGGCAAAAAATTTGACTTTCCAGCAGTAGCTGTGGAGACCAGGTCCGAGAAACCCTCCCCAAACAATTCCTCACCCTTGTAAGGTAAAACCTCCATGTGCCTTTTTGAGTCGGCATCACCTGTCCATTGCCTAGTCCACAGGACCCTTCTGGCAGAAATCGACATAGCATTTATCCTAGAGCCCAGTAGGCTAATGTCTCTTTGAGCATCTCTCATATATAGGACAGCGTCTTTAATATGCCCCAGGGTCATTAATATAGTATCCTTGTCTAAGGTATCAAGTTCCTCAGATAAGGTATCCGTCCATGCTGCTACAGCACTACACACCCAGGCCGACGCAATTGCCGGCCTTAGTAAGGTACCTGAATGTGTATAAATGGACTTCAGGGTACCCTCTTGCTTTCTATCCGCAGCATCTTTCAGGGTGGCCGTATCCTGTGACAGCAGGGCTACCCTCTTTGATAAGCGTGTTAAAGCTTTGTCCACCCTAGGGGAGGATTCCCAGCGTAACCTGTCCGTTGGCGGGAAAAGATACGCCATAAGCATCCGTTTAGAAATCTGCAGTTTTTTTATCTGGAGATTCCCAAGCCTTTCACATAACTCATTTAGCTCGTGTGAAGGGGGAAAGGTCACCACCTGCCTTTTTTCCACATACATATGAACCCTCTTGTCAGGGACTGGGGTTTCCTCTGTGATGTGCAACACATCCTTAATTGCTATAATTATATAACGGACGGATTTAGCCAATTTAGGCTGTAACTTTGCATCATCGTAATCGACACTGGAGTCAGAATCCATGTCGGTATCAGTGTCAACAATCTGGGATAGTGGGCGCTTCTGAGACCCTGACGGCCTCTGCGACATAGGATCAGGCACGGGTTTGAGAGCCTGACTGTCCTAAGGCTTCAGCTTTAGCTAACCTTTTATGCAAGGAATTAACATTATCATTTAAAACCTTCCACATATCCATCCAATCAGGTGTCGGCGCCGTCGGCGGAGACACCACATTCATTTGCTCCCGCTCTGTTTCCACATAGCCTTCCTCGTCAAACATGTCGACACAAGCGTACCGACACACCACACACACAGGGGATGCTCTTTTTGAAGACAGTTCCCCCACAAGGCCCTTTGGAGAGATAGAGAGAGAGTATGCCAGCACACACCCCAGCGCTATATAACCCAGGAATCACACAGTAACTTAGTGTTAACCCAGTAGCCGCTGTAATAATGATTTTTGCACCTAATTATGTGCCCCCCCCCCTCTCTTTTTTACCCTCTTCTACAGTGTATCTGCAGGGGAGAGCGTGGGGAGCTTCCTCTCAGCGGAGCTGTGGAGAAAAAATGGCGCTGGTGAGTGCTGAGGAAGAAGCCCCGCCCCCTCAGCGGCGGGCTTCTGTCCCACGTTTATGTACAATATTATGGCGGGGGCTCATACATATATACAGTGCCCAACTGTATATATGTCAAACTTTTGCCAAGAGGTCCTAATTGCTGCCCAGGGCGCCCCCCCCCCCTGCGCCCTGCACCCTTACAGTGACCGGAGTATGTGGGTGTATGTGGGAGCAATGGCGCACAGCTGCAGTGCTGTGCGCTACCTCAGTGAAGACTGGAGTCTTCTGCCGCTGATTTCGAAGTCTTCTTGCTTCTTATGCTCACCCGGCTTCTGTCTTCCGGGTCTGCGAGGGGGACGGCGGCGCGGCTCTGGGATCGGACGACGAGGGTGAGATCCTGTGTACGATCCCTCTGGAGCTAATGGTGTCCAGTAGCCTAAGAAGCAGGACCCATCTGCAGAGAGTAGGGCTGCTTATCTCCCCTCAGTCCCACGATGCAGGGAGTCTGTTGCCAGCAGAGCTCCCGGAAAATAAAAAACCCAACAAAATACTTTCTTACAGCAAGCTCAGGAGAGCTCACTGAAAAGCACCCAGCTCGCCCGGGCACAGATTCAAACTGAGGTCTGGAGGAGGGACATAGAGGGAGGAGCCAGAGCACACCAGAATCTAAATTCTTTCTTAAAGTACCCATGTCTCCTGCGGAGCCCGTCTATTCCCCATGGTCCTTACGGAGTCCCCAGCATCCACTAGGACGTTAGAGAAAATATATTTTAATGTGTAGGTAAAGGCGTGATGTATAACTAAGGACACTTTTCTTTTATATTGTGCTTCTCACAAGTAACAGATTGGTAAAGGCTAGGGGTGGATTGAGTATAGTCTTTACTGGGCGTGCCGATGATCTAGGGTTTTTCATTGTTAGATAGTTTTATATATGCTTTACCAGCTTCTTTATACTCATACTACACACTCCAGGAAAATACTTGACTTGAATTTTGGACTTGTCAGCATCCTGCTGCCAACATAGCCCCACCTATGTCCTCATTGTCCACCTAATTATTGTTGAACTGACATATGTATTCCACCTAGCCTGGCTCTGGCTTATCAATGGCAAGCCCTGACATAGGTATGCTTCATGGGAAGAGCCAAATTGCTACATAATCCTTGGACTGATCCATCCCTCCCTAATGGCCCAGATTGACTTGCTACTCCTCCATGTAACAAGCCACGAGTAGGAGGGTACCAGCCAACAGACACTCTAACCTGGCTGCTTTCCATGTTAGGATCATAGAGAGTCGGCAGAACAAAGATTGCACCATGCCATGGCCAAAGCACTGGTCCAAGAGCTCATCATCCAGAGGTGAGCAGTCTGTGGCTTTACAAGTCTGTTTATCTCATGTATTGCTAGAATGCCAATTGTGCCTGTCCAGCAGTGGTGGGACTAAAAGTCCCAGTACACCTTAATGGTTTGATGCTGTATTTTATACTGTACTACAGCTGGAGAACATCTAACAAGTTATGTAGATTATCCTAACCTTTACCTTTTCTTCTTTTCATCTTTACTTCTGTGGTTTTGGGACATCCTCTGAAAAGAAGAAAAGGTAAAAATAAGAATTTACTCACCGGTAATTCTATTTCTCGTAGTCCGTAGTGGATGCTGGGGACTCCGTAAGGACCATGGGGAATAGACGGGCTCCGCAGGAGACTGGGCACTCTAAAGAAAGATTCAGGACTATCTGGTGTGCACTGGCTCCTCCCCCTATGACCCTCCTCCAAGCCTCAGTTAGGAACTGTGCCCGGAAGAGCTGACACAATAAGGAAGGATTTTTGAATCCCGGGTAAGACTCATACCAGCCACACCAATCACACCATATAACTCGTGATAGGAACCCCGGTTAACAGTATGATAACAATGGAGCCTCTGAACAGATGGTTCGCAATAACAACCCGATTATAGTAACAATAACTATTTACAAGTATTGCAGACAATCCGCACTTGGGATGGGCGCCCAGCATCCACTACGGACTACGAGAAATAGAATTACCGGTGAGTAAATTCTTATTTTCTCTGACGTCCTAGTGGATGCTGGGGACTCCGTAAGGACCATGGGGATTATACCAAAGCTCCCAAACGGGCGGGAGAGTGCGGATGACTCTGCAGCACCGAATGAGAGAACTCCAGGTCCTCCTCAGCCAGGGTATCAAATTTGTAGAATTTTGCAAACGTGTTTGCCCCTGACCAAGTAGCAGCTCGGCAAAGTTGTAAAGCCGAGACCCCTCGGGCAGCCGCCCAAGATGAGCCCACCTTCCTTGTGGAATGGGCTTTCACTGATTTAGGCTGCGGTAATCCCACCGCAGAATGCGCCAGCTGAATAGTGCTACAAATCCAGTGCGCGATAGACTGCTTAGAAGCAGGAGCACCCAGCTTGTTGGGTGCATACAGGATAAACAGCGAGTCAGTCTTCCTGACTCCAGCCGTCCTGGAAACATACATTTTCAGGGCCCTGACTACGTCCAGTAACTTGGAATCCTCCAAGTCCCTAGTAGCCGCAGGCACCACAATAGGTTGGTTCAAGTGAAAAGCTGAGACCACCTTCGGGAGAAACTGAGGACGAGTCCTCAACTCTGCCCTATCCATATGGAAAATCAGATAAGGACTTTTACAAGACAAAGCCGCCAATTCTGATACTCGCCTGGCCGAAGCCAGGGCCAACAACATGACCACTTTCCACGTGAGATATTTCAAATCCACAGTCTTAAGTGGCTCGAACCAATGTGATTTCAGGAATTCCAAAACCACATTGAGATCCCAAGGTGCCACTGGGGCCACAAAAGGAGGCTGAATATGCAGAACTCCTTTGACAAACGTCTGAACTTCTGGCAGTGAAGCCAGTTCTTTTTGGAAGAAAACCGACAGAGCCGAAATCTGGACCTTAATGGACCCCAATTTGAGGCCCAACGTCACCCCTGCTTGCAGGAAATGCAGGAATCGACCCAGCTGAAATTCCTCCGTCGGGGCCTTCTTGGCCTCACACCACGCAACATATTTTCGCCAAATGCGGTGATAATGTTTTGCGGTGACATCATTCCTGGCTTTGATCAGGGTAGGGATGACTTCCTCCGGAATGCCCTTTTCCTTTAGGATCCGGTGTTCAACCGCCATGCCGTCAAACGTAGCCACGGTAAGTCTTGGAACAGACAGGGTCCCTGCTGCAGCAGGTCTTGTCTGAGCGGCAGAGGCCAAGGGTCCTCTGCAAGCATCTCTTGAAGTTCCGGGTACCAAGCTCTTCTTGGCCAATCCGGAACCACGAGTATAGTTTTCACTCCTCGCTTTCTTATTATTCTCAGTACCTTGGGAATGAGAGGCAGAGGAGGAAACACATAAACCGACTGGTACACCCACAGTGTCACTAGAGCGTCCACAACGATCGCCTGAGGGTCCTTTGACCTGGCGCAATATCTTTTCAACTTTTTGTTGAGGCGGGACGCCATCATGTCCACCTGTGGTCTTTCCCAATGGTCTACCAGCATTTGGAAGACTTCTGGATGAAGTCCCCATTCTCCCGGGTGGAGGTCGTGCCTGCTGAGGAAGTCTGCTTCCCAGTTGTCCACTCCCGGAATGAACACTGCTGTCAGTGCCAACACATGATTCTCTGCCCATCGGAGAATCCTTGTGGCTTCTGCCATCGCCATCCTGCTTCTTGTGCTGCCCTGTCTGTTTACATGGGCGACCGCCGTGATGTTGTCTGATTGGATCAGTACCGGCTGGTTCTGAAGCAGGGGCCTTGCTTGGCTTAGGGCATAGTAAATGGCCCTTAGCTCCAGAATATTTATGTGAAGCGAAATCTCCCGATTTGACCACAGTCCTTGGAAATTTCTTCCCTGTGTGACTGCACCCCAGCCCCGAAGGCTGGCATCCATGGTCACCAGGACCCAGTCCTGTATTCCGAATCTGCGGCCCTCTAGTAGATGAGCCCTCTGCAGCCACCACAGCAGCGACACCCTGGTCCTTGCCGACAGGGTTATCCGCTGTTGTATCTGGAGATGGGACCCGGACCATTTGTCCAACAGGTCCCACTGGAACGTCCTTGCGTGGAACCTTCCGAATGGGATTGCTTCGTACGAAGCTACCATTTTTCCCAGGACTCGTGTGCATTGATGTACCGACACCTGTCCTGGTTTTAGGATGTCTCTGACTAGAGATGACAACTCCTCGGCTTTTTCCACTGGAAGAAACACTCTTTTCTGGTCTGTGTCCAGAATCATTCCCAGGAACAGAAGACGTGTCGTCGGGACCAGCTGTGACTTTGGAATATTGAGAATCCAGCCGTGCTGTTGTAGCACTTCCCGAGAAAGTGCTACCCCCACTACCAACTGTTCTTTGGACCTCGCCTTTATCAGGAGATCGTCCAAGTATGGGATAATTAAAACTCCCTTCTTGCGAAGGAGTATCATCATTTCGGCCATTACCTTGGTAAAGACCCTCGGTGCCGTGGATAACCCAAACGGCAGCGTCTGGAACTGATAGTGACAGTCCTGTACCACAAATCTGAGGTACTCCTGGTGCAGAGGGTAAATAGGGACATGCAGGTACGCATCCTTGATGTCCAGGGAGACCATGTAATCCCCCTCGTCCAGGCTCGCAATAACCGCCCTGAGTGATTCCATCTTGAACTTGAACCTTTTGATATAAGTGTTCAAGGCTTTTAAATTTAAGATGGGTCTCACCGAACCGTCCGGTTTCGGTACCACAAACATTGTGGAATAGTAACCCTTTCCCTGTTGAAGGAGGGGTACCTTGACAATCACTTGCTGTGAATATAGTTTTTGAATAGCCACCAACACTGCCTCCCTGGCAGAGGGAGTTGCCGGTAAGGCAGATTTTAGGAAACGGCAGGGGGAAGACGTCTCGAACTCCAGCCTGTACCCCTGAGACACTACTTGAAGGACCCAGGGATCCACCTGTGAGAGAGCCCACTGTGTGCTGAAATTCCTGAGACGGGCCCCCACCGTACCCGGGTCCGCCTGAGCAGCCCCAGCGTCATGCTGTGGACTTACCGGACGCAGGGGAGGACTTCTGCTCTTGGGAACTAGCTGTGTGCTGCAGCTTTTTCCCCCTACCTCTGCCCCTCGGCAGAAAGGATGAGCCTCTAGCCCTCTTATTCTTCTGGGGCCGAAAGGACTGTACCTGATAATACGGTGCTTTCTTTTGCTGTGGGGTAGCCTGTGGCAAAAAGGTTGATTTCCCAGCAGTAGCTGTGGAAACGAGGTCTGACAGACCATCCCCAAAAAGTTCCACCCCTTTATAGGGCAAAACTTCCATGTGCCGCTTCGAGTCGGCATCGCCTGACCATTGCCGAGTCCATAACCCCCTTCTGGCGGCAATGGATATAGCGCTTATTTTTGATGCCAGCCGGCAAATATCCCTCTGTATAGACGGCGTCTTTTATATGCTCTATCGTCAGCAAAATATTGTCCCTATCAATGGTATCAATGTTATCCGACAGGGAATCTGACCACTCAGCCGCAGCACTGCACATCCAAGCCGATGCAATAGCGGGTCTCAATATAATGCCGGTGTGTGTGTATATAGCCTTAAGGGTATGTTCCTGCTTTCTATCAGCAGGTTCCTTTAGGGCGGCCGTATCCGGAGACGGTAGTGCCACCTTTTTTGATAAGCGTGTCAGCGCTTTATCTACCCTAGGGGGTGTTTCCCAACGTGACCTATCCTCTGGCGGGAAAGGGTACGCTGCCAATAACCATTTAGAAACTATTAATTTCTTATCTGGGGAAGACCACGCTTCCTCACACACCTCATTTAATTCTCAGATGCAGGAAAAACTACTGGTAGTTTTTTCTCACCAAACATAATACCCTTTTTTGTGGTACCTGGGGTATTATCAGAAATGTGTAATACATTTTTCATTGCCTCAATCATGTAACGGGTGGACCTATTGGAGGGTACACTAGTCTCATCGTTGTCAACACTGGAGTCGGTATCCGTGTCGACATCTGTATCTGTCATCTGAGGTAGCGGGCGTTTTACAGCCCCTGATGACATTTGAGACGCCTGGACAGGCACAAGCTGAGAAGCCGGCTGTCCTATGTCGTCAAACCTTTTATGTAAGGAGCTGACACTGTCACGTAATTCCTTCCATAAGTCCATCCACACAGGTGTCGACCCCGCAGGGGGTGACATCACATTCACAGGCATTTGCTCCGCCTCCACATCATTATCCTCATCATATATGTCGACACAGCAGTACCGACACACAGCACACACACAGGTAATGCTCTGACAGAGGACAGGACCCCACAAAGCCCTTTGGGGAGACAGAGGGAGAGTATGCCAGCACACACCAGAGCGCTATATATCACAGGGATATCACCTTATAAAAGTGTTTTCCCTTATAGCTGCATATATATTGTATACTGCACCTAAATTGTGCCCCCCCTCTCTTTTTTACCCTTTCTGTAGTGCAAGACTGCAGGGGAGAGCCAGGGAGCGATCCTTCCAGCGAAGCTGTGAGGGAAAATGGCGCCAGTGTGCTGAGGGAGAAGGCTCCGCCCCTTTTTCGGCGTGCTTTCTCCCGCTATTTTAAAACGTCTGGCAGGGGTTAATTTACACCTATATAGCCCCTGGGGCTATATATGGTGTTCGTTTGCCAGCCAAGGTGTATATTATTGCTGCTCAGGGTATAAGCGTCTCTTTGTGGTATACCGTGTATAAGTGTCTCTTTTGTGGTATACCGTGTATAAGCGTCTCTTCTGTGGCGTAACGTCCCCCCCAGCGCCCTGCACCCATCAGTGACCGAAGTGTGTGGTGTGCATGAGGAGCAATGGCGCACAGCTGCAGTGCTGTGCGCTACCTTGGAGGAAGACAGAAGTCTTCAGCCGCCGATTTTCCGGGCCTTCTTGCTTCTGGCTCTGTAAGGGGGACGGCGGCGCGGCTCCGGGAACGGACGACGAGGTCGGGTCCTGTGTTCGATCCCTCTGGAGCTAATGGTGTCCAGTAGCCTAAGAAGCCCAAGCTACCACCAGTTAGGTAGGTTCGCTTCTTTTCCCCTTAGTCCCTCGCTGCAGTGAGCCTGTTGCCAGCAGGTCTCACTGTAAAATAAAAAACCTAAACTATACTTTCTTTCTAGGAACTCAGGAGAGCCCCTAGTGTGCATCCAGCTCGGCCGGGCACAGAAATCTAACTGAGGCTTGGAGGAGGGTCATAGGGGGAGGAGCCAGTGCACACCAGATAGTCCTGAATCTTTCTTTAGAGTGCCCAGTCTTCTGCGGAGCCCGTCTATTCCCCATGGTCCTTACGGAGTCCCCAGCATCCACTAGGACGTCAGAGAAACTAAGGATAAATGTGCGATAAAAAAATATTAGATCACAATTGATCATATTGTTCAAGGGCATATCTGTAAATCCAATCCCCCAATGACGTCATTGACATGTATTTGTGGACATTGGTCAATTATGCTGCATGAGTTAATGCAATCATTATAAAGGGGTGCTGATGTCAGGCAAAAGGTCAAATAACCAAAGAACACGGGGCAACTAAACTTGCTTGAAACCAATGGCATTGCAGCTTCATGTGTATGCATCTAGGAATCCACGTTCAGAGCATTACCGTTGACTATGATACAATATAAAGAAACAGAAACCTCCTGAGCAATGTCAACTTTTTCTAAATAACAGAACAAAGAGCACGCTGAAAATTCCACAATAAACACATATGTTATTTTAGGTATGTTATTTGGTTCAGCAATACATAGTGGCCCTCATTCCGAGTTGTTCGCTCGCTAGCTGCTTTTAGCAGCTTTGCACACACTAAGCCGCCGCCTACTGAGAGTGAATCTTAGCTTTGCAGAATTGCGAACGAAAGATTTGCAAAATAGCGAATAGAATAGCGATCAGAAATTTCTTTGCAGTTTCCGAGTAGCTCGATACTTACTCTGCCACTGCGATCAGTTCAGTCAGTTTTGTTCCTGGTTTGACGTCACAAACACACCCAGCATTAGTCCAGACACTCCCCCGTTTCTCCAGCCACTCCCGCGTTTTTCCCAGAAACGGCAGCATTTTTCCGCACACTCCCATAAAACGGCCAGTTTCCGCCCAGAAACACCCACTTCCTGTCAATCACACTCCGATCACCAGAACGAAGAAATTTCTTCGTTAAGCCATGAGTAAAATACCAAACCTCTTAGCAAATTTACTTGGCGCAGCCGCGGTGCGAACATTGCGCATGCGCAGTTTGCGGAAAATCGCTGCGATGCGAAGAAAAATAACGAGCGAACAACTCGGAATGAGGGCCAGTGTCTGATATTTCAACTGATATTTAGTAATGTCCAAACATGGCTTTGCTTGCTTTAAGAAATGCAGTGCCACTAATAAATTTCTACAGCCACCTGTAAGAATAGAACAGGGCTATAAAAAAAAAGATACGTGATAAGTGTATAAAGCAGTGGTTCTCAAACTGTGGGTCCCATCTCAGCATGGGGTCGCCACTCTATGTTGCTGACTCCTCTGATCTCTCAGCCAGTGATTTGAAGAGTCTGAAAAATCAGTTGAATTTTCTGTTACTTCAGACTCCTCGGATCACTGGCTTCGAGAGGAGTTATCAAGCAGCTCCACTCCCACCCCAGTGCTTTGCCTCTCCTGCCCCACCCAGCAGCCGCTGCTGCCACCGCGGCCACAAGCAGGCTGCACTCCTGGCATTGTTTTCTACATACAGATATCCCCAGAGGGCACAAAGCTGGCACTTACAGATAAAGCAGGCAGCCAGCAGGATGCAGAGGAGCCAGCTCTCAGCGAGCAGGCCCATGAGTCTGTGAAGAACCTCTTAGAATTTCAGGATGGAGGGGGGGCATCCTCGTACACCGGGGATGAAGGGGTCTGGGAAGCAGAGGCAGGTTCAAGTGACAAGAGGAAGAAGGAGGGGAGAACTCAGCACAGACTTTACAGGATGTCTTCGGATGCAGGGAAACAGATAAGAACGTGGCCAAAGTTCTAAACATGGTAGGTACATGGTAGGTCGCTGTAGGGCCCGTATAAGCTGGGACCCCTGAACCCGTCGCCTCTCCTGCACAAAGCACTTACCTCACCCCATAGGGAGTTGTTCCCTGGACCCTGCCTGCTGGGAGGGATGATCCCCTCACACCTATCAGCAGCTTGTTGCCCTGCCATCTTTGCCTGCATCCAGCACCACCTGCACAGGGTTCTCTCTCCCTGCTTAGAGGGGTGATGATTGCAAGCCCCCCAGCATTCCTCCCAGCATATCAGTGGCAGTTTGAGGATTGTCGCTAAGGGGCAGATTTAATGAGTGATATTCTTATTATCACTCGTTGTGAATGATAAATGGTGCTCCAGCCAATCAGTTCCTTTCTGTCATTCATGACAGTAATGAGCTGGAGCACCATTTATCATTTGTAATGAGTGATAACAAGGATATCAGTGGTTAAATCTGCCCCTAAAGCCTCTTCAATGTCAGACACTGGGTGGGGCCACAGGCAGTAGGGATAGTTGGAGTTGTCACGGCCAGCGGGTGTGTGGGACCGGGGAGTCGCGGCTTACCCGTTAGAGGCTTGTGGATACATCCTCGCTGGCGGGCGGCAGGTGATCCCGGACCGAGGTCCGGGAGTGAAGTCAGTGCGGCTGCAGTATGGGCGGCACCAGGCTCTGGGCGCCGCCATCTTGCTTAGAGACACATGATTTGGAAAGACCAATCAGAGGCCAGATTCATCACAATCCTGCTGCAGCCAATCCTCGAGAGGGTATATCTGGGAGCATTCTGGGGCATTCTGACGCCAGTGCAACATCTTCTGCAGCTAGTCTGCATGCTAGTGCTCTGTCCTCCTAGTTTCCAGTGTGTGTGCTCTCGCTCCTGGCTCCTGTTATTATTGCAGTCCCGAAGTCTGGTTCCTACCTACCTAACTTCCACCCTCTTAGACCCGAACGGTTCCGATTGGTCTACCGCTGACGTCATCTCACCTCAACTGCCTCCGTCATCACCTCAGTCTGCACAGGAGCAACTCAACCTCTGATCACAGTGTACCGGTTCCTACAACTACCTCAGCAAAGTCAATCAGGATCTGCAGTATCCTCATCTTTTTCTTCATCTTTAACGTCCATGTCTTCAATAATATACTTCATGAGAAGGAACTTCATTCAGCCAGCCCACTTCCATCCCGGAGAGATCGCCTCTCAGTCTGAACTTGGCTTGAAAGCATTGGTACCAGTTGACACCTCGGTGCTGACACAGAACTTCGTCCAACCCGGACACCTCTGTCCGAAGAGTCCACCTCCCATCCTGAACCCAGTTCGGAATCACCAGTCCCGGCTAGCATACTCCTGACAGTTTGCACTGGCCCAATGGATCCGGCTGGAGTTCAGGCCTTGAGTACGGACCTCATACAAACCATCGCTGCTCAACTGGAAGGGTTGGAAGCCACCCAGTGTTGGCTAACCCAGTGGCTCCAGTTGATGTCTTTGCGATAAGATTCTTTTCAGTCCTCTTTGAACAGTGTGCGTCCTTCAGTTCCGACCAGTTCCTCCATTAGCCAGCTTGCCTAGCCTCCAGCAGTCTCTTCTCCAACACTGTTGCGGCTACCAACTCCCAACAAATTCGATGGGAACCCTAAGCAGTGCTGAGGCTTATTAAATCAATGTGATGTGCATTTTACACTGCAACCAGGCAACATCCAAGACGAAGGTGGCCTACAGTACATAGTCTCCCTGTTGACCGGATCGGCTCTGGAGTGGGTTTCTCCACTGTGGGAGAGGGATGACCCCATACTCAAAGACCATACCAAATTCATTTCCACGTTCCGAAAAATCTTTGATGAACCCAGATGGGTTTCCTCAGCTTCTGCAGAGATAAATGCGCATACGCCAAAGAAATAGAACTGTAAGGCAGTACGTCATGCAATTCGACTCAAATTCGACTCGAGATTTGCCTCCCAAGCTGGACGACCTGATCTCACTGTGTAATAAAGTTGACCTGAGGTACCGGGAATGCCAAGACGAGAAGGGCAGGAGCGAGCAATTTCGTCCATGAGTTGCTTCTTTTCCACTACCCATTCGATCAGCTCCAGGTTCCGCTGAGGAACCCATGCATATCAGTCAGACTCGTCTGTCCCCTGAGGAGCGAAAACCTGTGTATGTACTGCGAGGATTCCAGTCATCTCGTTGCTTCTTGCCCATGAAGACCGGGAAACTTCCGCTCCTAACTGGTCCAGGAGAAGCCAGGTTGGGAGTAATTAACCATTCTCCATGGAAATCCAAGTCTGAGATTCTTGTTCACAAGGAGTTTTTCATGTCTCTTCTCTTTTAGATTCTGGAGCCAGTGGGAACTTCATCTCAGCTGAGCTCATCCAGAAACATCGAATTCTAACTCAGCCCTTAGGTCAGGGAATTGTTCTTACTGCAGTGGATGGCAACTGACTCTCCAAAGGAACTGTTTCTTTGCAAATTCTTCCTCTTTGTCTTCGGATAGGGGCACTCCATGTTGAACAGATACAGCTTTTAGTAATCACTAAGGCCTCTCATGGAATCGTCCTGGGTCTTCCCTGGCTTTGAAGACACAATACCAGAATTGACTGAGAGACGATGCAAATACTCTCATGGGGAGAGTCATGCTTCTCGTTTTGCCTGTCCAAGAATCGGCCCATTTGGAATGTTTGTTGTGATCCTCCAGATTCCTTACCTATTCAATACTCCTCTTTCCGAGATGTCTTCAGTAAACAGAGTGCCAATATTCTGCCTCCCCATAGACCTTGGGATTGTTACTGCCCGGGAAGATGCCTCCTCGAGGACGAATTTAACCGTTATCTGCTCCAGAGACTGCCACTATGTCTGAATATATTCTGGAAAATCTAAAAAAAAGATTTACCCGTCCATCCAAATCCCCGGCCGGAGCAGGGTTTTTCTTTGTAAGCAAGAATGATGGAGGTCTTTGCCCCTGCATCAACTACAGGTGCTTAAACGAAATCATCATTAAAAACAGCTACCTATTACCACTGACCACAGAGCTCTTCGATAGCATTAAGGGATCCTCACTTGTTACGAAGTTAGTTCTGAGAGGGGACTACAATTTGATACGAATTTGTACTGGAGACGAATGGAAGATGGCATTCAATACAAGAGATAGGCACTACGAATATCTAGTTATGCTGTTCGGCCTCAGCAAATGTCCCTGTCTTCCAAAACTTTGTTAATGAGATCTTTCATGATATGCTCTACAAATCTGTAGTCATCTACCTGGACGATATCTTAATTTTTTCATCAGATATTCAGTCTCACCGGCAACAGGTTTATGAAGTACTTCGCAGGTTATGAAAAAAACATCTTTACTGCAAATTAGAGAAATGTGTGTTCAAAGCAACCTCCATTCCGTTCCTTGGTCATATCATCTCTGCCACCAGTCTCCAAATGGATCCTGAAAAGATTCTAGCTACAAAATTGGGTTCAGCCTACTACATTACGAGCTGTATAAAGATTTCTGGATTTTGCTAACTATTATCGTAAATTAATTAAGGGGTTTTCCACCATAGTCGCCCCTATTGTAGCTCTAACCCATAAAGGAGCCAATGACTTTATGCTGGTCTTCCAATGCTGTTTCCGCTTTTCAATTACTCAAGCAATCCTTTGTCACAGCACCAGTCATTCATCAACTGGACATTAACAAACCATTTCTTCTGGAAGTAGATGCCACCTCCAAAACAGTAGGGGCAGTTCTTTCTCAAAGAGTTCCAGGCAACACTCTACACCCTTGTGGCATCTTTTCAAGAACATTTTTTGCCTGGTGAAAAGAATAATACATTGGGGAACAGGAACTGTTAGCTGTAAAACTTGCTCTTGCGAAGTGGCATTATGTTCTGGAGGGTTCCTAACACCCAGTAACCATATATACCGAGCACAAGAATCTTGTCTTCTTAAAAAATCTTCACTGCTTCAATCCCAGTCTGGCTCGAGGGGCTCTTTTCTTTTCTCGTTTTAACTTCATCTTATCATACCGTCCTGGTTATCAGAATTAAAAAGCTGATGCTCTTTCTTGTTCTCTCAGTTCTGATGGAAACCCAAAAGTTCAACCTCCGAGTCCAGTTTTGGATCCTACAGTCTTCGCAGCAAATACTATTCAACCTTCTCCTGGAAAAACGTTTGTTTCCCCCAATCTTCAAAAGAAATTTCTTCTTTGGGCTCACGCATCTCGTTTCTCTGGACATGTCAGAATCCATAAGACTCTAGAGTTCATACAACAGTCTTACTGGTGGCACTCCATGAGATCCGATATAAACTATTTTGTGTCCTCTTGCATCAAATGCTCACAGCATAAAACACCTCGTCAATCACCTTTGGGACCATTACAACCTCTTTCCATTCCTCACCAACCTTGGACACACTTATCCATGGATTTTATTACAGACTTACCTACCTCACAAGGTTTCACCACAATCTGAGTGATCATTGACTGTTTCTCAAAATTGTCTCATTTTGTTCCCCTCAAGGGTCTTCCTACTGCTCCGGAGTTGTCTCATCTCTTTATTTCTACTATTTTAAGTTACATGGACTTCCTACAGAGATCATATCAGATCGTGGAGTACAGTTTGTGGCCAAGTTTTGGAAAGCTCTCTGCTCAGTGTTCCAGATCAAGCTGAAATATTCTACAGCATATCACCCCCAGACCAACGGTCAAACAGAGAGGGTGAATCAGGAAAACCTTTTTATGACTCCACTTATCTTCATCACAAGATGACTGGCTGGAGCTTCTTCCTTGGGTGGAATTCGCTCACAACAACTCGTACCATTCTTCTTCAAAAACCACTCCGTTCTTCATTGTCTACGGTATGCATCCCAGAGTCCCTGGATTTCTTAGTCTATCTATTCAGGATCTTCCTGCAGTTGAATCTTCTGTTCAGCGATTTTCTAAAATCTGGAGACAAGTACATATTGTCTTTCACTAATCCTCTGACCAGTACAAATTTTGGGGAGACAAAAGGAGACGGGCTGTACCCAGTCTTAAAGTTGTATATCTGGTGTGGCTGACGACTCAGAACCTGAGGCTTCGGGTTCCTTCTATGAAACTTGCTCCTCGATTTATTGGACCATTTCCTATAGAAAAAGTAATGAATACAGTTGCCTTTAAACTAAAACTTCCTCCGTATCTGCGAGTTCCTCAAACCTCTAATTCTCAATAATTTTCAGAGATATCTTCCACGTCTTTCTAGAGTCCTCACTGACAGAGAAGTGGAGTTCAAGATAAAACAAATCTGTGTCTTTTGAAGAAGTTATGGTCGTCTATAGTATTTGTTGGACT
The DNA here is from genome assembly GCF_028390025.1 of Pseudophryne corroboree. NCBI lineage: Eukaryota > Metazoa > Chordata > Amphibia > Anura > Myobatrachidae > Pseudophryne > Pseudophryne corroboree. The sequence goes on from NC_086445.1 coordinate 665,600,188, forward strand.
GGCGAGGTTATGGGCCTGAAGAGTGGACTTGGGTCGATGCCTCCGACGTTAATGCTCCTGCGTTAGTGCAAAGATTTCATATTCAGAACCGCAGGAAGCCGAAGCAGTGTCCAGAGACCACCCAGAAAGGGGGAGGGGGGTACTGTCATGGCCAGCAGGTGAGTGGCACGGGGGAGTTGTGGCTTACCCCTCAGGGGCTTGTGGATGCGACCTCGCTGGCACTACGGCAGCGGCTGGATGACAGGTCATCTTGGTCCGAGGTTCCGGGAGCAGGGTGTGAAAAAGGTGACATCAGTGCGGCTGCAGTGCGGGCGCACCGGGCTCTGGGTGCCCCCATCTTGCTTAGAAACACATGATTTGGAAAGGCCAATCAGAGGCCAGATTCATCAAAATCCTGCTGCAGCCAATCCTTGAGAGGGGCAGGGTATATCTGGGAGCATTCTGACGCCAGTGCAACATCTTCTGCAGCTAGTCTGCATGCTAGTGCTCTGTGCTCCCAGTTTCCAGTGTTTGTGCTCTTGCTCCTGGTTCCTGTTATTATTGCAGTCCCGAAGTCTGGTTCCTACCTACCTAACTTCCACCCTCCTAGACCCGAACCATTCTGACTGGTCTACCGCTGATGTCATCTTGCCTCAACCGCCTCCGTTACAGCCTCAGATTGCGCAGGAGCAACTCAACCTCTGATCACAGTGTACCGGTTCCTACACCTACCTCAGCAAAGTCAATCAGGATCTGCAGTATCCTCATCATCTTCTTCCTCTTCATCTTTAACGTCCATTTCTTCAATAACATACTTCATGAGAAGGAACTTCATTCAGCCAGCCCACTTCTACCCCGGAGAGATCGCCTCTCAGTCTGAACTTAGCTTGATAGCATTGGTACCAGCCGAAACCTCGGTGCTGACACAGAACTTCATCCAATCCAGACACCTCTGTCCGGAGAGTCCACCTCCCATCCTGAACCCAGTTCGGAGTCACCAGTCCTGGCTAGTATACTCAGGACAGGAGTGACGCGACTAGAATTACAGAAACTAAAGTGCTCTGCCACGATGTCCATGCTGTGTGACAGCTCTGTATGGCTGGCAGGTGGCAGCTGTGCCCTGGGAGAAATGCAGCCAGCACATGTTGACTTATGCAGCCTGCTGTTTCCAGCTCAAAAACATCTCCAGGATCAGACTGGTCATCTACAGATTAGACTACTGTAATCTCATCCTATCTGGCCTCCCTGAAAAATGCCTCTCTTCACTCCAATCTATCCTCAATGCTGCTGCTCATCTTCCTCACCTAATGTACTACATCCACCTCCCCTCTCTTGCAGGACCTTCACTGGCTACCCTTCCCATTCAGAAACCAGTTCAGGCTTCTCACACTCACCTACAAATCCCTCATTGGAGAGTGTAGAGAGAGGACGTGTCTTCATCCTCAGTGTCCTGCATCAGTTCAGTGGTAGTGTCTTGTGCTGCATCAGTCCAGTCACAGTGGTGGTGTCCTCTGTTGCCATATGTCCAGTGCTGCTGTATAAGTCCAGTCCAGTGGTGCTGTGTTGTGCTTCATCAGTTCAGTGGTGGTGTATTGTGCTGCATCAGTCCAGTCACAGTGGTGGTGTCCTCTGCTGCCATATGTCCAGTGCTGCTGTATAAGTCCAGTCCATTGCAGTGGTGCTGTGTTATCCTGCATCAGTCCAGTGGTGGTGTCCCTGTGTTGCTGTATATGTCCAGTGGTACTGCCATACATGTCCAGTGATACTGCTGTATAGGTCCAGTGGTACTGCCATATAATTCCAGTGATACTGGTGTATAATTCCAGCGGTACTAGCGTATAAATCCAGTCCAGTTATAATGCCGTATATGTCCAGTGGTACTGCCATATAATTCCAGTGATACTGCTGTATATGTCCAGTGGTCAATGCCATATAAATCCAGTGGTACTGGTGTATAAATCCAGTCCAGTGATACTGCCATATATGTCTATTGGTACTGCTGTATAAATCTAGTGATAATGCCGTATATGTCCAGTGTTAATGCCGTATAAATCCAGTGGTACTGTCATATAAATCCAGTCCAGTGATACTGCCGTATATGTCCAGTGTTACTGCCGTATAATTCCAGTTGTACTGGCGTATAGGTCCAGTGGTACTGGCGTGTAAATCCAGTCCAGTAATACTGCCATATATGTCCTGTGGTACTGCCGTATATGTCCAGTGGTACTGCTGTATAAATCCAGTCTAGTGATACTGCCGTATATGTCCAGCAGTACTGCCGTATATATCTACCAGCGATACTGCCGTATATGTCCAGTGATACTGCCGTATATGTCCACTGGTACTGCCGTATAAATCCAGTGGTACTGGTGTATAAATCCAGTCCAGTGATACTGCCATATATGTCCAGTGGTACTGCCGTATAAATCCAGTGATACTGCCGTATATATGTCCAGTGGTACTGCCGTATAAATCCAGTGATACTGCCGTATATATGTCCAGTGGTACAGCCGTATAAATCCAGTGATACTGCCGTATATATGTCCAGTGGTACTGCGGTATAATTCCAGTGATACTGCCGTATATGTCCAGTGGTACTGCTGTATAAGTCCAGTGGTACTAGCGTATAAATCCAGTGGTACTGCCGTCTAATTCCAGTGATACTGCCATCTAATTCCAATGATACTGCCGTATAAATCCAGTCCAGTGGTACTGCCGTATAAGTCCAGTGTTACTGCCGTATAATTACAGTGGTACTGGATTATAAGTCCAGTGGTACTACCATATAATTCCAGTGATACTGCCGGATAAGTCCAGTCCAGTGGTGCTGTCTTGTGCTGCATCTGCCCAGTGGTGGTGTCTTGTGCTGCCATAAGTCCAGTGGTGGTGTCCTGTGCTGTATATTATTTACTCCAAATAAAATGGTTATATATATTACTTATATTATTATCCAAATCATTTTTACAGGGTTTGCCCTGTGTGGTGTAGGGGTACGCTTGCCTGTGCTGCGTATTATTATAATAGCTCCAAATAAAAGGGTTATTATTATCCAAATTAATTTTACAGGCTTTGCCGTGTGTGCGTGGTTTAGGGGTACGCTCTCCTGTGCCACCAATATTGTGCGTGTATTACATCTGGGCAAATTCTAGCACATCCCATGTTGTTTGTGCCGCACACTTGTGTTGCTTAGATTAGTCATACAGCTACCTCATTGCACCTCTTTTTCTTCTTTGCATGATGTGCTGTTTGGGGCCTAGTTTTTTAAAGTGCCATCCTGTCTGCCATTGCAGTGCCACTCCTAGATGGGCCAGGTGTTTGTGCCGCACACTTGTGTCGCTTAACTTAGCCATCCAGCTAGTTCATTGCACCTCTTTTTCTTCTTTGCATCATGTGCTGTTTGGGGCCTATTTCTTAAATCTGCCATCCTGTCTGCCACTTCAGTGCCACTCCTAGATGGGCCAGGTGTTTGTGCCGCACACTTGTGTCACTTAGCTTAGTCATCCAGCCACCTTGGTGCAACCTTTTGACCTAAAAACAATATTGTGAGATGTGAGGTTTTCAGAAAAGACTGGATATGAGTGGAAATGAATGTTATTGAAGTTATTAATACCGTAGGATCAAAATTACCCCCAAATTCTGTGATTTTAGCTGTTTTTATGTTTTTTTCAAAAATCATCCAGATCCAAAACCAAAACCAAAACACGAAAGGGTTGTTTTGGCAAAACCAATCCAGATCCAAAACACGAGCATGGAACCAGAACCAAAACCAAATTACAAAACACGAAAAGTGCCCGCCGCACATCTCTATATAAAACAACAACAAATAAATATATATATATATATATATATATATTAATTATAAATATACAAATAAAATAATAAGTAAAAAAATATGTCCGCCACCTCAGAGGAGACAGTAATTAAAGATACTAGAGCCTCCCAAAATATCTGGCATCGTGAGGGCATGTGTATCTGGCAATGTGGGGCCATATCTGGCACTGTTTGGGCATATCTGGCAACATGGGGGCATCAGTGACGTGCGGTGAGGTCAGTGGTAGGGGAGGCACTGACAGCTAAACACCCCCTCCCCCCCCCCCCCCCGCCCATTGAGGGTGAAAAAAAAGTGTAGTCCCCCCACACACCACTAAAACCAGCACCAGGCAGAACCAGCCAGGTGGGATAATGCCATAGCAGGGGAGACACTCGGTGTGGAGTCCCCTTGCCATGCCATTAAAGTGCCCCCCAAGCCAGTCAGGCCAGGGCTGGAATTTCTCGGAAAGCGGGGCCCCAATAAAATTAAAATGGGGCCCCCCTCCCGAGCAACAACCAGCACCAGTGCTATGCCCCGCACCCCTGGTGGCGGTGGGAGCGGGGTTCATTGTATGCTAATATTGTTCTTTACAGGTGGCCTACAGGTCCCAGCAAGCCTGTCCCAGCATGCTGGCACTTGGAGAACCACAAGTGCCAGCATGCCCGGACATAAAGGGCCCGCTGGCATCTGTAGTCTACCTGTAAAGAAAATATTTAAAAAAAACCACAATACTGTCTTTAAAAAAATTTGTATTACTCAGGTTCTTCACTTAAGCTCTTTTGCGTGTCCGCCGCCTTCCCAGGGATTCCGGAGTCTTCACCTGGGGGGGGGGGGGGGCACCTCCCCAGGGCTTCCGGCGTCTTCCTCCGGCGTCACCACGAGATCCGCTGAGACCACCGGACAGGTGAGTACCATTTCATTTTACTCGGGCCACTGGGTTTTCAGCTCTGAAATCCCTGCAACCATTTTTTTTTATTATCAGGAGCGTGGATATCTATGGTAATCAAAAATTGGGCATAAGGTACGAGATAATCCTCGGGCCCAATTGAATTTCCACCTAAAATGGCAATGTAGATTGGACAAATGGTTCTTATCTGCCAAGTCTATGTTTCTATGCTTATTATACTCTGTAATGCCCAGAAATACACGATCATTTTGCAACCCAGATTTTCTTTTACAGTTCATAGGGCCTTTTTCAGGTTGGATCGCTTATACAATCCAACCTGCAGTTTCCCGATGGTCAGGAAACTGCGCACAAGCAAGAGCCGTTCTTCGCATGTACAGAATGGGTCCTGTGATCGCATTGTAGTAATGCGAATGCCTCTATCTGATTGCCAGTACAGGGGATGGGGCAGGGCTACAGGGGAGGAGGAGACCCATTTTCCGGGACTGGCAAGGCCAAGGACTGCGTCCCAGATGCAGATTCATTGGCCTCGCAAGTCGAACTGCGACTGCTAGTCTTTGTAAGCTCAGGCTTACTCAGCCTGCAGTCACAGATGAACATTGCAACTGGTGGTTGCGATGTTTATCCACAACTGCAATCGCATTGCAGTGTACAGATCGCAAATGCAGGAAGGAGGTGCTATGCTGTGAGTAGCTTTGAAAATGCAATCCTTACTGAAGAAGGCCTATAATGTGGTGATAACTTAAATACTCGTGTACTCCTGAAAGATGCTAGGGCTCAGTTAGATTTGGACAAATGTATGGGACTTTTTTTTGCATATGTAACATATAATCATGCTGCACATGTGCACATAAAATGCATATGTATACATATACAGGTTGAGTATCCCATATCCAAATATTCCGAAATACGGAATATTCCGAAATACGGACTTTTTTAAGTGAGAGTGAGATAGTAAAACCTTTGTTTTTTGATGGCTCAATGTACACAAACTTGTTTAATACACAAAGTTATTAATAATATTGTATTAAATGACCTTCAGGCAGTGTGTATATGGTGTATATGAAACATAAATGTATTGTGTGAATGTACACACACTTTGTTTAATGCACAAAGTTATAAAAAATATTGGCTAAAATTACCTTCAGGCTGTGTGTATAAGGTGTATATGTAACATAAATGCATTCTGTGCTTAGACTTAGTTCCCATCACCATGATATCTCTTTATGGTATGTAATTATTCCAAAATACGGAAAAATCCGATATCCAAAATACCACTGGTCCCAAGCATTTTGGATAAGAGATACTCAACCTGTATATGTAGAGTTATGAGAAGCTATATTATAGACAGCCATCTTCAGAACCAGGGACTGTTGATCCGATCCACAATCATACCAAGCGAGACAGCCATCGTGGGTGCACTACATATATTACAGTGGGTGGAATAAACAATACCTGGAGATGTGATATAGACAGAGAAACTACAAAGCAAAGAAAGTAGTATAATATAAAACTAAAGCGCATAGATGGACTGTACATATTACCCAAAACTGTACCAAATGAGGAAGCCATTTGGGCATACTACATATGTTACTATGGCTGGGATAAACAATACAATGATGATAACTACCAGATGACTACCAGAAATACTATCTAGTTGCCACTGATCCCTTTAACTGATAGGGGGTATCCAATCGTACATATTTTGTGTGTTTTTTCATTGCCCTTTCCAGTTAGGTTCCAGGAAAAACACACATTTTTTTTGTGTGAAAATACATAGGCCCTCATTCCTGTTCGCTCGCTAGCTGCTTTTAGCAGCCGTGCAAACGCTAAGCCGCCGCCCTCTGGGAGTCTATCTTAGCTTAGCAGAAGTGCGAACGAAAGGATCGCAGCGCGGATACAAAAAAAAGATTGTGTAGTTTCTGAGCAGCTCCAGACCTACTCCTATCTTGCGATCACTTCAGACTAGTGATGAGTGGGTTCGGTTTCTCGGAATCCGAACCCCCCCGAACTTCACTCATTTTACACGGTTCCGAGGCAGACTCAGATCCTCCCGCCTTGCTCGGTTAACCCGAGCGCACCCGAACGTGATCATCCCGCTGTCGGATTCTCGCGAGATTCGTATTCTATATAAGGAGCCGCGCGTTGCCGCCAATTTTACTCGTGCATTGGAGATAATAGGGAGAGGACGTGCAGCGTTCTCTCAGTTTCTGTGTTCAGTGTGCTGCAAATATCTGTGCTCAGTGTGCTGCAAATATCTGTGCTCAGTGTGCTTGCAAATATCTGTGCTCAGTGTGCTGAAAATATCTACGTTCTCTGCCTGAAAAACGCTCCATATCTGTGCTGCATTGTAGTATAGGAGGACAGTGCAGAATTTTGCTGACCAGTGACCACCAGTATTATAAAAGCAGTACAGTACAGTAGTCCACTGCTCTACCTACCTCTGTGTCGTCAAGTATACTATCCATCCATACCTGTGGTGCATTTTAGTTGTGCGCAGTATATATAGTAGGAGGACAGTGCAGAATTTTGCTGACCACCAGTATATAATATATAGCAGTACGGTACAGTAGGCCACTGCTCTACCTACCTCTGTGTCGTCAAGTATACTATCCATCCATACCTGTGGTGCATTTTAGTTGTGCGCAGTATTATATAGTAGGAGGACAGTGCAGAATTTTGCTGACCACCAGTATATAATATATAGCAGTACGGTACAGTTGGCCACTGCTCTACCTACCTCTGTGTCGTCAAGTATACTATCCATCCATACCTGTGGTGCATTTTAGTTGTGCGCAATATTATATAGTAGGAGGACAGTGCAGAATTTTGCTGACCACCAGTATATAATATATAGCAGTACAGTACAGTAGGCCACTGCTCTACCTACCTCTGTGTCATCAAGTATACTATCCATCCATACCTGTGGTGCATTTTAGTTGTGCGCAGTATTATATAGTAGGACAGTGCAGAATTTTGCTGACCACCAGTATATAATATATAGCAGTACGGTACAGTAGGCCACTGCTCTACCTACCTCTGTGTCGTCAAGTATACTATCCATCTATACCTGTGGTGCATTTTAGTTGTGCACAGTATTATATAGTAGGAGGACAGTGCAAAATTTTGCTGACCACCAGTATATAATATATAGCAGTACGGTACAGTAGGCCACTGCTCTACCTACCTCTGTGTCGTCAAGTATACTATCCATCCATACCTGTGGTGCATTTTAGTTGTGCACAGTATTATATAGTAGGAGGACAGTGCAGAATTTTGCTGACCACCAGTATATAATATATAGCAGTACAGTACAGTAGGCCACTGCTCTACCTACCTCTGTGTCGTCAACTATACTATCCATCCATACCTGTGGTGCATTTTAGTTGTGCGCAGTATTATATAGTAGGACAGTGCAGAATTTTGCTGACCACCAGTATATAATATATAGCAGTACGGTACAGTAGGCCACTGCTCTACCTACCTCTGTGTCGTCAAGTATACTATCCATCCATACCTGTGGTGCATTTTGCGCAATATTATATAGTAGGAGGACAGTGCAGAATTTTGCTGACCACCAGTATATAATATATAGCAGTACAGTACAGTAGGCCACTGCTCTACCTACCTCTGTGTCGTCAAGTATACTATCCATCCATACCTGTGATGCATTTTAGTTGTGCGCAGTATTATATAGTAGGACAGTGCAGAATTTTGCTGACCACCAGTATATAATATATAGCAGTACGGTACAGTAGGCCACTGCTCTACCTACCTCTGTGTCGTCAAATATACTATCCATCCATACCTGTGGTGCATTTTAGTTGTGCGCAGTATTATATAGTAGGAGGACAGTGCAAAATTTTGCTGACCACCAGTATATAATATATAGCAGTACGGTCCAGTAGGCCACTGCTCTACCTACCTCTGTGTCGTCAAGTATACTATCCATCCATACCTGTGGTGCATTTTAGTTGTGCGCAGTATTATATAGTAGGAGGACAGTGCAGAATTTTGCTGACCACCAGTATATAATATATAGCAGTACAGTACAGTAGGCCACTGCTCTACCTACCTCTGTGTCGTCAACTATACTATCCATCCATACCTGTGGTGCATTTTAGTTGTGCACAGTATTATATAGTAGGAGGACAGTGCAGAATTTTGCTGACCACCAGTATATAATATATAGCAGTACGGTACAGTAGGCCACTGCTCTACCTACCTCTGTGTCGTCAAGTATACTATCCATCCATACCTGTGGTGCATTTTAGTTGTGCGCAGTATTATATAGTAGGAGGACAGTGCAGAATTTTGCTGACCACCAGTATATAATATATAGCAGTACAGTACAGTAGGCCATTGCTATTGATATATTACTGGCATATAATTCCACACATTAAAAAATGGAGAACAAAAATGTGGAGGGTAAAATAGGGAAAGATCAAGATCCACTTCCACCTTGTGCTGTAGCTGCTGCCACTAGTCATGGCCGATGAAATGCCATCAACGTCGTCTGCCAAGGCCGATGCCCAATGTCATAGTAGAGAGCATGTAAAATCCCAATAACAAAAGTTCAGTAAAATGACCCAAAAATCAAAATTAAAAGCGTCTAATGAGAAGTGTAAACTTGCCAATATGCCATTTACGACACGGAGTGGCAAGGAACAGCTGAGGCCCTCTCCTATGTTCATGGCTAGTGGTTCAGCTTCACATGAGGATGGAAGCACTCATCCTCTCGCTAGAAAAATGAAAAGACTTAAGCTGGCAAAAGCAAAGCAAAGAACTGTGCGTTCTTCTAAATCACAAATCCCCAAGGAGAGTCCAATTGTGTTGGTTGCGATGCCTGACCTTCCCAACACTGGACGGGAAGAGCTTGCGCCTTCCATCATTTGCACGCCCCCTGCAAGTGCTGGAAGGAGCACCCGCAGTCCAGTTCCTGATAGTCAAATTGAAGATGTCACTGTTGAAGTACACCAGGATGAGGATATGGGTGTTGCTAGCGCTGAGGAGGAAATTGACAAGGAGGATTCTGATGGTGAGGTGGTTTGTTTAAGTCAGGCACCCGGGGAGACACCTGTTGTCCGTGGGACGAATATGGCCATTGACATGCCTGGTCAAATTACAAAAAAAATCACCTCGTTGGTGTGGAATTATTTTAACAGAAAGGCGGACAACATTTGTCAAGCCGTGTGTTGCCTTTGTCAAGCTGTAATAAGTAGTGATGAGCGGGTTCGGTTTCTCGGAAACCGAACCCCCCCGAACTTAACCCTTTTTACACGGGTCCGAGCCATACTCGGATTCTCCCGTATGGCTCGGTTAACCCGAGCGCGCCCGAACGTCATCATCCCGCTGTCGGATTCTCGCGAGATTCGGATTCTATATAAGCAGCCGCGCGTCGCCGCCATTTTCACTCGTGCATTGGAAATGTTAGGGAGAGGACGTGGCTGGCGTCCTCTCCGTTATTGTTGAACTTGATTGTGCACTATTGCTTAATTGTGGGGAGGGCTGGGGAGCAGCTGTATACTATAGGAGGAGTACAGTGCAGACTTTTGCTGATCAGTGACCACCAGTTATCCATTCTCTGCCTGAAAAAAACACTCCATATCTGTGCTCAGTGTGCTGCATATATCTGTGCTCACACTGCTTAATTGTGGGGACTGGGGAGCAGCTGTATTATATAGCAGGAGTACAGTGCAGAGTTTTGCTGACACTGACCACCAGTATACGTTGTCTGCCTGAAAAAAACTCCATATCTGTGCTCAGTGTGCTGCTTTATTGTGGGGACTGGGGACCACCAGTATAATATTATATAGGAGGAGTACAGTGCAGAGTTGTGCTGACCAGTGACCACCAGTATATAATATATAGCATTACGGTACAGTAGGCCACTGCTGTACCTACCTCTGTGTCGTCATTAAGTATACTATCCATCTAGATTATATACCTGTGGTGCATTTCAGTTGTGCAGTTTGCTGACACAGTGACCACCAGTATATATAGCAGTACGGTACGGAAGGCCACTGCTGTACCTACCTCTGTGTCGTCATTAAGTATACTATCCATCTACATTCTATACCTGTGGTGCATTTTAGTTTTGCAGTTTGCTGACACAGTGACCACCAGTATACTATATATAGCAGTACGGTACGGAAGGCCACTGCTGTACCTACCTCTGTGTCGTCATTAAGTATACTATCCATCTACATTCTATACCTGTGGTGCATTTTAGTTTTGCAGTTTGCTGACACAGTGACCACCAGTATACTATATATAGCAGTACGGTACGGAAGGCCACTGCTGTACCTACCTCTGTGTCGTCATTAAGTATACTATCCATCTACATTCTATACCTGTGGTGCATTTTAGTTTTGCAGTTTGCTGAAACAGTGACCACCAGTATACTACATATAGCAGTACGGTACGGAAGGCCACTGCTGTACCTACCTCTGTGTCGTCATTAAGTATACTATCCATCTACATTCTATACCTGTGGTGCATTTTAAATTTGCAGTTTGCTGACACAGTGACCACCAGTATACTATATATAGCAGTACGGTACGGAGGGCCACTGCTGTACCTACCTCTGTGTCGTCATTAAGTATACTATCCATCTACATTCTATACCTGTGGTGCATTTTAGTTTTGCAGTTTGCTGACACAGTGACCACCAGTATACTATATATAGCAGTACGGTACGGAAGGCCACTGCTGTACCTACCTCTGTGTCGTCATTAAGTATACTATCCATCTACATTCTATACCTGTGGTGCATTTTAGTTTTGCAGTTTGCTGACACAGTGACCACCAGTATACTATATATAGCAGTACGGTATGGAAGGCCACTGCTGTACCTACCTCTGTGTCGTCATTAAGTATACTATCCATCTACATTCTATACCTGTGATGCATTTTAGTTTTGCAGTTTGCTGACACAGTGACCACCAGTATACTATATATAGCAGTACGGTACGGAAGGCCACTGCTGTACCTACCTCTGTGTCATCATTAAGTATACTATCTATCTACATTCTATACCTGTGGTGCATTTTAGTTTTGCAGTTTGCTGACACAGTGACCACCAGTATATATAGCAGTACGGTACGGAAGGCCACTGCTCTACCTACCTCTGTGTCGTCAAGTATACTATCCATCCATACCTGGGGTGCATTTCAGTTGTGCGCAGTATATATAGTAGTAGGCCATTGCTATTGAAAAATGGAGAACAAAAATGTGGAGGGTAAAATAGGGAAAGATCAAGATCCACTTCCACCTCGTGCTGAAGCTGCTGCCACTAGTCATGGCCGAGACGATGAAATGCCATCAACGTCGTCTGCCAAGGCCGATGCCCAATGTCATAGTAGAGAGCATGTAAAATCCAAAAAACAAAAGTTCAGTAAAATGACCCAAAAATCAAAATTAAAAGCATCTGAGGAGAAGCGTAAAGTTGCCAATATGCCATTTACGACACGGAGTTGCAAGGAACGGCTGAGGCCCTGGCCTATGTTCATGGCTAGTGGTTCAGCTTCACATGAGGATGGAAGCACTCATCCTCTCGCTAGAAAAATGAAAAGACTTAAGCTGGCAAAAGCACAGCAAAGAACTGTGCGTTCTTCTAAATCACAAATACCCAAGGAGAGTCCAATTGTGTCGGTTGCAAAGCCTGACCTTCCCAACACTGGACAGAAAGAGCTTGCGCCTTCCACCATTTGCACGCCCCCTGCAAGTGCTGGAAGGAGCACCCGCAGTCCAGTTCCTGATAGTCAAATTGAAGGTGTCACTGTTGAAGTACACCAGGATGAGGATATGGGTGTTGCTGGCGCTGGGGAGGAAATTGACAAGGAGGATTCTGATGGTGAGGTGGTTTGTTTAAGTCAGGCACCCGGGGAGACACCTGTTGTCCGTGGGACGAATATGGCCATTGACATGCCTGGTCAAAATACAAAAAAAATCAGCTCTTCGGTGTGGAATTATTTAAACACAAATGCGGACAACAGGTGTCAAGCCGTGTGTTGCCTTTGTCAAGCTGTAATAAGTAGGGGTAAGGACGTTAACCACCTCGGAACATCCTCCCTTATACGTCACCTGCAGCGCATTCATCATAAGTCAGTGACAAGTTCAAAAACTTTGGGTGACAGCGGAAGCAGTCCACTGACCACTAAATCCCTTCCTCTTGTAACCAAGCTCCTGCAAACCACACCACCAACTCCCTCAGTGTCAATTTCCTCCTTACCCAGGAAAGCCAATAGTCCTGCAGGCCATGTCACTGGCAAGTCTGACGAGTCCTCTCCTGCCTGGGATTCCTCCGATGCATCCTTGAGTGTAACGCCTACTGCTGCTGGCGCTGCTGTTGTAGCTGCTGGGAGTCGATCGTCATCCCAGAGGGGAAGTCGGAAGACCACTTGTACTACTTCCAGTAAGCAATTGACTGTCCAACAGTCCTTTGCGAGGAAGATGAAATATCACAGCAGTCATCCTGCTGCAAAGCAGATAACTCAGGCCTTGGCAGCCTGGGCGGTGAGAAACGTGGTTCCGGTATCCACCGTTAATTCAGAGGCAACTAGAGAGTTGATTGAGGTACTGTGTACCCGGTACCAAATACCATCTAGGTTCCATTTCTCTAGGCAGGCGATACCGAAAATGTACACAGACCTCAGAAAAAGACTCACCAGTGTCCTAAAAAAAGCAGTTGTACCCAATGTCCACTTAACCATGGACATGTGGACAAGTGGAGCAGGGCAGACTCAGGACTATATGACTGTGACAGCCCACTGGGTAGATGTATTGCCTCCCGCAGCAAGAACAGCAGCGGCAGCACCAGTAGCAGCATCTCGCAAACGCCAACTCGTTCCTAGGCAGGCTACGCTTTGTATCACCGCTTTCCAGAAGAGGCACACAGCTGACAACCTCTTACGGAAACTGAGGAAGATCATCGCAGAATGGCTTACCCTAATTGGACTCTCCTGGGGATTTGTGACATCGGACAATGCCAGCAATATTGTGCGTGCATTACATCTGGGCAAATTCCAGCACGTCCCATGTTTTGCACATACATTGAATTTGGTGGTGCAGAATTATTTAAAAAACGACAGGGGCGTGCAAGAGATGCTGTCGGTGGCCCGAAGAATTGCGGGACACTTTCGGCATTCAGCCACCGCGTACAGAAGACTGGAGCACCACCAAACAGTCCTAAACCTGCTCTGCCATCATCTGAAGCAAGAGGTGGTAACGAGGTGGAATTCAACCCTCTATATGCTTCAGAGGATGGAGGAGCAGCAAAAGGCCATTCAAGCCTATACATCTGCCCACGATATAGGCAAAGGAGGGGGAATGCACCTGACTCAAGCGCAGTGGAGAATGATTTCAACGTTGTGCAAGGTTCTGCAACCCTTTGAACTTGCCACACGTGAAGTCAGTTCAGACACTGCCAGCCTGAGTCAGGTCATTCCCCTCATCAGGCTTTTGCAGAAGAAGCTGGAGACATTGAAGGAGGAGCTAAAACAGAGCGATTCCACTAGGCATGTGGGACTTGTGGATGGAGCCCTTAATTCGCTTAACCAGGATTCACGGCTGGTCAATCTGTTGAAATCAGAGCACTACATTTTGGCCACCGCGCTCGATCCTAGATTTAAAACCTACGTTGTATCTCTCTTTCCGGCAGACACAAGTCTGCAGAGGTTCAAAGACCTGCTGGTGAGAAAATTGTCAAGTCAAGCGGAACATGACCCGTCAACATCTCCTCCTTCACATTCTCCCGCAACTGGGGGTGCGAGGAAAAGGCTAAGAATTCCGAGAACACCCGCTGGCGGTGATGCAGGGCAGTCTGGAGCGAGTGCTGACATCTGGTCCGGACTGAAGGATCTGCCAACGATTACTGACATGTCGTCTACTGTCACTTCATATGATTCTCTCAACATTGAAAGAATGGTGGAGGATTATATAAAGTGACCGCATCCAAGTAGGCACTTCAGACAGTCCGTACGTATACTGGCAGGAAAAAGAGGCAATTTGGAGGCCCTTGCACAAACTAGTTTTATTCTACCTAAGTTGCCCTCCCTCCAGTGTGTACTCCGAAAGAGTGTTTAGTGCAGCCGCTCACCTTGTCAACAATCGGCGTACGAGGTTACTTCCACAAAATGTGGAGAAGATGATGTTCATCAAAATGAATTATAATCAATTCCTCCGTGGAGACATTCACCAGCAGCAATTGCCTCCCCAAAGTACACAGGGACCTGAGATGGTGGATTCCAGTGGGGACGAACTAATAATCTGTGAGGAGGGGGATGTACACAGTGAAAGGGGTGAGGAATCGGAGGATGATGATGAGGTGGACATCTTGCCTCTGTAGAGCCAGTTTCTGCAAGGAGAGATTGATTGCTTCTTTTTTTGGTGGGGGCCCAAACCAACCAGTCATTTCAGTCACAGTCGTGTGGCAGACCCTGTCGCTGAAATTATGGGTTTGTTAAAGTGTGCATGTCCTGTTTATACAACATAAGGGTGGGTGGGAGGGCCCAAGGACAATTCCATCTTGCACCTCTTTTTTCTTTAATTTATCTTTGCATCATGTGCTGTTTGGGGACAATTTTTTTGAAGTGCCATCCTGCCTGACACTGCAATGCCACTCCTAGATGGGCCAGGTGTTTGTGTCGGCCACTTGTGTCGCTTAGCTTAGTCACACAGCGACCTTGGTGCGCCTCTTTTTTTCTTTGCATCATGTGCTGTTTGGGGACAATTTATTTGAAGTGCCATCCTGCCTGACACTGCAGTGCCACTCCTAGATGGGCCAGGTGTTTGTGTCGGCCACTTGTGTCGCTTAGCTTAGTCACACAGCGACCTTGGTGCGCCTCTTTTTTTCTTTGCATCATGTGCTGTTTGGGGACTATTTTTAAAATGTGCAATCCTGTCTGACACTGCAGTGCCACTCCTAGAAGGGCCAGGTGTTTGTGTCGGCCACTTGGGTCGCTTAGCTTAGCCATCCAGCGACCTTGGTGCACCTCTTTTTTTCTATGCATGATGTGCTGTTTGGGGACTATTTTTAAATCTGCTATCCTGTCTGACACTGCAGTGCCACTCCTAGATGGACCAGGTGTTTGTGTCGGCCACTTGGGTCGCTTAGCTTCGTCATCCAGCGACCTTGGTGCAAATTTTAGGACTAAAAATAATATTGTGAGGTGTGAGGTGTTCAGAATAGACTGGAAATGAGTGGAAATTATGGTTATTGAGGTTAATAATACTATGGGATCAAAATGACCCCCAAATTCTATGATTTAAGCTGTTTTTGAGGGTTTTTTGTATAAAAATACCGAATCCAAAACACACCCGAATCCGACAAAAAAATTTCAGGGAGATTTTGCCAAAACGCGTCCGAATCCAAAACACGGCCGCGAAACCGAATCCAAAACCAAAACACAAAACCCGAAAAATTTCCGGTGCACATCACTACTTCAGACTATTTCGTTCCTGTTTTGACGTCACGAACACACCCTGCGTTCGGGCAGCCACGCCTGCGTTTCCCCTGGCACGCCTGCGTTTGTATCTGACATGCCTGCGTTTTTCCACACACTCCCAGAAAACGGTCAGTTACCTCCCAGAAACGCCCACTTCATGTCAATCACTGCGGCGAGCAGTGCGACTGAAAAGCGTCGCTAGACCTTGTGTGAAACTACTTCGGCTGTTGTGAAAATATGTCGCGCGTGCGCCGTGCGCCGCATGCACAGAAGTGACGTTTTTTTTGCCTGATCGCAGCGCAGCGACCGAAAACAGCTAGCTAACAACTCGGAATGACCACCATAGTTCCCACAAAAAGTCGCGGACCTATGTATTATCGCTGCACTTATCACGAGTCTAGGGGCACTTATCGCGGATTATGCTTCGCGTGCCTGAGGCATGCAAAGCATAATCCGTGATAAGTGATTGCATCGGGGGTGGAGCGGGACGCATTGGGGCTAACTGAATAGTCTACGTCAAACCAGAAATATAGTTATATAATATATAGCAACATATTAGCATTATTTATTTGTCATTTCCATTGAAGAAGGAAGACTGCAACTGTAAAATAATTTATATTCATATAATATTATTTCTATCGCATGCTGGGGGCCGGCCAGCGCAGGGCAAGGCCACCCAGCATGCTGACCGTCCCGCCCAGCAACTGTGGACGACCCCTGACTTCCCAGCCAGGTACACCGCCGCAATTTTTTCCATTGGATCGGCTGCATATGATGTCACACAGCTGCTTCAAAAAATGGCCCCGTGAATGCCTCTATCTGTCAATCAGGCAGAGGCGTTCGCTGCCAATGCAATGCGATCGCATTGGCCAGAGGCACAAGTGCAGGACAGTATGACAGTTAGGAGCTGATTGGTTGGCATTTTATCTCTCTCCACTTTATCACTCTTTAAGTTTTTATACATAGCCCCCTCAGTTACACACAGATGTACAAACGCTCCAAACTCCAGTTGTCAGTGTATAATAACAATGTAGTTTTGTCGCTTCCAGTTGTTTCAGTTATGTAAACAAGCTTCACATTTTGAGCTAAAAGACTTTCACTGTGCAGAGTCTCATGGTTTTAGCCATAGTATAAAAGGACACATCCAAGGACGGACTCGCGCACGTCAAAGAGGGGGGGAGGGGGTGCGCGCACGTCATGGAGGGCGCGCTGACACGATGTGTGTGAGCGTGCCGCATGTCAGGGGGCGTGGACTCGTGGCATGCCCCCATTTCCATGGAGATGCTTGCAGGGGCAGGGGGCGCACCGCAAGTCCGAGGTCGTGGACTCGCACACGCCCCCATTTCCGGCCCGGATCTCTGTGGGAACAGACCAGCCCACCCCTTCTGGCATACACTAGTAGTGCCAGATGGGCAGTGCATGTCAGCTATTATGTAGAGATCAATTCACCAACTCACATAGCAGTGGTAATCTTTGGAATCTGCTTTCCACAGACAAAGGGGGTGCAGATGTACTAGACGATCATTACAGTATAATAAAATATAATACGTCATAAGAGGTTGTTGGTATATCGTTGGCCAATGATATCAGCCTGCCCACCAATTGTCCAGGTCACCTCTTGTCGAGCAGGTCCCTAACACTATGGAGCCAACATCTGGAATGCAGGGAACCCCGACACATGATCCAGGAAAGGACCCCCCTCCAGGGCATCACACTAAAAAAATAGTGATATAAAGTGTAGGTATGTGACTGTCAAAGTCGAAAAATATTGAAGAACACACAGCACGTATAAACTGCACACACATGCCCACTGCGCGTGCACTCGTTCTGCCGTGCGTGCACATATCCGCAATTTGCGTATGGTCACTCCGGCGGACCTGCGCATCGGCGCGTGGTATGGTTATTTACGGCAGAGTTTGTGTACGCATGGAGAGCCATCAAAACACATCACATATTTAATCCAAATAGTGCACAATGTACACATAGGGGTAAATTTACTAAGGTCCCGATTTTGACCGAGATGCCGTTTTTTCATCAAAGTGTCATCTCGGTAATTTACTAAGCAATAATCACGGCAGTGATGAGGGCATTCGTAATTTTTTGCAAGTCCAAGAAAAAAATTACGAATGAATACACCATCGGTCAAAACGCGGCTGTTTAAGTATGAATCTCGGTCATTTACTAAGAAGTGCAAAGCAAAAAACAAACAAACACTGCCGTGAAAAATTACAACTCGTAAAAAAGTGCTTTAAAAAAACAGACCTGCTTTTTTTTTTCGTGATTGGATAGGCATGCACGGATCCATGAGATCCGTGCATGTATATCAGTGGGAAGGGGTGGGAAAGTGGTTATTTTCTTTAAAAAAATTGCGTGAGGTCCCCCCTCCTAAGCATTACCAGCCTCGGGCTCTTTGAGCCGATCCTGGTTGCAGAAATATGGGGAAAAAATTGACAGGGGTTCCCCCATATTTAAGCAACCAGCATCGGGCTCTGCGCCTGGTCCTGGTTCCAAAAATACGGGGGACAAAAAGAGTAGGGGTCCCCCGTATTTTTAAAACCAGCACCGGGCTCCACTAGCTGGACAGATAATGCCACAGCCGGGGGTCACTTTGATATAGTGCCCTGCGGCCGTGGCATCAAAAATCCAACTAGTCACCCCTGGCCGGGGTACCCTGGGGGAGTGGGGACCCCTTCAATCAAGGGGTCCCCCCCCCCCAGCCACCCAAGGGCCAGGGGTGAAGCCCGAGGCTGTCCCCCCCCATCCAATGGGCTGCGGATGGGGAGGCTGATAGCCTTTTGTGATAATGAAAAGATATTGTTTTTAGTAGCAGTACTACAAGTCCCAGCAAGCCTCCCCCGCATGCTGGTACTTGGAGAACTACAAGTACCAGCATGCGACGGAAAAACGGGCCCGCTGGTACCTGTAGTACTACTACTAAAAAAATACCCAAAAAAAGACAAGACACACACACCGTGAAAGTAAAGATTTATTACATACATGCACACAAACATACATACATACTTACCTTATGTTCACACGCAGGTCGGTCCTCTTCTCCAGTAGAATCCAAGGGGTACCTGTTGAATAAATTCTACTCACCAGATCGCGGGTCCCAGGGTCCTCGGGGCATCCATTTGTAATCCACGTACTTGCATAAAATAAGAAAACGGAAAGCCGAGCCACGAACTGAAAGGGGCCCCATGTTTTCACATGGGACTCCTTTCCCCGAATGCCAGAAACCCACTCTGACTGATGTCTAAGTGGGTTTCTTCAGCCAATCAGGGAGTGCTACGTTGTAGCACCCTCCTGATCGGCTGTGTGCTCCTGTACTGTCTGACAGGCGGCACACGGCAGTGTTACAATGTAGCGCCTATGCGCTCCATTGTAACCAATGGTGGGAACTTTCTGCTCAGCGGTGACGTCACTTTAGGTCAACCGCAGGGCAGAAAGTTCCCACCATTGGTTACAATGGAGCGCATAGGCGCTACATTGTAACACTGCCGTGTGCCGCCTGTCACTCAGTACAGGAGCACACAGCCGATCAGGAGAGTGCTACAACGTGGCGCTACCTGATTGGCTGAAGAAACCCACTTAGACATCAGTCAGAGTGGGTTTCTGGCATTCGGGGTAAGGAGTCCCATGTGAAAACATGGGGCCCCTTTCAGTTCGTGGCTCGGCTTTCCGTTTTGTTATTTTATGCAAGTACGTGGATTACAAAAGGATGCCCCGAGGACCCTGGGACCCGCGATCTGGTGAGTAGAATTTATTCAACAGGTACCCCTTGGATTCTACTGGAGAAGAGGACCGACCTGCGTGTGAACATAAGGTAAGTATGTATGTATGTTTGTGTGCATGTGTGTAATAAATCTTTACTTTCACGGTGTGTGTGTCTTGTCTTTTTTTGGGTATTTTTTTAGTAGTAGTACTACAGGTACCAGCGGGCCCGTTTTTCCGTCGCATGCTGGTACTTGTGGTTCTCCAAGTACCAGCATGCGGGGGAGGCTTGCTGGGCCTTGTAGTACTGCTACTAAAAACAATATCTTTTCATTATCACTGTTAGGGTCTCCTGCCCTGTGCTGCCACGTCGTCATGGCAACCGGGAGACAAGTGCTAGTGGAGTAACCTGAGCGCAGCTGATACTCCGGTTCGGGTCTTTTGCTGTGCAGTGGTTATAGGCTCTGTGCACGGCAGGGGATCCGGTGCTGGTTTTTGTGCTCACAGTCTGTGAGGTCTGAGTGGGGCGTGGACAGCACCTGCTTTATAAGGCCTCTTTTCAGGGTAAGCAGATGATGCTGAATCTTTGTTGGTTAGTCAGTTCATGAACGTTAGCCAGTACTGTGTAGCTTTGTATTTGTTTGTTGCTTACTGCAAATAGGCCTGGGAATTTGGTATTACACTCTGCCAATCCAGACCTAGCAGTAAGACTGGAGTCAGTCGTTTAGCTTGCTGGGGTTCTGTTACTACTCTGTGAACTTAGCAAGTTTGCGGCTGTATTCTAAGACTTGCCTGTCTAATCCTGTCTCACTGTGCTAGGTGTCAGGGGTCAGTTTAGTGGCAGTAAGCTAAAACCTGTGCACTGCAAGTGAGAATTAGGATTGTGGAGATTCTCCTTGTGTCTATCATTCCATCTCTGACCAAGGAGTTTACTGCCACACCCGTTGGTAACCCTTTAGGGTTTTGCTGTTGCCCTTAGCAACAGCATTTCGGGTACTCTACGTATTAAAACACAACATCTTGCTTTTTCCATCTTAGCAGTTCTAATACAAGGGAGATACCCAGATCCTTAGCCTCTGGGCTTCTCTGTTCACTTTGTGTGTATTTTGTTACCCTATCACCTTCTGTGTACGTTATGTCATATCCCCCAGTTTGTCTGTGAGTCCATCTGTTTTGCATAACAGTTCAAACACCAGTACATTCCTGCAGACACTGGAGTGCATAACAGTTCTGACACCAGTACTTTCCTGCTGGCACTGGTGTGCATAACAATCACAAAAGGCTATCAGCCTCCCCATCCGCAGCCCATTGGATGGGGGGGGACAGCCTCGGGCTTCACCCCTGGCCCTTGGGTGGCTGGGGGGGGACCCCTTGATTGAAGGGGTCCCCACTCCCCCAGGGTACCCCGGCCAGGGGTGACTAGTTGGATTTTTGATGCCACGGCCGCAGGGCACTATATCAAAGTGACCCCCGGCTGTGGCATTATCTGTCCAGCTAGTGGAGCCCGGTGCTGGTTTTAAAAATACGGGGGACCCCTACTCTTTTTGTCCCCCGTATTTTTGGAACCAGGACCAGGCGCAGAGCCCGATGCTGGTTGCTTAAATATGGGGGAACCCCTGTCAATTTTCCCCCCATATTTCTGCAACCAGGATCGGCTCAAAGAGCCCGAGGCTGGTTATGCTTAGGAGGGGGGACCCCACGCAATTTTTTTTTTGGATTTTACAGTGTTTAATTAAAAAAAAAATTGAACCCCAGCACGGATCACACAGATCCGGCCGAGATTCATTGTAAAAAAGTCGGCAGTGTTTTGCTAATCACTGCCGTGAAAATAAAAAAAAAACACGAATGACATCGACATCGGAACAAAAGAAAAACCCGAATACGGCAGCTTAGTAAATCCGTCGTAACAAATTCAAAAAGTTGCAGTTTTACACTTTCGATGTCATTCGTGATTGAACTTTGACCTGAAACGGGAAAATACGAATGTTAGTAAATTTACCCCATAGTCTCCTTGCACCACATCAGAAAGTTATAGCTGTTTAAATGGTTGCAGAACAAAGGGATTCACCTTTACAGGATAAGAGGGGACAGACTAAGGTTATAAGGTGGTATTTGGTATCCAGCTGTAGGGTATTTTAAGGGTAACAATCCGGTGTTGGTCTGCGGAAGATCGCATGTTCCTGTGGATAGTTATGTGCAGAAGCAGAATATAGATATAAACTGTATTTACTGTGTATTATGTATGCGGCGGGAATCCAGAGGAGACCACCCACAAGAGCAGTTGAGAAAGACATCGCCTACCTTTTCAAATCAACCTATGACCTCTCCTGTACTGTAAAAGTGCATCCCTGTGTCCAATGGACAAAGGGATTACAGTATCCATTGTATTGCTTTTGGAAGACTTGTATAAATAAAGCCTGCTGCAGCCCGGCCAGACACAAGATTCACAACGTTATCTATTTGATTACGGAGGACTGGACCAGGAAGCGTACGCGAATATTCCCACGTATGTACATTGACTGTAGCCATTATTCTGTTATATATATTGTCTTGTATTGTAGTTAGTGATGTGCACCGAACATTTTTCGGGTTTTGTGTTTTGGTTTTGGATTCGGTTCCGCGGCCGTGTTTTGGATTCGGACGCGTTTTGGCAAAACCTCCCTGAAAAATTTTTGTCGGATTCGGGTGTGTTTTGGATTCGGTTTTTTTTTTTACAAAAAACCCTCAAAAACAGCTTAAATCATAGAATTTGGGGGTAATTTTGATCCCATAATATTATTAACCTCAATAACCATAATTTACACTCATTTTCAGTCTATTCTGAACACCTCACAATATTATTTTTAGTCCTAAAATTTGCACCGAGGTCGCTGGATGGCTAAGCTAAGCGACACAAGTGGCTGACACAAACACCTGGCCCATCTAGGAGTGGCACTGCAGTGTCAGGCAGGATGGCACTTCAAAAAAATTGTCCCCAAACAGCACATGATGCAAAGAAAAAAAGAGGCGCACCAAGGTCGCTGTGTGACTAAGCTAAGCAACACAAGTGGCCGACACAAACACCTGGCCCATCTAGGAGTGGCACTGCAGTGTCAGGCAGGATGGCACTTCAAAAAAATTGTCCCCAAACAGCACATGATGCAAAGAAAAAAAGAGGCGCACCAAGGTCGCTGTGTGACTAAGCTAAGCGACCCAAGTGGCCGACACAAACACCTGGCCCATCTAGGAGTGGCACTGCAGTGTCAGACACGATGGCAGATTAAAAAAATTGTCCCCAAACAGCACATGATGCAATGAAAAAAAGAGGCGCAATGAGGTAGCTGTGTGACTAAGCTAAGCGACCCAAGTGGCCGACACAAACACCTGGCCCATCTAGGAGTGGCATTGCAGTGTCAGACAGGATGGCACTTCAAAAAAATAGTCCCCAAACAGCACATGATGCAAAGAAAAAAAGAGGCGCAATCAGTGGCGGATCTAGACTTAACTTTTAGGGGGGGCGGTTTAAGAATTATGACTCCTCCCCCTAATCATAGCCCCTCCCACTTAGTAATGCCCTTCCCGTTCGCTTCTAAAATTTCCTATTGTTGCCATTACTAATAAAATGTTGCCAGTTAGTGGAGAGAACCCTGCGCACTGGTGATACAGATTGGCGAATCGCCATTCCTTCCATCAGAGGTGGTAGAGGCTAAGACAGTAGGGCAATTTAAACATGCATGGGATAGACATAAGGATATTCTTACAAAGAAATAAGGATCAGATAAGGTTAGAGATAAAAATGTAAAAAAAAAAAAAAAAGGGGCAGACTAGATGGGCCAAGTGGTTCTTATCTGCCGACAACTTCTGTTTCTACAGCACACAGAATGAGCCGAAATTCACACTATAGCACACTGTATGAGCTGAAATTCACATTATAGCACACAGAATGAGCTGAAATTCACATTATAGCACACAGAATGAGCCGAAATTCACATTATAACACACAGAATGAGCCGAAATTCACATTGTAGCACACAGAATGAGCCGAAATTCACATTGTAGCACACTGAATGAGCAGAAATTCACCTTGTGGCACACTGAATGAGCCAAAATTCACATTGTAGCACACAGAATGATCCGAAATTCACATTGTAGCACACTGAATGAGCTGAAATTCACCTTGTGGCACACTGAATGAGCCGACATTCACATTGTAGCACACTGAATGAGCCGAAATTCACATTGTAGCACACTGAATGATCCGAAATTCACCATATAGCACGCTGAATGAGCCGAAATTCACATTGTAGCACAGTGAATGATCCGAAATTCACCTTATAGCACGCAGAATGAGCCGAAATTCACATTATAGCATGCGGAATGAGCCAAAATTCACATTATAGCACGCGGAATGAGCCAAAATTCACATTATAGCACACTGAATGAGCCAAAATTCACATTATAGCACGTGGAATGAGGCAAAATTCACATTATAGCACACTGAATGATCCGAAACTCACACTGTAGCACACACTGAATGAGGTAAAAATCAAATTGTAGCACAATGAATGATCCGAAATTCACCTTGTAGCACACTGACTGAGGCAAAATTCACATTATAGTACACTGTATGAGGCAAAATTAACGTTATAGCACACTGTATGAGGCAAAATTCACATTATAGTACACTGTATGAGGCAAAATTAACGTTATAGCACACTGTATGAGGCAAAATTCACATTATAGTATACTGTATGAGGCAAAATTAACGTTATAGCACCCTGTATGAGGCAAAATTAACGTTATAGCACAATGTATGAGACGAATGATGCAAAATGCACACTAATTGAGGCAAAATAATGCAGGGAGAAGAGAAAAACACACACACACCTCTACACACACACACACCTCTACACACACACCTCTACACACCTCCTCATAGGTAGAGGCCTGGCCGGGTCCCGCCGCGGTATTGGGAACGGGTGGAGAGCGGTGCAGTGCGGCAGGGAACGTAGACAGAGAGAGAGCGTCTTGATGCGCGTACAGGGAGGAGGGGGCGTGCTCAGAACAGAGGCCGCTGTACGCACGTCAGGACGCTCCTCTCTCTCCTCCTCCGCCGCCGCGCTGCACCGCTCGTCAGACTCCAACCCGTTCCCAATACCGCGGCGGGACCCGGCCTCCATCCCGCTGCCGGTATATGTAGGGGGGGCGTTCGCCCTAATCGCCCCCCGCTAAATCCGTCACTGGGCGCAATGAGGTCGGTGTGTGACTAAGCTAAGCAACACAAGTGGCCGACACAAACACCTGGCCCATCTAGGAGTGGCACTGCAGTGTCAGGCAGGATGGCACTTCAAAAAAATTGTCCCCAAACAGCACATGATGCAAAGAAAAAAAGAGGCGCACCAAGGTCGCTGTGTGACTAAGCTAAGCGACCCAAGTGGCCAACACAAACACCTGGCCCATCTAGGAGTGGCACTGCAGTGTCAGGAAGGATGGCACTTCAAAAAAATTGTCCCCAAACAGCACATGATGCAAAGAAAAAAAGAGGCGCACCAAGGTCGCTGTGTGACTAAGCTAAGCGACCCAAGTGGCCTACACAAACACCTGGCCCATCTAGGAGTGGCACTGCAGTGTCAGACATGATGGCAGATTAAAAAAATTGTCCCCAAACAGCACATGATGCAAAGAAAAAAAGAGGCGCAATGAGGTAGCTGTGTGACTAAACTAAGCGACCCAAGTGGCCGACACAAACACCTGGCCCATCTAGGAGTGGCATTGCAGTGTCAGACAGGATGGCACTTAAAAAAAATAGTCCCCAAACAGCACATGATGCAAAGAAAAATGAAAGAAAAAAGAGGTGCAAGATGGAATTGTCCTTGGACCCTCCCACCCACCGTTATGTTGTATAAACAGGACATGCACACTTTAACGAACCCATCATTTCAGCGACAAGGGTCTGCCACACGACTGTGACTGAAATGACTGGTTGGTTTGGGCCCCCACCAAAAAAAGAAGCAATCAATCTCTCCTTGCACAAACTGGCTCTACAGAGGCAAGATGTCCACCTCATCATCATCCTCCGATTCCTCACCCCTTTCACTGTGTACATCCCCCTCCTCACAGATTATTAATTCGTCCCCACTGGAATCCACCATCTCAGGTCCCTGTGTACTTTCTGGAGGCAATTGCTGCTGGTGAATGTCTCCACGGAGGAATTGATTATAATTCATTTTGATGAACATCATCTCCTCCACATTTTCTGGAAGTAACCTCGTACGCCGATTGCTGACAAGGTGAGCGGCTGCACTAAACACTCTTTCGGAGTACACACTGGAGGGAGGGCAACTTAGGTAGAATAAAGCCAATTTGTGCAAGGGCCTCCAAATTGCCTCTTTTTCCTGCCAGTATACGTACGGGGGATCCGGTCTGAAGATCGACAGTGTCTAGGTCGACAATGTTTAGATCGACCACTATAGGTCGACAGTCACTAGGTCGACATGGATGGAAGGTCGACAGTGTTTCTAGGTCGACATGTGCTAGGTCGACAGGTCTAAAGTTCAACATGAGTTTTTCACATTTTTTTTCTTTTTTTGAATTTTTTCATACTTAACGATCCACGTGGACTACGATTGGAACGGTAAAGTGTGCCGAGCGAAGCGGTAGCGGAGCGAAGGCACCATGCCCGAAGCATGGCGAGCGAAGCGAGCCATGCGAGGGGACGCGGTGCACTAATTTGGGATCCCGGTCACTCTACGAAGAAAACGACACCAAAAATAAATAAATCCTCATGTCGACCTTTAGACCTGTCGACCTAGCACATGTCGACCTAGAAACCCTGTCGACCTTCCATCCATGTCGACCTAGTGACTGTCGACCTATAGTGGTCAACCTAAACATTGTCGACCTAGACACTGTCAATTTGATGAACCACACCCACGTACGGACTGTCTGACGTGCCTACTTGGATGCGGTCACTCATATAATCCTCCACCATTCTTTCAATGGTGAGAGAATCATATGCAGTGACAGTAGACGACATGTCAGTAATCGTTGGCAGGTCCTTCAGTCCGGACCAGATGTCAGCACTCGCTCCAGACAGCCCTGCATCACCGCCAGCGGGTGGGCTCGGAATTCTTAGCCTTTTCCTCGCACCCCCAGTTGCGGGAGAATGTGAAGGAGGAGATGTTGACGGGTCACGTTCCGCTTGACTTGACAATTTTCTCACCAGCAGGTCTTTGAACCTCTGCAGACTTGTGTCTGCCGGAAAGAGAGATACAACATAGGTTTTAAATCTAGGATTGAGCACGGTGGCCAAAATGTAGTGCTCTGATTTCAACAGATTGACCACCCGTGAATCCTGGTTAAGCGAATTAAGGGCTCCATCCACAAGTACCACATGCCTAGCGGAATCGCTCTGTTTTAGCTCCTCCTTCAATGTCTCCAGCTTCTTCTGCAAAAGCCTGATGAGGGGAATGACCTGACTCACGCTGGCAGTGTCTGAACTGACTTCACGTGTGGCAAGTTCAAAGGGTTGCAGAACCTTGCACAACGTTGAAATCATTCTCCACTGCGCTTGAGTCAGGTGCATTCCCCCTCCTTTGACTATATCGTGGGCAGATGTATAGGCTTGAATGGCCTTTTGCTGCTCCTCCATCCTCTGAAGCATATAGAGGGTTGAATTCCACCTCGTTACCACCTCTTGCTTCAGATGATGGCAGGGCAGGTTCAGGAATGTTTGGTGGTGCTCAAGTCTTCGGCACACGGTGGCTGAATGCCGAAAGTGGCCCGCAATTCTTCGGGCCACCGACAGCATCTCTTGCACGCCCCTGTCGTTTTTTAAATAATTCTGCACCACCAAATTCAATGTATGTGCAAAACATGGGACGTGCTGGAATTTGCCCAGATGTAATGCACGCACAACATTGGTGGCATTGTCCGATGTCACAAATCCCCAGGAGAGTCCAATTGGGGTAAGCCATTCTGCGATGATGTTCCTCAGTTTCCGTAAGAGGTTGTCAGCTGTGTGCCTCTTCTGGAAAGCGGTGATACAAAGCGTAGCCTGCCTAGGAACGAGTTGGCGTTTGCGAGATGCTGCTACTGGTGCCGCCACTGCTGTTCTTGCTGCGGGAGGCAATACATCTACCCAGTGGGCTGTCACAGTCATATAGTCCTGAGTCTGCCCTGCTCCACTTGTCCACATGTCCGTGGTTAAGTGGACATTGGGTACAACTGCATTTTTTAGGACACTGGTGACTCTTTTTCTGAGGTCTGTGTACATTTTCGGTATCGCCTGCCTAGAGAAATGGAACCTAGATGGTATTTGGTACCGGGGACACAGTACCTCAATCAAGTCTCTAGTTGCCTCTGAATTAATGGTGGATACCGGACGCACGTTTCTCACCGCCCAGGCTGCCAAGGCCTGAGTTATCCGCTTTGCAGCAGGATGACTGCTGTGATATTTCATCTTCCTCGCAAAGGACTGTTGGACAGTCAATTGCTTACTGGAAGTAGTACAAGTGGTCTTCCGACTTCCCCTCTGGGATGACGATCGACTCCCAGCAGCAACAACAGCAGCGCCAGCAGCAGTAGGCGTTACACTCAAGGATGCATCGGAGGAATCCAAGGCAGGAGAGGACTCGTCAGACTTGCCAGTGACATGGCCTGCAGGACTATTGGCTTTCCTGTGTAAGGAGGAAATTGACACTGAGGGAGTTGGTGGTGTGGTTTGCAGGAGCTTGGTTACAAGAGGAAGGGATTTAGTTGTCAGTGGACTCCTTCCGCTATCACCCAAAGTTTTTGAACTTGTCACTGACTTCTGATGAATGCGGTCCAGGTGACGTATAAGGGAGGCTGTTCCTAGGTGGTTAACGTCCTTACCCCTACTTATTACAGCTTGACAAAGGCAACACGCGGCTTGACAACTGTTGTCCGCATTTGTGTTGAAATAATTCCACACCGAAGAGCTGATTTTTTTTGTATTTTGACCAGGCATGTCAATGGCCATATTCGTCCCACGGACAACAGGTGTCTCCCCGGGTGCCTGACTTAAACAAACCACCTCACCATCAGAATCCTCCTTGTCAATTTCCTCCCCAGCGCCAGCAACACCCATATCCTCATCCTGGTGTACTTCAACAGTGACATCTTCAATTTGACTATCAGGAACTGGACTGCGGGTGCTCCTTCCAGTACTTGCAGGGGGCGTGCAAATGGTGGAAGGCGCAAGCTCTTCCCGTCCAGTGTTGGGAAGGTCAGGCATCGCAACCGACACAATTGGACTCTCCTTGGGGATTTGTGATTTAGAAGAACGCACAGTTCTTTGCTGTGCTTTTGCCATCTTAAGTCTTTTCATTTTTCTAGCGAGAGGATGAGTGCTTCCATCCTCATGTGAATCTGAACCACTAGCCATGAACATAGGCCAGGGCCTCAGCCGTTCCTTGCCACTCCGTGTCGTAAATGGCATATTGGCAAGTTTACGCTTCTCCTCAGACGCTTTTAATTTTGATTTTTGGGTCATTTTACTGAACTTTTGTTTTTTGGATTTTACATGCTCTCTACTATGACATTGGGCATCGGCCTTGGCAGACGACGTTGATGGCATTTCATCGTTTCGGCCATGACTAGTGGCAGCAGCTTCAGCACGAGGTGGAAGTGGATCTTGATCTTTCCCTATTTTACCCTCCACATTTTTGTTCTCTATTTTTTAATGTGTGGAATTATATGCCAGTATCAATAGCAATGGCCTACTACTATATATACTGCGCACAACTGAAATGCACCACAGGTATAGAATGTAGATGGATAGTATACTTGACGACACAGAGGTAGGTACAGCAGTGGCCTTCCGTACCGTACTGCTATATATACTGGTGGTCACTGTGTCAGCAAACTGCAAAACTAAAATGCACCACAGGTATAGAATGTAGATGGATAGTATACTTGACGACACAGAGGTAGGTACAGCAGTGGCCTTCCGTACCGTACTGCTATATATGCTGGTGGTCACTGTGTCAGCAAACTGCAAAACTAAATTGAACCACAGGTATAGAATGTAGATGGATAGTATACTTGACGACACAGAGGTAGGTACAGCAGTGGCCTTCCGTACCATACTGCTATATATACTGGTGGTCACTGTGTCAGCAAACTGCAAAACTAAAATGCACCACAGGTATAGAATGTAGATGGATAGTATACTTGACGACACAGAGATAGGTACAGCAGTGGCCTTCCGTACCGTACTGCTATATATACTGGTGGTCACTGTGTCAGCAAACTGCACAACTGAAATGCACCACAGGTATAGAATCTAGATGGATAGTATACTTGACGATACAGAGGTAGGTACAGCAGTGGCCTTCTGTACCGTACTGCTATATATACTGGTGGTCACTGTGTCAGCAAATTGCAAAACTAAAATGCACCACAGGTATAGAATGTAGATGGATAGTATACTTGACGACACAGAGGTAGGTACAGCAGTGGCCTACTGTACCATAATGCTATATATTATATACTGGTGGTCAGCAAACTGTGCAAAACTGAAATGCACCACAGGTATCGATGGATAGTATACTTGACGACACAGAGGTAGGTACAGCAGTGGCCTACTGTACCGTAATGCTATATATTATATACTGGTGGTCAGCAAACTGTGCAAAACTGAAATGCACCACAGGTATGGATGGATAGTATACTTGACGACACAGAGGTAGGTACAGCAGTGGCCTTCTGTACCGTACTCCTATATATTATATACTGGTGGTCAGCAAAATTATGCACTGTACTCCTACTATATACTGTCTACAATGCAGCACAGATATGGAGTGTTTTTCAGGCAGACAACGTATACTGGTGGTCACTGGTCAGCAAAACTCTGCACTGTACTCCTCCTATATAATATTATACTGGTGGTCCCCAATCCCCACAATAAAGCAGCACACTGAGCACAGATATGGAGTGTTTTTCAGGCAGACAACGTATACTAGTGGTCACTGTCAGCAAAACTCTGCACTGTACTCCTGCTATATAATACAGCTGCTTCCCAGTCCCCACAATTAAGCAGTGTGAGCACAGATATATGCAGCACACTGAGCACAGATAAGGAGCGTTTTTTTCATGCAGAGAACGGATAAAACTGGTGGTCACTGATCAGCAAAACTCTGCACTATACTCCTCCTATATTAATATACAGCTGCTCCCCAGTCCCCACAATTAAGCAATAAGTAAAGCAAGCACAAATATTTGCATCAACAATACACGGAGAGGACGCCAGCCACGTCCTCTCCCTAACATTTCCAATGCACGAGTGAAAATGGCGGCGACGCGCGGCTGCTTATATAGAATCTGAATCTCGCAAGAATCCGACAGCGGGATGATGACGTTCGGGCACGCTCGGGTTAACCAAGCCATACGGAAGAATCCGAGTATGCCTCGGACCTGTGTAAAAAGGGTGAAGTTCGGGGGGGTTCGGTTTCCGAGAAACCGAACCCACTCATTACTAATTGTAGTGTATAATTTGTATTGTAAACCCCCCTTCAGAAATAATCCACTGTGGTGTCGGAACCCAGCGGTAAACTCACAATTGGTGTCGAGTGCTCATTGCCCTGCTAAGGTTTAAAGTGTAATAGCATCACACTGCATTGCTGTATAAGGTTTAAAGTGTAATATCATTGCATTGCATTACTGTGAAGGTTTAAAGCATGGGTCTTCAACCTGCGACCCTCCAGCTGCTGTGGAACTACACATCCCAGCATGCCCTGCCTCAGTTTTAGCATACCTTAATAGCAAAACTGTAGCAGGGCATGCTGGGATGTGTAGTTTCACAGCAGCTGGAGGGCCACAGGATGAAGACCCATGGTTTAAAGTGTATCTCTGGGTGTGTGCGCACTGTGTGTACTTTGTACCCCCAGCGCGGCGTTTGTACGCTAAGTCCGTACAGTGATACGGGACTCTATACGCAAACAGTGTATAAAGTACGTAGCGTGTGTACTAGGTTTAGCGGCCGCAGCGGCTCCATGGTAAAGTGTATTCTACGTGTGTATAAGGTATAGCTTTTATTCCTGTAAAGATAATCGACATTATCAAAGGTCCCTACTATGGGGTAAATTTACTAAGCTCCCGATTTTGACCGAGATGCCGTTTTTTCATCAAAGTGTCATCTCGGTAATTTACTAAGCAATAATCACGGCAGTGATGAGGGCATTCGTAATATTTTGAAGTCCAAGAAAAAAATCACGAATGAATACACCATCGGTCAAAACGCGGCTGTTTAAGTATGAATCTCGGTCATTTACTAAGAAGTGCACAGCAAAAAAAAAACAAACACTGCCGTGAAAAATTACAACTCGTAAAAAAGTGCTAAAAAAAAACAGACCTACTTTTTTTTTCCGTGATTGGATAGGCATGCAGGGATCCATGAGATCCATGCATGTATATCAGTGGGAAGGGGTGGGAAAGTTGTTATTTTATTTAAAAAAATTGCGTTGGGTCCCCCCTCCTAAGCATAACCAGCCTCGGGCTCTTTGAGCCGATCCTGGTTGCAGAAATATGGTGAAAAAATTGACAGGGGTTCCCCCATATTTAAGCAACCAGCATCGGGCTCTGCGCCTGGTCCTGGTTCCAAAAATACGGGGGACAAAAAGAGTAGGGGTCCCCCGTATTTTTAAAACCAGCACCGGGCTCCACTAGCTGGACAGATAATGCCACAGCCGGGGGTCACTTTGATATAGTGCCCTGCGGCCGTGGCATCAAAAATCCAACTAGTCACCCCTGGCCGGGGTACCCTGGGGGAGTGGGGACCCCTTCAATCAAGGGGTCCCCCCCCAGCCACCCAAGGGCCAGGGGTGAAGCCCGAGGCTGTCCCCCCCCCATCCAATGGGCTGCGGATGGGGAGGCTGATAGCCTTTTGTGATAATGAAAAGATATTGTTTTTAGTAGCAGTACTACAAGTCCCAGCAAGCCTCCCCCGCATGCTGGTACTTGGAGAACCACAAGTACCAGCATGCGGCGGAAAAACGGGCCCGCTGGTACCTGTAGTACTACTACTAAAAAAATACCCAAAAAAACATAAGACACACACACCGTGAAAGTATAATTTTATTACATACATACACACATACATACATACTTACCTTATGTTCCCACGCAGGTCGGTCCTCTTCTCCAGTAGAATCCAAGGGGTACCTGTTGAAGAAATTATACTCACGAGATCCAGGGGCCCAGGGTCCTCGGAGAAATCCTTTGTAATCCACGTACTTGAAAAAAAAAAAAAAAAAACGCTTACCCGAGCCACGCACTAAAAGGGGACCCATGTTTGCACATGGATCCCCTTTTCCCGACTGCCAGAAAACCCACTCTGACTGATGTCTAAGTGGGTTTCCTCAGCCAATCAGGGAGCGCCACGTTGTAGCACTCTCCTGATCGGCTGTGTGCTCCTGTCCTGACTGACAGGCAGCACACGGCAGTGTTACAATGTAGCGCCTATGCGCTCCATTGTAACCAATGGTGGGAACTTTCTGCCCTGCGGTTGACCTAAAGTGACGTCACCGCTGAGCAGAAAGTTCCCACCATTGGTTACAATGTAGCGCATAGGCGCTACATTGTAACACTGCCGTGTGCTGCCTGTCAGTCAGGACAGGAGCACACAGCCGATCAGGAGAGTGCTACAACGTGGCGCTCCCTGATTGGCTGAGGAAACCCACTTAGACATCAGTCAGAGTGGGTTTTCTGGCAGTCGGGAAAAGGGGATCCATGTGCAAACATGGGTCCCCTTTTAGTGCGTGGCTCGGGTAAGCGTTTTTTTTTTTTTTTTCAAGTACGTGGATTACAAAGGATTTCTCCGAGGACCCTGGGCCCCTGGATCTCGTGAGTCTAATTTCTTCAACAGGTACCCCTTGGATTCTACTGGAGAAGAGGACCGACCTGCGTGGGAACATAAGGTAAGTATGTATGTATGTGTGTATGTATGTAATAAAATTATACTTTCACGGTGTGTGTGTCTTGTGTTTTTTTGGGTATTTTTTTAGTAGTAGTACTACAGGTACCAGCGGGCCCGTTTTTCCGCCGCATGCTGGTACTTGTGGTTCTCCAAGTACCAGCATGCGGGGGAGGCTTGCTGGGACTTGTAGTACTGCTACTAAAAACAATATCTTTTCATTATCACAAAAGGCTATCAGCCTCCCCATCCGCAGCCCATTGGATGGGGGGGGGACAGCCTCGGGCTTCACCCCTGGCCCTTTGGTGGCTGGGGGGGGGACCCCTTGATTGAAGGGGTCCCCACTCCCCCAGGGTACCCCGGCCAGGGGTGACTAGTTGGATTTTTGATGCCACGGCCGCAGGGCACTATATCAAAGTGACCCCCGGCTGTGGCATTATCTGTCCAGCTAGTGGAGCCCGGTGCTGGTTTTAAAAATACGGGGGACCCCTACTCTTTTTGTCCCCCGTATTTTTGGAACCAGGACCAGGCGCAGAGCCCGATGCTGGTTGCTTAAATATGGGGGAACCCCTGTCATTTTTTTCCCCATATTTCTGCAACCAGGATCGGCTCAAAGAGCCCGAGGCTGGTTATGCTTAGGAGGGGGGACCCCACGCAATTTTTTTTTAAATATTTTGCAGTGTTTAATTTAAAAAAAACAAAAAAAAAAAACCCCAGCACGGATCACACAGATCCGGCCGAGATTCATTGTAAAAAAGTCGGCAGTGTTTTGCTAATCACTGCCGTAAAAATAGAAAAAAAACCACGAATGACATCGACATCGGAACAAAAGAAAAACCCGAATACGACAGCTTAGTAAATTAGTCGTAATAAATTCAAAAAGTTGCAGTTTTACACTTTCGATGTCATTCGTGATTGAACTTTGACCTGAAACGGGAAAATACGAATCTTAGTAAATTTACCCCTATGAGTTTAAAGGTAGAGAGTATGTGAAATAAATGTGCATACATAAATAATAGACAAACATGATATAAAAAGTGACTGTGTATTTAAATGGTGATACCCTGAGACAGCCCAGCCAGAACAGGCATGGGGGACCCCACGTCCAAATGCCAACCCCACATTTTCTGACACTACAGTATATAAAAATAAATAGGACTTACTTAGAATTATGCCTGTGCAATTTAGAATCATTTCTCCGAATCTGCTTTCCAGTCTGGTAGCTAGATAGCGCTACCTTGCTTGTTGAGGTTTTGAAATTTTCTTTCAGAAGTAATTAGCTCTTTGTTTTGTTATTTGTTGTTTTGCCCGAGGCTCCCAGGCAAAACTGCCTATGTGTAAACACGAAGAGTGAAAGCAGCTTCCGCCTATAGTACTTAAGATGCTTCAGTCTGAGAAAATATAAACAAAATGCTGGCAGACGCCCATCACTTCCCCTACACAGTGCCCACAGCCACTACTTCAGGTGAGCACATGTTTGACTTCTAACAGGAGCCTTAAAGCCATCATTGTCTATACCATGGGTCTTCAACCTGTGGCCCTCCAGCTGCTGTGGAACTACACATCCCTGCATGCCCTGCCACAGTTTTGCTATTAAGGCATGTTATAACTGAGGCAGGGTTTGATGGGATGTGTAGTTCCACAGCAGCTGGAGGGCTATAGGTTGAAGACCCATGGTCTATACCAGGGGTGGCCAAACAGTCGATCGCGATCCGCCGCCCAGCCACCCGAAGCCGCGCCTCTCCTGCATGCCGCTCTGCCTCCTCAGTCTGGTCTGCGGCAGTGACGGCCGAGTGTATAGCTCAAATCAGGTGCCGGTTCGTTAGCCAATGAGAGCTCGCGGACCGGCGCCTGATTTGAGCTATACACGCTGCCGTCACCGCCGGAGACCAGACTGAGAAGCAGGGCGGCAGACAGGAGAAGCGCGCGCTGCGCTCTCCACACAGCAACGGTGAGCTCTTCTATGGGGGCATATCTGGCATTGTGGGCACATGGCTCAGTGGGGGCATATCTGGCAATGTGGGGCATATCTGGCACTGTGGGGTCATATGTGGCACTAGGGGCATATCTGGCTCTGCGGGCACATGGCACTGTGGGGGCATATCTGGCACTGTGGGGGCATATCTGTAATCTGGTGCTGTGGGGGCATATCTGGCACTGTGGGCACATGGCACTGTGGGGGCATATCTGTATCTGGCACTGTGGGGGCATATCTGGCACTGTGGGCACATGGCACTGTGGGGGCATATCTGTATCTGGCACTGTGGGGGCATATCTGGCACTGTGGGCACATGGCACTGTGGGGGCATATCTGTATCTGGCACTGTGGGGGCATATCTGGCACTGTGGGGGCATATCTGGCACTGTGGGCACATGGCACTGTGGGGGCATATCTGTATCTGGCACTGTGGAGGCATATCTGGCACTGTGGGCACATGGCACTGTGGGGGCATGTGTATCTGGCACTGTGGGGGCATATCTGGCACTGTGGGCACATGGCACTGTGGGGGCATATCTGTATCTGGCACTGTGGGGGCATGTGTATCTGGCACTGTGGGGGCATATGTGTTTGAGGTTTTTACCTGTGGGGGCCAATGTGTTATTTCGTGCGAGACAGTCATTATACTCTGTGCAGCAAGGCTACGTCCCTTTTTTAAGTTATACCACGCCCACTTTTTGTTATACCACGCCCACTTTTTGTCATGCCCCTTTTTGCGGCGCGCGCTATTATTCCTCCTAGGTAGATCACAAAAGCTTTTTAGCTTTCACAGTAGATCACCGACTCCAAAAGTCTGGCCGCCCCTGGTCTATACTATACTATACTATACCTTTTTTTAAGTATTACAGGTTGAGTATCCCTTATCCAAAATGCTTGGGACCAGAGGTATTTTGGATATCGGATTTTTCCGTATTTTGGAATAATTGCATACCATAATGAGATATCATGGTGATGGGACCTAAATCTAAGCACAGAATGCATTTATGTTACATATACATCTTGGCCCTCATTCCGAGTTGTTCGCTCGCAAGGCGATTTTAGCAGAGTTACACACGCTAAGCCGCCGCCTACTGGGAGTGAATCTTAGCTTCTTAAAATTGCGAACGATGTATTCGCAATATTGCGATTACAAACTACTTAGCAGTTTCTGAGTAGCTTCAACCTTACTCGGCATCTGCGATCAGTTCAGTGCTTGTCGTTCCTGGTTTGACGTCACAAACACACCCAGCTTTCGCCCAGACACTCCTCCGTTTCTCCAGCCACTCCCGCGTTTTTTCCGGAAACGGTAGCGTTTTTATCCACACGCCCATAAAACGCCGTGTTTCCGCCCAGTAACACCCATTTCCTGTCAATCACACTACGATCGCCGGAGCGAAGAAAAAGCCGTGAGTAAAAATACTATCTTCATAGCAAAATTACTTGGCGCAGTCGCAGTGCGAACATTGCGCATGCGTACTAAGCAGAAAAACGCTGCGATGCGAAGAAAAATACCGAGCGAACGACTCGGAATGAGGGCCCTTATACACACAGCCTGAAGGTCATTTTAGCCAATATTTTGTATAACTTTGTGCATTAAACAAAGTGTGTTTACATTCACACAATTAATTTATGTTTCATATACACCTTATACACACAGCCTGAAGGTCATTTAATACAATATGTTTAATAACTTTGTGTATTAAAGAAAGTTTGAGTACATTGAGCCATCAAAAAACAAAGGTTTCACTATCTCACTCTCACTCAAAAAAGTCCGTATTTCGGAATATTCCGTATTTCGGAATATTTGGATATGGGATACTCAACCTGTATTAACCTTTTTATCCACCTACTGGTATGATCCTCTAAGGAGAACAGGAAGAGTATCTGTGAGGATACCGGGTGACCTGGGTATCCTGGGGATCACACTGTGGAGCGGGTTATAATGAAAAAAAAGGTGATCTTTATTCAGGGAGACCCAGAAATCCAGTGAACAGCAACCAGGGTTATACTAATAATGTCCACTCAGAGTTCAGCAAAGTCCTTACCAGCTGCTCTGTATCTCCTCCAGTCCTGGGTAGCAATGACAGCTGCAGCAGGGCACACAGAGTGGCTAGTCACTGATGACACTGAGAGGGGACGACACCCCAACCTCCAGTGAGTCTAGCTGTGCACCATCACCTCCACACACACAGTCTCTTCCTCCCAGCAACTTCCTCACTCCCACAATTCTCCCTTGCTGGTTCCTTCTCTCTCCTCCTTTTAGATTGGTGGATCATGCTGTCAGTCTTTCCAGAGGGGAAGGAGGAGGGCTTTTCTAAAAGGAACACTCCCTTGCTGTCTGCTTCTGGGATACTTCCTGTGTGGGACTTCTGCAGACTGAGGGCTTCAATTTAAGAACTCAGAACTTGGGCCATAGAATTAACTCTTTCCTTTTTAACATGAAAGCAAGTCCTAGACATCCCTTTCCCTGGTCTCCTCACATACCTCCCCCTTCTTAAATCGAGGAGATAGGCATGATCCCAATGTTGGAGTCCTAACTGTTGTCTCGGCCCGAAGGTCTGCGAAGTTTGGCATTTGTTTCCTCACATCTGGATTACCCGTCAGCGTTGTGATAGTCTCGTCCCTTTTTGTGAGAAATAGAAAAGTTGAAACCTTGTAACGCTAAACTCCACCTCAACAACCTCCCATTTTCCCCTGAGGTTCTATTTAGCCAATTTTACGGGTTATGGTCAGTAATAATAGTGAATTCTTTACCATAGAGATAAGGTTGTAGTTTCTTTAAGGCCCAGACTATGGCTAGACACTCCTTCTCAATAGTGGCATAGGCTATCTCTCGGTCAGCTAGCTTACGAGATAGATACACAATTGGGTGTTCCCTACCATCTTCTCCCACCTGGCACAACACTGCCCCAAGTCCACACCCTGAAGCGTCTGTCTGCACAATAAACTTTTTATAGTAGTCAGGGGCAGCCAACACTGGGGCTCGAGTCAGCGTGTCTTTTAAGATGGTGAAGGCTTGCTCACACTCAACAGTCCATTCGATCTTCCGAGCATATCTCTTTTTGGTCAAGTCAGTTAGGGCCTTGGCCACGGTGCTGTAATGTGGTATGAATTTTCTGTAATAGCCAGCAACACCAAGGAAGGCCCGCACTTGCTTCTGGTTGACAGGTCTGGGCCAGTTGACAATAGCCTCCACCTTTGCCGGTTCTGGTCTAATAGATCCTCCTCCAACCCGATGTCCTAGGAACTGAACCTCAGCCATCCCCATCTGACATTTATCTGGGCGTATGGTGAGCCCGGCCTGTCTGATTCTTTTGAGCACTTCTGCCACATGAGTTAAATGGTCTGCCCAGGTATGGCTGAAGATGGCGATATCATCGAGGTAGGCTTGTGCAAAGTCTTGACATCCCTTCAGTAGGTCATTCACCATTCGCTGGAATGTGGCAGGGGCGTTCTTCATCCCGAAAGGCATGGTAGTACACTCAAAGAGTCCTATGGGCGTGATGAAGGCAGAACGCTCCTGGGCTTCTTTGGTAAGTGGGATTTGCCAGTAACTCTTGCTTAAGTCCAGCGTTGAGATGAACTTGGCCCCTCCAATCCAGTCCAGTAGCTCGTCGATACGGGGCATAGGGTAAGCATCAGTTATGGTTACTTCATTCAGTTTGCGATAGTCCACGCAAAACCGTGTAGTCCCATCTTTCTTGGGAACCAACACGACCCCAGCGGCCCATGGGCTTTTAGATGGCACAATGACCCCCAAAGCTAGCATTTCTTTGATCTCAGTCTTTACCTGTCTCATAACATCTGGGGTCATTCGGTAAGCGACTTGTCGGATGAACTTACTGTTCCCAGTGTCCACATGGTGAGTGGTCTGGTGAGTTCGACCAGGTTGACATGAAAACTGGGCTTGTTCAGCCTCTAAGATCCTATGCATCTCTTGCTGCTGTGCCGTAATAAATTGTGGTCCCACCTGGACTGATTCCACTCCCTTATTCTCTTTAGCAGCTCCCAAAAGGTCAGGCAATGGATCAGTTTCTGGTGTCTCCATCGCAGGGCAACATACCATCATGGCCGCTACTTGACAATCTCTATAAGCTTTGAATCTATTTATATGGAAGGTGCGTAGGCGCTTCCCTCCCTTATTCAGGGCGATCACATAATTGACCGGTCCGGTGCGCCTTACCACTGTATACGGTCCATCCCAGGTGGCTTGCAGTTTGTTTCTCCGCACTTGGATAAGCATCATGACCTTTTGCCCTGGATTTAACTCACGGTCTTGAGCGTGGGCATCGTACCATTCCCTTTGTTTCTCTTGTGATTCCTGGAGATGCTCTTGGGTTAACTGTAGCAATCTTCTCATCCGATTCCGCATGTTCTTTACATATTGTAAAATGGGCTGCTGGTGTTCTTGAAAAGTTCCCTCCCAACTCTCTTTGACCAGGTCTAGGGGCCCCCGCACTTTCCGGCCGTACAAAAGTTCAAACGGGGAATATCCGGTAGATGCTTGTGGTACTTCCCGATAAGCAAATAGAAGCTGTTGCAGGGCTCTCTCCCAGTCCCTCCCCTCGGACTGTACATAAGCTTGTAGGAGTCTTTTCAGCATTCCATTGAATCGTTCACATAGTCCATTGGTCTGAGGATGATAAGGGGTGGTCCGAAGAGGCCGAACCCCCCACTTTTCCCACAGGGTTTGCATTAGTTCACCTTGGAATTGAGGCCCTTGATCTGTGACAACTTCCTGTGGATATCCGACCTGACTGAATATGTCCATCAGTGCTTGCGCAACATGTTCCGTGTCAATGGATGACAGGGCCACGGCTGCAGGGTAACGTGTAGCAAAGTCCACCAGCATTAAGATATACTTCTTGCCCGTAAGACTGGGAATAGCTAATGGTCCAACTAGGTCTATGGCAACACGGGCAAAGGGCTCCCCTATAATAGGTAATGGGTGTAGAAAAGCTTTCCGTTGGGGCTTTCCCAGTCTCTGACAGGTATCACAGGTGTCCCGATACTGCTTAACGTCTCTAGAAATCCGTGGCCAGAAGAAATTCCGCAACAGTCGGGCCAATGTTTTACGGGTGCCAAAATGGCCAGCTGCAGGGATGTCGTGGGCAAGAGCTAGTAATTGTGCTCTGTATTGTGTAGGTACCACCAACTGTTTAGAAGGCATGACTGCTTCCTGTCTGGGCCGAGGAAAACCACTTGGTACAGTAATTCCTCTTCCCACACTATATTGCTTCCATCAGCTGTTTCCAACCCCATTTCGGCTGCACTCCTCAATTTGCTCAGGGAGGGGTCAGTACGTTGGGCCTGTCGGAACTCACTCCGGTCTCTTCCAAGTGCTGCTTGGACTTCTAAGTGTGAGTTTTATACAGCAAAAAGGTGAACTCTGATTAATCTCTGTCTATCCATATAGGGATAGTAATATTGAGAGAGAAAGAAATCTGATTCTGATTGTGATTGTTTGTATCTATACTGTTTCTTTTTGTTTTATTATATCTGTACTGGGTTGTTGTTTTTTTTGGAGGGGGAAAAAAAAGTGTGAGGTGAAAAGCCAGAGGGGTTAAATCAGGTGTGAGTAATCAGGAGTAATCAGGAGGAAGGGCTGATTAAAGCAGCTGGCTGAGCCTATATAAGCAGTGACTAGACTCTTGGAGCTTGCTCTGTTGACTTGTCTCTTCCAAGTGCTGCTTGGACTTCTAAGTGTGAGTTTTAAACAGCAAAAAGGTGAACTCTGATTAATCTCTGTCTATCCATATAGGGATAGTAATATTGTGAGAGAAAGTAATCTGATTCTGATTGTTTGTATCTATACTGTTTCTTTTTGTTTTATTATATCTGTACTGGGTTGTTGTTGTTTTTTGGAGGGAAAAAAAAAGTGTGAGGTGAAAAGCCAGAGGGGTTAAATCAGGTGTGAGTAATCAGGAGTAATCAGGAGGAGGAGGGGCTGATTAAAGCAGCTGGCTGAGCCTATATAAGCAGTGACTAGACTCTTGGAGCTTGCTCTGTGGACTTGTCTCTTCCAAGTGCTGCTTGGACTTCTAAGTGTGAATTTTAAACAGCAAAAAGGTGAACTCTGATTAATCTCTGTCTATCCATATAGGGATAGTAATATTGTGAGAGAAAGTAATCTGATTCTGATTGTTTGTATCTATACTGTTTCTTTTTGTTTTATTATATCTGTACTGGGTTG
Source organism: Pseudophryne corroboree (assembly GCF_028390025.1). Taxonomy (NCBI): domain Eukaryota; kingdom Metazoa; phylum Chordata; class Amphibia; order Anura; family Myobatrachidae; genus Pseudophryne; species Pseudophryne corroboree. The sequence continues at coordinate 665,642,126 of NC_086445.1, forward strand.
TTGTTTTTTTTTGGAGGGAAAAAAAAAGTGTGAGGTGAAAAGCCAGAGGGGTTAAATCAGGTGTGAGTAATCAGGAGTAATCAGGAGGAGGAGGGGCTGATTAAAGCAGCTGGCTGAGCCTATATAAGCAGTGACTAGACTCTTGGAGCTTACTCTGTGGACTTGTCTCTTCCAAGTGCTGCTTGGACTTCTAAGTGTGAGTTTTAAACAGCAAAAAGATGAGTTAGAATACAGAAAAAGGTGAGTTTTATAATACACAATCAGGAACACACATTTGCAGTACCATTAAACTTCTGGTGAGGCTGCAAGGGGCTGACCTTGTGAGTGAGTGCCTCTCTTACTTGGAGTAGCAGAGGGGCTGTGATTGTGCGTGTGTGAGGGACTTTTTTTTTTTTTTTATTAGCAGGAGCTGGAAGCCGAGTGAAAAGGAGGTGCAGTGAGCTGGAACAACTGCAACTGCTAAGTGGAGAATAGGTGCCGCAGGAGAGAGTACTACGGCTGCATAAAAGTGAAGGACCAAGAACCACACAAAGATAGATAAGTATAAGCCAGCTTAATTTATTGTATAAGTGAGATTGCTTGTCTTCTACTTTTTATTTTTGCTGCTTTTTCTGTGAGAGTAACAGGGAGTTAGACCTTACAAACAATATGGGAGGGGCTGTGATTGAGGACCTCACTCAGTGCATGTCGTGCAAGATGTATGCACACCTGGAGCTACCGGTCCAGTGTGATTACATCTGCACGAGGTGTGTGCAAACTGTTGCCCTGGAAGCCCAGGTAACTGATCTAGAGCAAACCGTTACGCGACTGAGGGGGATTCACAATCTCGAGCGTAGTTTAGACAGAATGGTGAAGGAGTTGCGGGAGGGGTCACTGGTAGAAGAGGATGATGATCAGGTAGCCAGTTGGGTCACAGTAAGAAGGAAGAAAAAGAGGGGGAGGCACGACATCTCCGAACTATCAAACCCGAAAAATTTGCCCGATTGGACGAGGAATCGGAGGATGATAGTGAAGAAATGACGGTGCCGGAGGAGACTGCTCCCTCTAGCATCCAGAGGTGCGGTCCCTCTGGCGCGGTTGGGATAAAAGATAGAGAGGTACCTAGTCAGATGGTGGTGGTAGGGGATTCTATCATCAGGAAGGCAGATGTAACAAAATTTGCAAAAAGGAAATAAGAGCGGCTAAAGTAGAAACTGAAAAACTAGTAGCAAAGGAAAGCAAAGCGAATCCCAAAAAATTCTTTAAATACATTAATAACAAGAGATTAAAGAAGGAGAGTATAGGCCCTTTAAAAGACAAGTTGGGAGTCTTAAGCAAAAATGATAATGACATAGCGGACACACTAAATGAGTTTTTTTCAACAGTATTCACTCGTGAGGACCCAATTCAGGGACTAATGCACAATCTCAATAATGAGAATATCCCACTGATAGGTACTTATTTAAGCGAGGAAGTAGTCTGTGACCGATTAAAACATTTAAAGATTAATAAATCACCAGGGGCCGATGGTATTCATCCAAGGGTTCTAATGGAGCTTCACTCTGAACTGGCAAAAACGCTATCTTTGATCTTTAAGGATTCTGTTATATCAGGTATGGTTCCCAAAGACTGGCGTATAGCGGAAGTAGTGCCTATATTCAAAAAGGGAAGTAAAGCTGAACCAGGTAATTATAGACTAGTTAGTCTTACATCTATAGTGGGGAAAATATTGGAAGGTATTCTAAGAGATAGTATTCAGAAGTTCCTTGAAACCAATAAGGTCATTAAAAGGAATCAACATGGGTTTATGAAGGACAGATCCTGTCAAACCAACTTACTTGGCTTTTATGAAACAGTAAGCGCAAACCTAGATCAGGGTAAAGACGTGGATGTAATCTTTTTAGACTTTGCCAAAGCGTTCGATACTGTACCACACATGAGACTTATCTACAAGCTACAAGAATCAGGGCTAGGAAGCACAATATGCACTTGGGTCAAAAACTGGTTAGATAATAGGAAGCAGCGCGTTGTGGTTAATGGATCTTTTTCAACTTGGACTGAAGTGCTAAGTGGTGTGCCGCAAGGCTCAGTATTAGGACCGCTATTGTTCAATATTTTCATTAACGACCTAACAGAAGGTCTAGAGAGCATGGTGTCAATTTTTGCAGATGATACTAAATTGTGTAAGGCTATAAATACAGAGGAGGATGCCGAGTCTCTTCAGAACGACTTAGTTAAATTAGAAGCATGGGCAGCCAAATGGAGAATGCGCTTCAACACAGACAAGTGTAAGGTAATGCACTGTGGTAACAAGAACATAAATTACACCTACCTACTAAATGGGGTAAAATTAGGGGTTTCTGTACTGTAAAAGGACTTAGGTGTCCTCATAGATAGCAAGCTAAGCAGTAGTACCCAAAGTAGGACTGCAGCAAAGAAGGCTAATAAGATATTAGCATGCATAAAACGGGGTATTGATGCTAGGGACGAGAGTATTATACTCCCGTTATATAAATCACTAGTGAGGCCACACCTTGAATACTGTGTACAATTCTGGGCACCGTACTACAAAAAGGATATCCTGGAGCTTGAAAAGGTATAGAGGAGGGCGACCAAACTAATTAAGGGCATGGAGACGATGGAATACAAGGAAAGGCTTGAAAGACTAGGCATGTTTACATTGGAAAAGCGGAGACTAAGAGGGGATATGATCAACATCTTCAAATATATAAGGGGACAATACACAGAGCTTGCGCGGGACCTGTTTTTGGTTAGATCAACACAGAGGACTCGTGGACACTCGCTCAGGTTAGAGGAGAGGAGATTCCGCACAATACGGCGTAAAGGCTTTTTCACGGTAAGGACAATACATGTTTGGAATTCCCTGCCCGAGGGAGTTGTAATGGCGGAATCTGTCAATACCTTTAAGAATGGGTTAGATAAATTCCTAATGGATAAGGATATCCAGGGGTATGGTGCATAGTCATGCATTATAGTTACTATAAATAGGGATAAAATGTAACGGCTGACAGCAGCATCAGTCAGAAATTTTAGTCAAATCACCATGCATAGGAGACCACAAATAGGTTGAACTTGATGGACAATTGTCTTTTTTCAACCTCAGATACTATGTTACTATGTTACTATGTTATGTTACCTCCCCCAAGTCTACCTCTAAAGTACTGGACAATGAACTGGAGTCACTCACCATTGTCTGGGTAGGCAGGTTCTGGTCCATATCTGTAGCATGGGTCACCTCTCTTCGTGTTTGGCTTCTGGTTACCACCTGGACGAAGTGTGTCACTAGTCCTTGTCCCAGATCATTCCCGAGGATTACCTTGGCTGGTAGCCCCTTGAGTACTCCGACTTCCACGATTCCTTGATCAGCTCCCCAGTCCAGATGTATCTTGGCAACAGGGATATCGGCCTGTTGTCCCCCGGCAGTGGCAATTCGCACATACTGTCCAGGAATCACCTGGGAGGCGGGAATCCGGTCTGGCTCAATCAACGTGAGTGAGGCCCCAGAATCATGTAGGCCCTGTACCTGCTGGTTCTCCACTATCACAGTCTGTAGGTGCCCTCGCATATTCCAGGGAGTCGCCTTCTCCTCTCCCAGCACCAAGTCCACAATATACACCCCACCCATCATCCCATCCATATCTGACTGGACGACCTCCTCACCATAATCCTACGTGGGGTAACATACCACAGAGACTGGAGCCGGTCTAGCCCCAGGGAATGGCCATCTTGTTCGTGGACAGTCCCTAAGCAAAATCCCCTGGTTGATTGCAGCAATAATACTTCCGAGGTTCTGGGTTAGCCACTCTGAATCTGGGTGACTGATAAGTGATGTTTTTGATAGGGCCACCTTTATTACTATCTTTGACTTGCGGTTCTTTGTCAGAGAGCTTCTCCACTTGTGGGGTTCTTGTACCGCCTGCTGCACTGAAGACTCTCCATTGCTGACGATTGGCTATATATTCATCAGCCCATTCCGCAGCTTGTTCAGGTGTACTGGGCTTCCTATCTGCGACCCACTCCCGTACCTCTGGTGCCATCTTAATCATTAGCTGTTCTACCACAATTAAGTTGACAATCTGCTCCACAGTGGAGGCCTGTCTTCCTTCAAGCCATTTACCACAGGCTTGCTGTAACTGACTAGCAAACTCTTGGTAGGAATCATTTCCACCTTTATTCAGTGTCCTGAATTTGAGATGATAAGATTCTGCAGTTATCTAGAACTTAGCAAGCAATGCCTTCTTTATACAGGCGTAGACTCCACATTCCTGGGGGGTTAGGTCCCGATAGGCTTCCAGAGCCCTGCCAGTGAGACTTGGTCCCAAATACTTTGGCCAGTCAGCTGGCTCTATTCCATGCACCCCCATGAGATTTTCAAAGATCTGGAGATGAGTGTCAATGTCTGTTTCATTTTCCCGAAATGTGGGAACATCCTTAAATCCCAAGCGTCGCTTCTCTTGTTTAAAACTTCGGGGTTACTCCGGAATTCCACTGCCAGCAGGTATTTGTACTCCTAGTATAGCTTGGATCATTCCAGCTCTCTCCTGTGGGGTCGTACCTTCACCTAGTGCCCCCAGCCAGCTCTGCAGTATGGCAGGAGTAGCAGTGGTCGACTCTGGTAACTTACTGGATGAATTGCTACCACTGCCTGTTGGTCCCTCTTCATCATCACTCAGGTGGTCAGGATCCTCTGGGTGCCCCCAATCCCACTCCAACAGAGTTTCCCTGGTCTCAGTCCCATCATAAGTAATTCCCTTCATCCTGCAAAATCCTTGTAGGTGAGGTTTCCGAGCTGTATGGTAAAACTTCTCCTGCTCTCTCATTGCATTCTCCCCTTGACTGCTGGACACAACTGCTGGCTGACTCTCCATGCTAATACTTTGTGTATTAGCTCTCTGGAAACTCTCTCCCTGGAAACACTGCAGGAACTGTGTGATATCCCACTGCTGCCACCAAATGTGAGGATACCGGGTGATCTGGGTATCCTGGGGTTCAGGGATCACACTGTGGAGCAGGTTATAATGAAAAAAAAAAGGTGATCTTTATTCAGGGAGACCCAGAAATCCAGTGAACAGCAAGCAGGGTTATACTAATAATGTCCACTCAGAGTTCAGCAAAGTCCTTACCAGCTGCTCTATATCTCCTCCAGTCCTGGGCAGCAATGACAGCTGTAGCAGGGCACACAGAGTGGCTAGTCACTGATGACACTGAGAGGGGACGACACCCCAACCTCCAGTGAGTCTAGCTGTGCACCATCACCTCCACACACAGTCTTTTCCTCCCAGCAACTTCCTCACTCCCACAATTCTCCCTTGCTGGTTCCTTCTCTCTCCTCCTTTTTGATTGGTGGATCATGCTGTCAGTCTTTCCAGAGGGGAAGGAGGAGGGCTTTTCTAAAAGGAACACTCCCTTGCTGTCTGCTTCTGGGATACTTCCTGTGTGTGACTTCTGCAGACTGAGGGCTTCAATTTAAGAGCTCAGAACTTGGGCCATAGGATTAACTCTTTCCTTTTTAACATGAAAGCAAGTCTTAGACATCCCTTTCCCTGGTATCCTCACAGTATCATTTGGTAGTTGACCACCCAATTGTTGAACAGAGATGATTTTTTTTTAAAAAGCCTAAAAGTATAGCATTCGTAACCTTACTGGTGTAACTGTGACGCGTTTCATGTATGACCACCATTATTATGTTGTTGTTGTTGTTGTTGTTGTTATTAATGCCATTCTATACCTGCTCATAGTTGCCATTTAATCACTGACCTGAAGTTTGCAGAATTTTTTTTTATCACAGATTTTATTTCTTATTTCTCTTTCTTCTTTTTTGTTCTTAAAAACATTAATGATTTTTAGAAAAAGCTTAAATTGTAAATCAAGACTAATTATAAAAATATCTGACTGACAGTACCTGATGCCATCCTGGTTTGTTAACAAAATTGAGAATAATTGTAACATTTGCATACTCTGCCACCCTGTTGCCTGCAGTGGCAATCTCACTACTTCTGCTTTATAAACAAGGCATTGCATGTGGTGTAATGCTGGAAATAAGTTTTTACTTGGAGTGGGAAACCCATGCATAGGGTTCCTAATAAAGCAGCTGTAGTTTGCTTAGTCTGCAGAACTCTGCTGACCGCAACCTTTAGTAGAATCACTGAATGTGGTGATTTTCACACAAATTGCTGAGTAGCTAACTTGTCTGTGGAGGCGGAAGACACACATACTGTAAATAGCACCCTAAATGACTCTGCATAGGTTCCTATGGTTGCTACAGTGAAAATTCCTGCAGCAGATATGTGGAAATAGCTGTGTGTACAGCTTCACCCATGCATTGCAGAGAGTAACTAAAATTCCACAGCTTGAAGGAACCAATAAAAATAACCTGGCAAAAATCACATTCAAAGAGAACTTGTAAATGTCGACCTGGTAGGTCCTCATTTGTTAATTAGTGGACCTGGGCCTACTTCAGGGATGTACGCTAACCCGATGGTGTGAGGACTGTGCATGCACTGGAAGTGCCCATCTGAGAATCTGCTCACAGTGGCCAATATTTACTAAGAATTCGAGTTTGTCCGATTTGTGTTTTTTTTCCTAAGTCCCAATCCGGGAATTCACTAAGCACCAATCTCGGCAGTGTTTGGACTATTCGTAATGGTTTGATTGGAAAAGTTCCGAAATACGAATGAATAGACCATCGGTCAAACGCGGCTGTTATTTCATACAATACGGGAATTCACTATTCATTCGTATTTGGGTGTTAGTCTCTGAGTGCTCAATTGCGGTCGTATTTTTTTGCGATTCGGTAAAAAAGCGGCAAAAAAATAGACCTGCTTTTTTCAGCCGTGTTTACATGTGTTGACACTTACAAATCATTCTAACCTGAATTAGGATGCCTATAAAAGGGACACAAACTTCTCTCATGCAAAATAATTTATTTCCTTATGTTTGCTGGCCAAAAATTGTAGATTTGTAAGGCAATACACATTTAACAACATATATCCATTATTACACAGATTTGTGTTCAACTTTCAAATATTTCAAATGTTGTTGTTTCTGCATCATGTTTTTAAATCTGATTACTTATTTTTAACACACACAAACATGGCACAACAATAATGTCAGTCATTTTCGGACTGAATTATCTAAATATTACTCCCAACATATTAGGACATTTTTAGCCAACTCAATTGTGTTTTTCTTGTCAATTTGTCTAGAGAAGAAATGTAAAACAGTTACAATTCACATTGTAAATTGTATTGGTCATGGATGAATCTGCCTGGCTGCCATTTAGTCTATCTGCTGGCTCAAAGAATGATTAGAATCTAGAAAGAGTAATGATTAGGAAAAAATAAAGTGGTCTGCTTTCTGCCTGCTTAAGACAATCTGCATGGCTGCCAATTAGTCTGTCTTCTGGCTCAAAGAATGATTAGAATCTAGAAAGAGTAATGATTAGAAAAAAAGTGGTCTGCTTTCTGCATGCTAACATCTATGTGCAGCTCAAACAACAGTTTCCTGCTAACAAAAAGTACAAAGATGGTAAAGAAGAAATGTGTGTTCAAAATTCCTTTTGTTGTTTGTACCAGTTATAATTAATGATGTTGTACTAATTGTCAAGGAGCTAAGTGTTATATATATTCTGTTAATCATACACTTGGTAAGTGTTTTTTTTTCTCTTCTCTTTAAAGAAATGGGTGTGTTTTTTTATGTTTATTTGGGTGGTTGCTTGTCCTGGCCTTTGCCTTTACCACTGTCGTGTTGGCGTGCTCTGGTGGAGCGCCTTGGTGGTGATGGCACTGGCGTTACATTTGGAGTAGTCGTACCAGAACTGCTGCTTGTTTGCTGTTGCTGCAGGGATCTGAGTGTTTCATTGAGGTTAGTGAGGGTGGCACTGAGTTCACGTGTTGCAGCATTTTGATTGTCTACAATTCTGGACATGGTTCATTGATCATTTGATTGCTCTCTAAAATGTTTATACAGGTATAGCTTTGCTGTTGTCTGTGCTGTTCTTCCATTATGCGCTGTAAGTTGCCCATGACATGTGTAATATATGCACGTATGATTTCCATGGTATTTGCAATTCTTGTGTTTGTTTCATTTTGTCTACTCAGATTTCTGCTGATTCGTCTGAGGTGAGATGGTAGGCTTGCAAACATTTGGGTCTGCCTACGCAGGCAATCTTCATTAGTGGCCTGCTGTCTAGCCCAAATGGTCCAGAACACTTGATCTGGGCCTTGTGTTACTGGTGTTGTTGGGCTGTGTTGGGTTGGTGGTGTGCTTTGCTGTGGGGGAGTACTCACAGGTGCTGGGGGGCTGATTCCTTCGCTTACTGGATGCATTTCTAACATGATTGTGTCATCCATGTCACTGTGTTGCTGTTGTTGCGCAGGGATGCTGGTACCAGGACTAGAAGCTGAAATTATAAACATTTATCTGTTACTTATCCATATGTTTGATACATTGGTACAAAGCACTAAACATGGAACACATGTAATGGACTGGTGCTTTCAGATATCCGGCCTAGCAACATCATCACTCATTACTTAAATACATACATATGCCTGTTTGTGGCAAATGTGTCTGGTTACTTCATTCTGAAAGCAAACACATGAGTTGTATGGTACATCAGACATACTCCTGCCTAAAAACACATTGTAATCCATAATGTGTTGCCTTATAGTGTCTCCAACCAAAACATAGTAATGTTTTTGTATGCAGTTGGCAATGTTAGGACAAGCACACATGTGTAAATGATTCTAACAACCTTACTATTTGCAAAGCTTACACATGAGTTTCTGTTGCAGCATCTTCCACACAATGTGCTACTGTATGGCTGAAGTGGACATACATATCTTTACTGGATGTTGTGTTGGCCATTTTGTTTGGTTTCCATTTCATGTTTTACTGACTTGGGTAAGTATAGCAGATTTTGATGGGTATTGACTTAATGAGTTTAAGTAAATGGTTTTTTAAAGATCTGACATTTTTAATTGTTATCACAGTTTGTTACTCACAATCAAGATGAGGGGAGTGTGGTTGTCATCTTGGAGGTGTGTCCAAAATTTGGAGTGGGGGCACCGAACAAACAGTAGATAATCTTTGTGGCGGGGTAGCCTGCTGTGGTTGGCCCTGGACATCAGACCTTGCTTTCTTTGCTGGCAGATTTTTTTTGTGGTGTGTTCCAGAAGTGCGCCTTCTGCTGCTTAAGACTTCTTTGGATGGACCTAGTATTGAAAGTGACATTTTGTTATGGCCATTCATTTACAAACCTAACCTATACTACAATGGACACTTTACCTGCTTCCGCAGCGTCATCATCATCAGATGTGATGGGAGTGACTGTAGGACGACCAGTACTGCTTTTTTTCAACACTGTAAATCCAAAAACACACAAAAAAAACATTATTCATGCTATTGTTAATACATCCACCCATTAGGCTTATAAACATTACATCTTTAAAAAATGGATGTTTTATTATGAATCTAAAAATAAGGACATTAAACACAAAAAGCACAACAACAAACCCAAAACATTGTCCAATAGCCATATGCACTATGGAAGTGCAACACAGGGAATCATATACAGGACACAGACATAGGACACAATTCCAAAAACATACACTAACAAGCCAAAACACACACAGCTTCATTTTCAAATAAAATGAAAAAAAAAAAAAAAAAAAATACAGATGCGATATAGAAATAGGTCTGTGATGTGGCACTCCAAACACACATTAACACAATATGAGGCCAACAAAAAAAAAAAAAAAAAAAAAAAAAACAGTAAGGTAACTAAGTCTGCAGTTGTTGTGTCAGTGTACAAATACAGACTCAAAATAAACCAGCAAATAGTGGCCTTGACTTAAACAATATTACATTGAGTATTAATGAAATTATACATGTAACTGCCTTCAAAGACACTTTGCACTACTCCAGAATCTAACATATCAACCACTGATTTGGAAACATTGCACATGGATAACAGAATAAAAAAACATAGTCCAACATTCAAAATGTACAATGTGCAAAAGTAAAACATTAATGCTGGACAATTCAATGACACACCAAGTCCAAACTACACATGGAAAATGTACTGTCCAAAAACCACATGACATACAAGCAAGTAAGACGTTACATTGACTTTTGTATGAAACATGACCCAAAACAATGTATTTGATGACGCACACTTGAAGATGGGAGTAATATGCAACGTCACATGACACACATTTAAAACATACAGTAAGCCAGAAGTAATGTCATAGAATGTTAAGGCAAATACACATGCTCACCATCCTTCCTGGGGCGATCGGAATCCCAGACATGGGTTGCAGACACTACTTCTGGAGGGATTATAGTCCGCATGGGCTCCTCATAGTCCAGATATGTGGCAATAAAGGGCGGACCACCACCGGTTTTGCGAGCCGACTTCGCCTCCTTGGCCATTTTGGACTTGACACGTCGCTTTATGTCATAGTACCGTTTGCGGCACGTGTCCTCCGTCCGCTTCACCACCCCCTCACTATTTACAGCAGCAACTACTTTCGCCCACAACACCGTCTTCTTCCGTGTTGGCACCTTGGTGGACTCACGCCCAAATAGCTGCCGCTGATATTTCATCAGCTCACGCACCAATGCCACATTTTCTGCATAACTAAACTTGACATTCCGCCCAGTCTTAGTAGTGGTGCGTGGCTGCGGAGCTGTCTGACTGTCACTATCACTGTCACTTGAGGCTGCTGCAGCAACCTCACCAACCTCCTCCACCTCACTAACACTCACCTCCTCCACCTGACCGACCTCCTCCCCCTCACTAACACCCTCCACCTCACTCACCTCAGCCACCTCTGAGTCACACATAATTGTGTGACTAAACAATTAACACAGAAAAAAAAGACAAAACAAAACACTCCTCCGCTACCACTACACTAATCACACACACACACACACACACACACACACACACACACACACACACACACACTCAAACACTGACAAGGGACTATAAATAAAAAAAACTAGGACAAAAATTGAGACAAAACCAAAAAATACAAGACAACAAGAATGACAAAACTACTTGACAAAACTACTTTCAAACACAATACAACACTCAGAACTAGCAAAAAATACTCCTCCAAACAAACACTACTCACCAAACTCCACTGCACAACCTCTCTCCTCACCACTAACTAAACCCACGAGGTGCGGACGGTTTGGGGCGTATTTATATGGTTGCGCACAGACACTCCTACCATCTGAAACACAACCAATCACGAACAGGGATGAAAACCGAAACTAAAAGTGAAAATGCGGCCGCGGGAAAAAAAAAACCCTGCCGCGTTTAACTTAGACAAAAACCCAGCAAAAACAAGACAAACATGTACGAAAACGACAATGACGGCCGTAAATGTGCCAAAAAAACCCGACTGGCATCGACATCGGAAAACACGTAAACAATAAACTCGAATGCTTAGTAACTTGGCGTATATAGTTTCAAAAAGTTGCATGAAAATGCACCCGATACAAGACGAGTTTAAACACTACACAAACCGACACAAACACGAATATTAGTAAATTTTGGCCAGTGTCTCCCAGCGGAAGCTAGATTGACAAGCTATGAGCTGTTTGGGAGGCGGAGAGGGGGTGTTCCTAGCCACCGTTCCTGGAAGCGGGAAGTGTCACCCCCATATTCCGGGAGAGACAAGGACAGGGCCTGCGTTGCTATATGCATATTGCCTGGCCTAGCAAGCTGCCAGAAACCAGCTAGGCTGAGTAAGCTCAGGTTACACAGCCTGGCCAAACCCATACACTCCAACTGTACCTTTTTGGCAGGTACAGTACCTTTTTTCTGTGGTCCGATTGTTGACTCTCCATTTTTCCATTGAAAGTATAGGAAAAAGGGTGTGACCACGCCCCCATTACCCGTGGCCATGCCCCCTTTCCTAATTTGTACTGATTTTTATGTGTAAAATGTTGGAGGGTATGCAAATCTGCAACCTATGGTCGCGATGGTGATCCGAGGTAGCGCCCTACTCATATTGCAAATGCAATGCAAGAGGTGTCTATTTCATATAGACACCTCCTGCTGCATTTTCATTTTGATGGACGGAATTGCAAAGCTGCTTGCGTCCGTCTCTGAAATTCTGTCCATCTCTGAATCAGGCCTTCTATTCAAACCATAAAAAGACAAAACTGCCTTTTCCACACCCCCTCAGTTCATTCGGGATGGCTGACAAACGTACTTTTTGTCCCTTTTCCACTGCCATCCTTCTCACTAGAATGCTGTCACAAGGCAGAGTGCAGAAGTGACAACCTATCAGAGAGGCAGTGACATCTAGTTAAAAAATTATGACTTTCTTGGATAGGTCTGTGTTGAGGTTGCTGACACTATGGGGCAGATTTAACAACGATTGATATCTTGTTACCATTCGTTACAAATGTTAAATGGTGCTCCAGCCAATCAGCTCCGAACTTTAATTTTTCAAACATATGACAGGAGCTGACTAGTGGGAGTGATAACAAGAATATCACTCATTGTTAAATCTGCCTCTATATATTTAAAGAGGCACCTAAGACACCTAAGCAGTGTTGAATATTTCCTGCAGCGTTTTGGTTGGGAGCAGTAGCGGCTCTTGCCACGGGCAAGCAGGCTTTTTGCCCGGGGCGCCGCTACCCTGAGGGCTCCGCCGCTGTGGCAAGCGCAGCTACTAATCCACCCTCCCTCCCCGGCTGCAGCGAGCGCCGTGTGCGCCCACTGCAGCCGGCGTCGCTGACTGATGCTAGAGGTCAATATTGACCCCTAGTGTCAGTGCGGCGCTGCTACGGGTGAGACGTCTCTCCCATAGAAAGGAGCCGGCGCCTGGAGACAGCAGCAGCAACGGCAGCAGCGGTCCGGAAGCAGGAGCGAGGCTGGTAAGTATTGTGGTTTTTTTTTAGGGTTTCAAAGCGGCGCTACTACAGGGGGCACATACTGGGGGCACTACTACTGGGGGCACTACTACAGGGGGCACATACAGGGGGCAAAGCTACAAGGGCACAGCTACTGGGGGCAGATCTACAGGAGGCACAACTACAGGGGGCATATACTGGGGGTACTGCTACGGGGGAAACAGCTACTGGAGGCAAATCAACTGGGGGCACAGCTACAAGGGGCACAGCTACTGGGGGCACTACTACAGGAGGCACTGCTACATGGGCAGTGCTACAAGGGGCACAGCTACAGGGGGCACAACTACTAGGGGCACAACTACAGGGGGCACAACTACTAGGGGCACAACTACAGGGGGCACAACTACAGGGGGCACTGCTACAGGGGGAACAGCTACTGGGGGCAAATTAACTGGGGGCAAATCTACAGGGGGGCACAAGTACAGGGGGCACAACTACTGGGGGCACAGCTACTGGGGGCAAATCTACAGGGGGGCACAACTACAGGGGGCACATACTGGGGGCACTGCTACAAGGTGCAAATCCACTGGGGGCACAGCTACAGGTGGCACTACTAAAGAAGGCACAGCTACAGGGTGAAAATTAACTGGGGGCACAGCTGCTGGGGGTATAGCTACGGGGGGCACAGCTAAAGCGGAGCACAAGTACAGGGGGATAACTGTGGGCATGCCCCTTCCCTATGAAGAAGCCACGCCCCTGTTTTGGGGGCGCGCGCCCTCGGCGTGCACCAACTGTATTTTACCTGGAGGGGGGGGGGGGGGGGGAGCCACAGGAAACTTTCGCCCAGGGCGCCTCAAGGTCTATAACCGGCCCTGGTTGGGAGGGCAGAGTGTTCAGCGTTATAAACGACAGCATTAGATTGTTGGCTATGGAACTGAAAGTGAGCGGCATCTTACACCTCTTCGGTGTACTAAGCATTTAAATGTTGTTGGTACCACTGTGCATCTTGATTTGCTTATCTACACCAAATGCATAGGCCCATGGAGCACGGTTGTAGCGCTTGGAGAGGATCATAAGTTTACACAAATCAAGAGGACTAGTTAGACAAAGTACAGAGTACTGTACAGTGCATCTGGAAAGTATTCACAGCGCTTCACTTTTTCCTCATTTTGTTATGTTACAGCCTTATTCCAAACTGGAATAAATTTAATTTTTCCCTCAAAATTCTACACACAATGGGGCTAATTCAGACCTGATCGTAGATGTGCTTCCCTGACATGCGGGGGGACCCCCAGCACAGGGCTAGCCTGCCCCGCATGTCAGGCATTGCCCCGTCGCACAAGTTCAAAAGCATCGCACAGCGCAATGCTTTTGTAATTGAAGAGCAGCTCTCTGCCAGTGCAGCTCCTGTGCGCTGGCAGGAGCTACTCGTTGCTGCCGGTGTCGCAGCGGCTGCGTGTGACACACCGCAGCCGCCCCCCCCCCTTCCCCCCAGCGGTCCTGCGATGCCCGGACCACGCCCTCTAAACGGCGGCCAAGCGCCGCCGGCCCGCCCCCTCCCACCCAGCGACCGCCTCTGCCTGTCAATCAGGCAGAGGCAATCGCAGGGCTGAGACACCCATTGCTGTCTGGCATATGCCCGGCGCACTGCGGCGCCGGTGCATGCGCAGTTCAGACCCGATCGGTGCTGTGCGTTTTCACACAGCACCGATCAGGTCTGAATTAGGCCCAATACCCCATAATGACAATATGAAAAAAGTTTTTTGAGATTTTTGGAAATGTATTAAAAATAAAAAACAAAGAAATCAAATGTACATAAGTACTCAGTCTTTGCTCAATACTTTGTTGATGTACCTTTGGAAGCAATTACAGCCTCAAGTCTTTATGAATATGATGCCACAAGCTTGGCACACAGATCTTTGGCCAGTTTCACCCATTCCTCTTTGCAGCATCAGGTTGGATGGGAAGCGTCGGTGCACAGCCATTATCAGATCTCTCCAGAGATGTTCAATCGGATTCAAGTCCGGGCTCTGGCTGGGCCACTCAAGGACATTCACAGAGTTGTTCTGAAGCCACTATTTTGATATCTTGGCTGTGTGCTTAGGTTCGTTGTCCGGCTGAAAGATGAACCATCGTCCCAGTCTGATGTCAAGAGCGCTCTGGAGCAGGTTTTCATCCAGGATGTCTCTGGAAATTGCTGCATTCATTTTTCCCTCTATCCTGACTAGTCTCCCAGTTCCTGCCCCTGAAAAACATTCCCACAGCATAATGCTGCCACCACCATGCTTTACTGTAGGAATGGAATTGGCCTGGTGATGAGCGGTGCCTGGTTTCCTCCAAACATGACTCCTGGCATTCACGCCAAAGAGTAAAACCTTTGTCTAATCAGACCAGATAATTTTGTTTCTCATGGACTGAGAGTCCTTCAGGTGCATTTTGTCAAACTCCAGGTGTGCTGCCATGTGCTTTTTACTGAGTGGCTTCTGTCTGGCCACTCTACCATACAGGCCTGATTGGTGGATTGCTGCAGATATGGTTGACCTTCTGGAAGGTTCTCCTCTCTCCACTGAGGAATGCTGTAGCTCTGACAGAGTGACCATCGGTTTCTTGGTCACCTTCCTGACTAGGGCCCTACTCCCCCGATAGCTCAGTTTAGACGGACGGCCAGCTCTAGGAAGAGCCCTGGTGGTTCCGAACTTCTTCCATTTACGGATGATGGAGGCCACTGTGCTCATTGGGATCTTCAAAGCAGCAGATATTTTTCTGTACCCTTCCCCAGATTTGTGCCTCGAGACAATCCTGTCGCGGAGGTCTACAGACAATTCCTTTGACTTCATGCTTGGTTTGTACTCAGATGTGCACTGTCAAGTGTAGGACCTTATATAGACACGTGTGTGCCTTTCCAAATCATGTCCAATCAACTGGATTTACCACAGATGGACTCCAATTAAGCTGTAGGAATATTTCAAGGACGATCAGTGGAAACAGGATGAACCTGAGCTAAATTTTGAGCTTCATGGCAAAGGCTGTGAATACTTATGTACATGTGATTACGAAAAAACTTTTTTCACGTTGTCATTATGGGGTTTTGTGCATAGAATTTTGAGGGAAAATTAAATTTATTCCATTTTGGAATAAGGCTGTAACAGAACAAAATGTGTAAAAAGTGAAGCGCTGTGATACTTTCCGGATGCACTGTAGGTGCACAGTTGTACCTAGTTTTTGTGATTATAAGAAAAAATTGACATAAAGAGGTAAAGGGGCACAATTTTTAGGACCCCACACGGTTCATGTTTTGCAGGTCACCTGTAGATTTTTTAAATGTGGCAGTTGGTGATACACAGTGCAGCTGCTGGGCGACATGGAAAATGTGAACCGTGTGGGGTCCTGAGGACCGAGTTTGAGAACCACTGGTGTATACTATATATAAAAGTGAGGGCCGGTGCTTCCATTATGCAGCTTTAGGCAGCTGCCTATGAGCGCCAGTACCTGAGGGGGCAGCCCGCTGAGGCTGTCAGGGGCCCCTATCATTTTGGCTGTTAGCCCCCATGTGACTGCTATAATAGCAGCACTGCAGCAGCAGAAGGGCACCCAGCGGCATGGACACAGTAGCAGTTCTGTGGGGAGTCCTGCAGCGCTGCTAAACTTACTGACAGCAGCTGAAGGTTTTTGGCCATTCCAGGCCACTGTACACTACATAATGTCCCAGGATCCACCTTTGCCTCTCCGGAATTCATCACCTCTGGAGAGGTTATATAGGTCTCCCCCTCGGCTTGTCCCGTGTACCCTCTCCGGAGCCTGGTGCTTGATGGTTTACAGGGTTTGCTCTGTCTGGTGTAGGGGTACGCTCTCTTGTGCCGCATATTGTGTTATATAACTCCAGAAAAATAATGGAGAACAAACATTTGGAGGATAAAATAGGAAAAGATCAAGAACCACTTTCTCCTAGTGCTGAAGCTGCTGCCACTAGCCATGACATAGATGATGAAATGCTATCAACGTTGTCTGCCAAGGCCGATGCCCATTGTGATAGTAGAGGGCATGTAAAATCCAAAAAGCCAAAGTTCAGTAAAAAGACCCAAAAAAATAAATTTAAATGGTCTGAGGAGAAACGTAAACTTGCCAATATGCCATTTACGACATGGAGTGGCAAGGAACGGCTGAGGCCATGGCCTATGTTCATGACTAGTGGTTCAGCTTTACATGACGATGGAACCCTCATCCTCCTGCTAGAAAAATTAAAAGAGTTAAGCTGGAAAAAGCACAGCAAAGAACTGTGCGTCCTGAGATGGTATCACAAATCCCCAAGAAGAGTCCAAGTGTGTCGGTGGCTGCGATGCCTGACTTTCTTAACACTGGATGTGAAGAGGTGGCTCCTTCCACCATTTGCACGCTCCCTGCAAGTGCAAGAAGGTGCACCCACAGTCCAGTTCCTGATATTGAAATTGAAGATGTCACTGTTGAAGTACACCAGAAGTGTGGGTGTTGCTGGCGCTGAGGAGGAAGTTGACGATGAGGATTCTGATGGTGATGTGGTTTGTTTAAGTCAGGTCCCGGGGTAGACACCTGTTGTCCATGGGATGAAGAAGCCCATTGTAATTCCTGGGCAAACAACCAAAAAAGCCACCTCTTCGGTGTGGAATTATTTCTCCACAAATCCGGACAACAGGTGTCAAGCCATCTGTTGCCTCTGTCAATCTGTAATAAGTAGGTGTAAGAATGTTAACCACCTAAGAACATCCTGCCTTATACATCACCTGCAGCACATTCATCATAAGTCAGTGTCAAGTTGTGAAACTTTGGGTAAGAGCGTAAGCAGTCCACTGATACCTAAATCCCTTCTTCCTCCTGTACCCAAACTCATGCAAGCCACACCACCAACTCCCTCAATGTCAAGTTCCTCCTCAGTCAGGAATGTCAGTAGTCCTGCAGGCCATGTCACTGTCAAGACTGAGGACTCCTCTCCGGGATTTCTCCGGAGGATCCTTGAATGGTACGCCTGCTGTTGATGCCGCTGCTGTTGTTGATGCTGGGAGTAAATCGTCATCCCAGAGGGGCAGTCGGAAGACCACTTGTACTACTTCAACTAAGCAATTGACCTTACAACAGTCCTTTGTGAGGATGATGAAATATGACAGCAGTCACCCTGTTGCAAAACGGATAACTGAGGCCTTGACACTTATGTTGGTGTTAGACGTGCATCCGGTATCCTCCATTAGTGCAGTGGGATTTAGACAATTGATGGAGGTATTGTGTCCCCGGTACCAAATACCATCTAGGTTTCACTTCACTAGGCAGGTGATACCGAGAATGTACAAAGATGTCACAAAAAGAGTCACCAGTGTCCTACAAAATGCGGTTGTATCCATTGTCCACTTAAACACGGACATGTGGACAAGTGGAACAGGGCAGACTAAGGACTATATGACTGAGACAGCCCACTGGGTAGATGTATGGCCTCCCGCAGCAACAACAGCAGCAGCAACAGTAGCAGCATCTCGCAAACGCCAACTCGTTCCTAGGCAGGCTACGCTATGTATCACATCTTTCCATAAGAGGCACACCGCTGACAACCTCTAGCGGAAACTGAGGGACATCTTTGCACAATGGCTTACCCCAATTAGACTCTCCTGGGGATTTGTGATATCAGACAACGCCACCAATATTGTGTGTGCATTTTATCTGGGCAAATTCCAGCACGACTTATTTTTGCACACACAATTAATTTGGTGGTGCAGAATTTTTTTAAAAATGACAGGGGTGTAAAGGAGATGCTGTCGGTGGCCACTTTCGACATTCTGCCACCGCAGGCCGAAGACTGGAGCGACAGCAAACACTCCTGAACCTGCCATGACATCAACTGAAGCAAGAGGTGGTAACGAGGTGAAATTTTTTACTCTATATGCTTCAGAGGATGGAGGAGCAGCAAAAGGCCATTAAAGCCTATACATCCACCTACGATATAGGCAAAGGAGGGGGAATGCACCTGACTCAAGCGCAGTGGAGAATGATTTCAGTCTTGTGTAAGGTTCTCCAACCCTTCAAACTTGCCACTTGTGAAGTCAGTTCAGACACTGCCAGCTTGAGTCAGGTCATTCCCCTCATCAGGCTTTTGCAGAAGCAGCTGGAGAAATTGAAGGAGGAGCTAAGATGGAGCGATTCCGCAAAGTATGTGGGACTTGTGGATGGAGCCCTTCATTCGCATTGCCAGGATTCAAGGGTGGTCAATCTGTTGAAATCACAGCACTACATTTTGGCCACCGTGCTCGATCCTAGGTTTAAAGCATACGTTGTATCTCTCTCTCCGGCAGACACAAGTCTGCAGAGGTGTAAAGACCTGCTGGTGAGTAAATTGTCAACTCAAGCGGAACGTTGCCAGTCAACAGCTAATCCTTAATTTCTCCCGCCACTGGGGCTGCAAGGAAAAGGATAAGATTTCCGAGCCCACCCACTGGCGATGATGCAGGGCAGTTAGGAGCGAGTGCTGACATCTGGTCCGGACTGAAGGACCTGTCAACGATTTCTGACATGTCTACTGTCACTGCATATGATTCTGTCACCTTTGAAAGAATGGTGGAGGATTATATGAGTGACAGCATCCAAGTAGGCATGTCAGACAGTTCGTATGTATACTGGCAGGGAAAAGAGGCAATTTGGATGCCCTTGCACAAACTGGCTTTATTTTACCTAAGTTGCCCCCCTCCAGTGTGTACTCCGAAAGAGTGTTTAGTGCAGCCGGTAACCTTGTCAGCGATCGGCGTAGGAGGTTACTTCCACAAAGAAGACCTTCACCAGCAATTGCCTTCAGAAAGTACAGAGGGACCTGTGATGGTGGATTCCAGTGGGGACGAATTAATACTCTGTGAGGAGGAGGATGTACTCAGTGAAAGGGGTGACGAATCGGAGGATGAGGATGAGGTCGAAATCTTGCCTCTGTAGAGCCAGTTTGTGCAAGGAGAGATTGAGTGCTTCTTTTTTCGGTGGGGGCCCAAAGAAACCAGTCATTTCAGCCACAGTCGTGTATCAGACCCTGTCGCTGAAATGATTGGTTTGTTAAAGTGTGCATATCCTGTTTATACAATATAAGGATGGGTGGGAGGGCCCAAGGACAATTCCATCTTGCGCCTCTTTTTCTTCTGATCATCATGTGATGTTTGGGGACTATTCTTTTAAAGTGCCTTCCTGTCTGACACTTCCGTATATGGCCAGTGGTACTGCTATTTAATTCCAGTGATTTGGACGGATAATTCCAGTGATTTTGCCATTTAATTCCAGTGATTTGGACGTATAATTCCAGTGGGAAGTGTTTGTGTCGCTTGGCTTAGTCATACAGCTACCTCATTGCACCTCTTTGACATTTTTGCATGAGGTGCTGTTTTGGGGCCTAGTTTTTGAAAAGTGCCATCCTGTCTGACACTGCCGTATGAGTCCAGGGGTACTGCTGTATTAGTTCTGGGTACTGCCGTATAAGTCCACCAATTGCAGAATTTTTAAAAAATGAAAGGGGCGTGCTGGAGATGCTGTCAGTAGACCAAACAATTGCGTCCCACTCTCGACATTCAGCCACGGCATGACACTACTAGATGGGCCAGGTGGTTGTGTCGCTTAGCTTAATCATACAGCAACCTTGGTGCAGCTTTTTTTCTTCTTTGCATCATGTGCTGTTTGGGGACTATTTTTTTAAAGTGCCATCCTGTCTGACACTTCCGTATATGTCCAGTGGTACTGCCATTTAATTCCAGTGATTTGGATGTATAATTCAAGTGATTTTGCCATTTAATTCCAGTGATTTTGCCATTTAATTCCAGTGATTTGGATGTATAATTCCAGTGAATTGGACATATAAGTCCAGTGGGAATTGTTTGTGTCGCTTGGCTTAGTTATACAGCTACCTCATTGCACCTCTTCGACATCTGTGCATAAGGTGCTGTTTGGGGCCTAGTTTTTGAAAAGTGCCATCCTATCTGACACTGCCGTATGAGTCCAGGGGTACTGCCGTATAAGTGCACCAATTGCAGAATTTTTAAAAAATGACAGGTGCCTGCTGGAGATGCTGTCAATGGACCAAACAATTGCGGCCCACTCTCGACATTTAGCCACTGCGTGACACTACTAGATGGGCCAGGTGGTTGTGTCACTTAGCTTAGTCATACAGCAACCTCGGTGCACCTTTTTTTCTTCTTTGTATCATGTGCTGTTTGGGGTCTTTTTTTATATCTGCCCTCCTGTCTGCCACTGCAGTGCCACTCCTAGATGGGCCAATTGTTTGTGTTGCTTGGCTTAGTCAAACAGCATGAGGTGCTGTTTGGGGCCTAGTTTTTGAAAAAGTGCCATCCTGTCTAACACTGCAGTGCCACTCCTAGATGGGCCAGGTGTTTGTGTCGCTTAACTTGGCCATCCAGCTATCTAATTGCACCTATTTTTCTTCTTTGCATCATGTGCTGTTTGGGGACTAGTTTTTGAACAGTGTCATCTTGTCTGCAACTGCAGTGCCACTCCTAGATGGGCCAGGTGTTTTTGCCGCACACTTGTGTCGCTTAGCTTAGTCATACAACAACCTTGGTGCAACTTTTAGGCCTAAAAACAATATTGTGAGGTGTGAGGTGTTCAGAATAGACTGGAAATGAGTGGAAATTAATGTTATTGAGCTTTATAATACCGTAGGAGCAAAATTACCCCCAAATTCTGTGATTTTAGCTGTTTTTATGTTGTTTTCAAAAATCATCCAGATCCAAAACCAAAACCCGAAAGGGTGGTTTTGGCAAAACCAAGCCAAAACAAAAACACGAAAGTGGAATAAGAACCAAAACACAAAACACGAAAAGTGCCAGCCGCACATCTCTAATTTAAAGCAAAACAAGACAGTATTTTAGGTGAAAAAAAGTTTTTTAAAATGTAAAATATAGTATCTTTTTCAAAAAAATGTTTTACATTAGATCACCTACTGTATTTATGTGGCGTACTTCTAGTTGGTAGCGGTATCTCTTAAAATGAAAGAGTGAGCATACGTGTGATTTGTACGCGACGCATCATCTGGGCACACTAGTGCAAAGCCAAGGCATTTTGCAAAGTGTGTCCAGGGTGCTTTGGAAATGAAGACCTATTTCAGCATTCGCCCATAAACTGTAAACATTGGCATGAGAAAAGATCATTACCACTTCTTTGACAAAGATAAATGTAACACTACTTTCATTTTAAAACGCTTTACAATGCAAAGAAGAAAAGATCTGGGAAGTGTTTATGAAGCAGAATGGTGAAAGTTGTAAGTGGGAGTGTAGAATATTTCTGCCTTAATGCAATAGTTTAAGTGGCCTGTTTAGATTTATGGTAGATTGCAGTACTGTGGTTGTTAGGTTACAGAGAGAATAGTGACTCAAATGCGGTATATTTACTGTCCATAGGGAAGGAGGGAGGGATTGTGAATACTTTTGGTAAAGTAGTAATGGAAATGTTGGGTGACTAACAGAAAGCTGAGTATAAGCCATTCCAAAACATATTCTAAGCATACAATAATATTTTCTATGTGTCAAACTATTTGCTATTACAGACCTTCTCCCTAAATGCTACTTATTAATCTCATAATCAATTAATTATCAAATGTTTAGTGTTTTACGTGTCTGCATTTACGGTAAACACTATGTAATATAACAACGCCGTAACGCCACCCCCTAAATGCTGCAATCAGGCAGAGGCATTCGCACATGTGAGATGCCATTGCATCTCACTGTGTGCACACACGCACTGCAGTCCATGACTGGGTCCAAGGGGAGCAGCTGGCTCCATAGTAGCTGCACCCACGGTAGTTACACAACTGCCTCGATGCTTCTCCGTCTCTACCTCCTAAGGCTACCATCACTAAGCGTGCTGCCCTTTTTGTCTCTAAACAGTCCTACTTCAAGAACCTCATCTTCTCCCAGTCTTCGAACCCCCAACATCTCTTTGCCACTATCATCTTCCTCCTCTGCCCACCCCCACCTTGACTCCATTTTTCACTCTCTGCCCTTGACCTTGCCACCTATTTCACATCCAAAATTTACTCAATAAGCCAGTACATCAAATCCCAACAGACTCTCAAAAACCCACCCCCTCCTTTCCCTGCCCACCCTTTCCTATCTATCTGGACAACTCTGACATCTTTTTTCCCTGTATCTGGAGAATACGTAATGACTCTCATCCATTCCAGGGGCTACTACTCTGCTTATTCTCCTTCACCTCTCCTCTGCTTTTGACACTGTGGACCACTCTCTCAACCTGCAAATCTTTCACTCCATTGATTTGTGTGATACTGCCCTCTGCTTTTTGTCCTCCTGCCTCTCTAACTGCTCCTTATCCTCTCATGACTCCACCTCTCTTGTACTTCCCCTAACAATAGGTATCCCCCAAGTTTTTATTCTTGGACCTCATCTTATCTCTCTCTATACGTACTCTTTAGGTGAGCTCATTTGCTCTTTGACTTACACTATCATCTCTATGCTGATGATGCCCAAATATACTGTACCTTTCCTCCTCTGACCTCTCCTCCTCTCTCCTCACATAATCACATAAACATCTCTTAACATGTTTAAGACAGAGCTGATCATCTTACCACCCTTCCGCATAACCTCACCTCCTACAATTTCATTATCTATTGATGGCACAACTATCTCCTCTAGACCCTAAGTACGCTGTCTTCGTGTCATCCTTGATTCCTCTATCTCCTTCAAACCACAAAGTCCTGCCACTTTAATCTCAAAAATATTTCCAGGATCAGACCCTTTTTCACCCTGGATGCTACTAAGACTCTTATACACTCACTGGTCATTTCCAGATTGGACTACTGTTATCTCCTCCTATCTGGCCTCCCTGACAAATGCTTCTATCCATTCCAATCTGTCCTCAAAGTTGCTACCTGGATCATCTAAAGCGGGATACACACAGAGAGATGTATGCTCAATTTCTAAGCAATCTGCGTCGCTATCGCTGACTCTAGATTGGCCTGCGCTCCCCCCACCCCCCCGCCTCACTCAGCACACATCGCGCTGTGTGCTGAGCGGGACAGAGATGTGTGCTGAGCGTTCTGTGCTAGATCGCTCAGCACACATCTATGTACACATCGGTACGTGTGTACGCCCCTTTACTCTCCAAATGTACTATGTCTGCTTCCCCTCTCTTAAGGGCCGTACTGACGGGGTGATTTCCCCAGACATGTGTGCTGAGCGGTCTAGCACAGACCGCTCAGCACACATCTCTCCCCCCGCTCAGGACAGCGTGATGTGCTGAGCGAGGGGTGGGACGAACATGGGGTGCCGCTCATTTCACCCAGCGGTGAAATAAGCGACCTGCTAGATTGTGCCTGCATGCAGGCCAATCTAGCACTGGCGATAGCGACACCCAGGACCGCGCATGACGGTCGCCGACACCCCTACATAAGGAGCGATGTTCAGCTAATTTCTAAGCAATCTAGACATATTGCTTAGAAATTAGCTGAACATCAGTCCGTGTGTACCCCCCCTTTACACGCCCTACATTGGCACCCCTTCTGAATCCAATTAAAGCTTCTTACACTCACTTACAAAGCCCTCACCCATCCCTGTACTATTTACATAACTGATCTTATCTCCCTTTACACTCCCACCCACCCTCTTTACTCCGCCTCTCCTGCCAACTGATTACTTCCTCCAATTCCTGTCTCCAAGATTTTGACCGTGATGGTCCCTACCTCTGTAATTCTCTACCTCTCCAAATAAGACTCCCCACCTCTCTACAAAACATTAAATGGGCTCTCAAGACCCACTTCTGCATCAAACACAGCCATCCATGCTCTCTGTCTATCCCATCTGTGTCACCTGTCTGTCTGCCTCCTCCCCTTTAGAATGTAAGCTCTCATGAGCAGGGCTCTCTCATGTGCTTTCCCTTCTCTTACCTTGACTATTTTCTACTCCATCCTCCCTACAACGGCACCTAACCCTCAGTTTCTGCCACCCTGATGCTTATCTTAGTGTCATATCCGCTGATGCAGAAATGTTTATATACCATGTACTTGTCCTACATTGTCTTGTACTATAAGTCACTGTTTTCTTGTTTTGCTCATTTGTTTATGTACTTGTTTAGGTGCTACGGAACCCTTGGATCACCATATAAATAACATTAATAATACTAATAATAATACACATACAGATGCTCGCTACAATGCATAATGCAAACAAAAGATGGGGTTAGGTATCGGAAGGCAAGCTCCAAAAAACAAGCTTTTTAGATCTTAATACAGTTGCCTATAACGCAATCTCTAAACACTTCTGTCGACTGCATTTGCAATAGAAAATAGAGGGACCACAGCAGATGTCAGAGATATCTTCTGAGGGGTGTAGTATGGCTGACCGGCGGTCAGCTTACCGATGCTGGGATCCTGGCAACATACCGACGCCGGGATCCCGATGGGGAGGGGCGAGTACAGCAATCCCCTTGCGGGCTCGGTGGCGACCTGAGGTCACCACGGGTTCTATTCCCACTCTATGGGTGTCGTGGACACCCACGGGTGGAAATAGTCCCTATTGGTCGGCATGCCGACCATCGGGATAGTGAGGGGTCGGGATGGTGGAGGAGGTCATGTGACTGTCGGTCTCCCGACCGCCGGTCACATGAATACCACCCCTTCTGAGGTACCATCTTAATACATTTGGAGGAAACGTATTTTATGCAGAAATAATGGACTGTGTATTTTAAAGAAACATTCTGGATCTGGAGGCATTACCTGTACATTACACATCCCTGGTATGAGATGCTTGGCCTGTACTTTAGACAGGGTTCTTGAGTTCTTATCATTTGATTTAAAAAGTGTGCATATAACTTCTAAAACACAAAGGTATGCATCTGAAAAGAGATTTGGGTCCTTAGCCAGTCTGCAGTATTACAACAGGTTTGTTTAAGATTCTCAGGAGATAAACAGCTTCTGGAAGTGTTTGTTCTAAATGAGATATGTGCATAGAAGGCAACGCTGGTGATTACAGCTTGCCACCAGATTGGTAAGGATTGGAAGTGATCAGAGTATAAGAAAAATCTGACAACAGTGTTGCAGAATACCTGCCTGAGTAAATATCTTTGGCCGGTGAGTACAGAATAAATATCCTAGAGAATGTTATTATGTACTTGCACTGGAACATCTTTGGAAGAGCCAGTAAGTTATCAATAATATCTTACTGTTGTAGCCTGGGGATAGTTGACAAAGGGGCTTATACGGAGTTGAACCAAAGTCTGCTGCCATTACACTTGCATTGCATGCACAGAGCTAAATGCCATATGCTGAGTCATATGCATCTATGCTATCACATCTATCCACTTGGTTTCATATCCATCATCATTATCAGTGCCCACTTGCACCAGTCCTATCCTTAGAGCAGGGATGGGGAACCTCAGGCCTTCGGGCCGTATAAGGCCCGCAGAGCCACTTGATCCTGCCCAGCCAGGCTCACCTAACCGAGGGAGATGCCGGGTGCCAGCTGAGATTTTGTTACTAGCGGGTGCCTGGCTTCTTCCCCTCAGCATCAGCCGGAGGCAGGAGCTCACTTCTGAGCTTCGGCTTCCGGCTCTGGCAGTGTGCGTGTGTGGCCGTGCGGTGCTATGGGAGAAATGTCATGACGTCTCTCCCATAGTTCTGAGGAGCAGGCAGCCAGGCGGAGGGCAATGGTCCGGAAGCAGGAGCAGGGCTGGTGAGTATTGTGTTTTTTTTTCTTTTAATGGATGTGTGTAAGCGGCACTACTAGGAGGCATATCTAATGGGGAATATTTAATGGGGCATAACAACTGACTGGGGGTATATCTAATGGGGCATAACAACTAACTGGGGGCATATCTAATGGGCATAACAAGTGACGGGGCATATGTACTGGGGGCATATCTACTGGGGCATAACAACTGATGGGTGTATATCTACTGGGGACATAACTACTGACTTGGGGCATAACTACTGGGGGGCAGGCTAATTTTTAAGTTGATAATTTTTGTATAGCCCCCGAAGTATTTTATAAATATCCAAATGGACCTTGGTAGAAAAAAGGTTCCCCACCCTTGCCTTAGAGGATAGACATGCCTACAAGCAAATGCCAAGTTGCCACCCAGTTACACCCACTCATACACACGTGGAGATGCAACAAAGATGCGTAGGACTCAGCTCGTAGATACGTACACTCGTCTATGAAGCTTGCACAGTGTTAAAAGACACAAAATCCAGACTCGTGACCGTTGATGCATTGCCCCAAAATGTAAAAGTACATTATTAATTGTATAATAATCAGATAATCAGTTTTTATTATTTTTTTGTTTTTATTCTTACTTTTTTCAGTTTCAGAGATGGCTTGTACCAATCGGATAGAGAATAGTAGAGAAAATATATTTTTACATCTGCAAATTTTGAATACAAGTGTATAAGAAAATCTTCGAGCACAGTCTTATACAGATGGAGCCGTCTTTATTTTGTCCTTTAATAGGATTAATTGAGCCAGGGCAGTCGGACTTAATCCCCTGCTGTAATGACTTATTCCCCTGATGTATTGTTCTCTCTGTATTGTATTGCAGCTGAAAACAATAGATGAAGGGTTTATGATAATAAGTCCTGGTGTGCCTAGGCGCAGCAGAGAAGCCAAGATAAATGAGGCTCCATCTGTACTGTAAATGAAAATCTTTCTGTTGAGTGTTTTCAGTCACCACTGTTTTTCCATTTGCTGTTCTGAGCCTAGTGTTCTCTCATGTTTCAAAGTACCGTATTCAAGCTAGAAGAGATTGTAGCCCTGTATAAATTGCTTTTTAATTGTTTGCCAATATTAAGCTGCATTTAGCTGTTCACATGCCTAGTGACGTCCTCATCTGCTCTTGCCAAGCAGTATCTGTGTTGGACCCAGAACTCCCAGACACCACGGGGAGGACGGAGGCAGAGGTGTTGTGGGGGCTGGAGTTTTGGCACAACCAGTAGTTGGATTTGGGCCGGTGCTCTACACTTTATGTGTCTGGTTTACTAATATCACGTAAGTGCAGTATTATGAAAGTCTAATTACGGAAACCCTCTCCCTTTCAGACGTGCTGCCTGTAACACATTCCTTCCACATCAGTGGCTGCTTCCTGTTTATTCATCTCTCCGTCTCCCTCATTTTGCCTTCTTCTTTCCATTTCCTAAAAAGACAGCAGTGAAATTGTTACTTTCCAGTGTACATCAAACAATCTGCTTTCCCAGCTTATCACAAAATGAATGGGAAACAGATGCATCCTGGGCACTAGTTACTGAGCTTTGCTGACTCTGCTCTCTCTTCACAATAGATTGTAAGCTCATAAGGAGTATAGCACTTGTTACAACACAATTTGTTATTTTCCATAATCTTGAACAAACTGCATATAATAACTAGAAATACAGTATATACTGTATTGAGAATAGAGATGAGCGGGTTTGGTCCGTCAAGATACGAACTCCCCCGAACTTCACCTATTTTACACGGTTCTGAGGAAGCCTCGGATCTTCCCGCCTTGCTCGGTTAACCCGAGCGCGCCCGAACGTCATCATCCCGCTGTTGTATTCTCGCGAGATTCGTATTCTATATAAGGAGCCATGCGTCACCGCCATTTTCACTCGTGCTTTGGATATGATAGCGAGAGGACGTGGCTGCGTTCTCTGTTTCTGTGTTCAGTGTGCTGCAAATATCTGTGCTCAGTGTGCTGCAAATATCTACGTTCTCTGCCTGAAAACGCTCCATATCTGTGCTGCATTGTAGGAGGACAGTGCAGAATTTTGCTGACCACCAGTATATATATAAACGGTACAGTAGTCCATTGCTCTACCTCTGTGTCATCAAATATACTATCCATATCTGTGCTGCATTGTAGTTGTGCGCAGTATATAGTAGGAGGACAGTGCAGAATTTTGCTGACCACCAGTATATATATATAGCAGTACGGTACAATAGTCCATTGCTCTACCTCTGTGTCGTCAAGTATACTATCCATATCTGTGCTGCATTGTAGTTGTGCGCAGTATGTAGTAGGAGGACAGTGCAGAATTTTGCTGATCACCTGTATTTCTCTGACGTCCTAGTGGATGCTGGGAACTCCGTAAGGACCATGGGGAATAGCGGCTCCGCAGGAGTCTGGGCACAAAAGTAAAGCTTTAGGACTACCTGGTGTGCACTGGCTCCTCCCCCTATGACCCTCCTCCAAGCCTCAGTTAGATTTTTGTGCCCGACCGAGCAGGGTGCAATCTAGGGGGCTCTCCTGAGCTTCTTAGAAAAAGTTAGTTTTAGGTTTCTTATTTTCAGTGAGACCTGCTGGCAACAGGCTCACTGCATCGAGGGACTAAGGGGAGAAGAAGCGAACCTGCCTGCTTGCAGCCAGCTTGGGCTTCTTAGGCTACTGGACACCATTAGCTCCAGAGGGACCGAACACAGGCCCAGCCTCGGAGTCCGGTCCCAGAGCCGCGCCGCCGGCCCCCTTACAGAGCCAGAAGCAAGAAGAGGTCCGGAAAATCGGCGGCAGAAGACATCAGTCTTCAACAAGGTAGCGCACAGCACTGCAGCTGTGCGCCATTGCTCCTCAGGCACACTTCACACTCCGGTCACTGAGGGTGCAGGGCGCTAGGGGGGGGCGCCCTGAGCAGCAATAAAAACACCTTGGCTGGCGAAAATACACCACATATAACCCACAGGGCTATATGGATGTATTTTAACCCCTGCCAGAATACAGCAAAACGCGGGAGAAAAGTCCGCCGAGAAGGGGGCGGAGCCTATCTCCTCAGCACACGGGCGCCATTTTCCCTCACAGCTCCGCTGGAAGGACGTCTCCCTGACTCTCCCCTGCAGTCCTGCACTACAGAAACAAGAGGGGGGGGGCACTAATTTGGCGCAGTAATAATAAAAACAGCAGCTATAAGGGAAAAACACTTTTTATAGGGTTATCCCAGTATATATATAGCGCTCTGGTGTGTGCTGGCATACTCTCCCTCTGTCTCCCCAAAGGGCTAGTGGGGTCCTGTCCTCTATCAGAGCATTCCCTGTGTGTGTGCAGTGTGTCGGTACGATTGTGTCGACATGTATGAGGAGGAAAATGATGTGGAGGCGGAGCAATTGCCTGTAATACAGATGTCACCCCCTAGGGAGTCGACACCTGAGTGGATGGGCTTATGGAAGGAATTACGTGACAGTGTCAGCTCTTTACAAAAGACGGTTGATGACATGAGACGGCCGGCTACTCAGCTTGTGCCTGTCCAGGCGTCTCAAAGGCCATCAGGGGCTCTAAAACGCCCGTTACCTCAGATGGCAGATACAGACGCCGACACGGATACTGACTCCAGTGTCGACGATGAAGAGACGAATGTGACTTCCAGTAGGGCCACACGTTACATGATTGAGGCAATGAAAAATGTTTTACATATTTCTGATAATACAAGTACCACGAAAAAGGGTATTATGTTTGGTGAGAAAAAACTGCCTGTAGTTTTTCCTGCATCTGAGGAATTAAATGAAGTGTGTGATGAAGCGTGGGTTTCCCCCGATAAAAAAACTGATAATTCCTAAAAGGTTATTGGCATCATACCCCTTCCCGCCAGAGGATAGGGCACGTTGGGAAACACCCCCTAAGGTGGATAAAGCGCTCACACGCTTGTCTAAACAGGTGGCACTGCCGTCTCCTGATACGGCCGCCCTTAAGGAACCTGCTGACAGAAAGCAGGAGAATATCCTAAAATGTATATACACTCACACGGGTGTTATACTGCGACCAGCAATCGCCTCAGCCTGGATGTGCAGTGCTGGGGTGGCTTGGTCGGATTTCCTGACTGAGAATATTGATACCCTAGATAGGGACAGTATATTACTGACTATAGAGCATTTAAAAGATGCATTTTTATATATGCGTGATGCACAGAGGGATATTTGCCGACTGGCATCAAGAGTAAGTGCGCTGTCCATCTCTGCCAGAAGAGGCTTATGGACGCGGCAGTGGTCAGGTGATGCGGATTCCAAAAGGCATA
Organism: Pseudophryne corroboree; assembly: GCF_028390025.1. Lineage (NCBI taxonomy): Eukaryota > Metazoa > Chordata > Amphibia > Anura > Myobatrachidae > Pseudophryne > Pseudophryne corroboree. Next base: position 665,672,982 of record NC_086445.1, read on the forward strand.
TGGAAGTATTGCCTTATAAAGGGGAGGAGTTATTTGGGGTAGGTCTATCAGACCTGGGGGCCACGGCAACTGCTGGGAAATCCAAATTTTTACCCCAGGTAGCCTTTCAACATAAGAAGACGCCGTATTATCAGGCGCAGTCCTTTCGGCCCCAGAAGGGCAAGCGGGCAAAAGGCTCCTCATTTCTGCCCCGTGGCAGAGAGAGAGGAAAAAGGCTGCAGCAAACAGCCAGTTCCCAGGAACAGAAGCCCTCTCCCGCTTCTGCCAAGTCCTAAGCATGACGCTGGGGCTTTACAAGCGGACTCAGGCACGGTGGGGGCCCGTCTCAAGAATTTCAGCGCGCAGTGGGCTCACTCACAAGTGGACCCCTGGATCCTTCAGGTGGTATCTCAGGGGTACAAATTTGGAATTCGAGACGTTTCTCCCTCGCCGTTTCCTAAAGTCTGCTTTACCGACGTCTCCCTCCGACAGGGAGGCGGTATTGGAAGCCATTCACAAGCTGTATTCCTAGCAGGTGATAATCAAGGTACCCCTCCTGCAACAGGGAAAGGGGTATTATTCCACGCTGTTTGTGGTACCGAAGCCGGACGGCTCGGTGAGACCTATTTTAAATCTGAAATCCTTGAACACTTACATACAGAGGTTCAGATTCAAGATGGAGTCACTCAGAACTGTCACTATCAGTTTCAGACGCTGCCGTTTGGATTGTCCACGGCACCCCGGGTCTTTACCAAAGTAATGGCCGAAATGATGATACTCCTTCGAAGGAAGGGAGTTTTAATTATCCCTTACTTGGACGATCTCCTGATAAGGGCAAGATCCAGGGAACAGTTGGTAGTCGGGGTAGCACTATCTCAAGTAGTGTTGCGGCAGCACGGTTGGATTCTCAATATTCCAAAATCGCAGCTGATCCCGACGACACGTCTTCTATTCCTAGGGATGATCCTGGACACAGTCCAGAAAAAGGTGTTTCTCCCGGAGGAGAAAGCCAGGGAGTTATCCGAGCTAGTCAGAAACCTCCAAAAACCAGGCCAAGTGTCAGTGCATCAATGCACAAGGGTCCTGGGAAAAATGGTGGCTTCCTACGAAGCAATCCCATTCGGTAGATTCCACGCAAGAACTTTCCAGTGGGACCTGCTGGACAAATGGTCCGGATCGCATCTTCAGATGCATCAGCGGATAACCCTGTCACCAAAGACAAGGGTGTCTCTCCTGTGGTGGTTGCAGAGTGCTCATCTTCTAGAGGGCCGCAGATTCGGCATTCAGGACTGGGTCCTGGTGACCACGGATGCCAGCCTGCGAGGCTGGGAAGCAGTCACACAAGGAAGAAATTTCCAGGGCTTGTGGTCAAGCCTGGAGACATCACTTCACATAAATATCCTGGAGCTAAGGGCCATTTACAATGCTCTAAGCCTAGCAAGACCTCTGCTTCAAGGTCAGCCGGTGCTGATCCAGTCAGACAACATCACGGCAGTCGCCCACGTAAACAGACAGGGCGGCACAAGAAGCAGGAGGGCAATGGCAGAAGCTGCAAGGATTCTTCGCTGGGCGGAAAATCATGTGATAGCACTGTCAGCAGTGTTCATTCCGGGGGTGGACGACCTCCACCCGGGAGAGTGTGGACTTCACCCAGAAGTCTTCCACATGATTGTAATCCGTTGGGAAAAACCAAAGGTGGACATGATGGCGTCCCGCCTCAACAAAAAATTGGACAGGTATTGCGCCAGGTCAAGGGACCCTCAGGCAATAGCTGTGGACGCTCTGGTAACACCGTGGGTGTACCAGTCAGTGTATGTGTTCCCTCCTCTGCCTCTCATACCCAAGGTACTGAGAATTATAAGACGTAGAGGAGTAAGAACTATACTCGTGGCTCCGGATTGGCCAAGAAGGACTTGGTACCCGGAACTTTAAGAGATGCTCACAGAGGACCCGTGGCCTCTACCTCTAAGAAGGGACCTGCTCCAGCAAGGACCCTGTCTGTTCCAAGACTTACCGCAACTGCGTTTGACGGCATGGCGGTTGAACGCCGGATCCTGAAGGAAAAAGGCATTCCGGAGGAAGTCATCCCTACCCTGATCAAGGCCAGGAAGGATGTGACCGCAAAGCATTATCACCGCATTTGGTGGAAATATGTTGCGTGGTGCGAGGCCAGGAAGGCCCCACCGGAGGAATTTCAACTGGGGCGATTCCTGCATTTCCTGCAAACAGGAGTGTCTATGGGCCTAAAAATTGGGGTCCATTAAGGTTCAAATTTCGGCCCTGTCGATTTTCTTCCAGAAAGAACTGGCTTCAGTTCCTGAAGTTCAGACGTTTGTCAAGGAGGTGCTGCATATACAGCCTCCTTTTGTGCCTCCAGTGGCACCTTGGGATCTCAATGTAGTTTTGGGGTTCCTCAAATCACATTGGTTTGAACCACTTAAATCTGTGGATTTAAAATATCTCACATGGAAAGTGGTCATGCTGTTGGCCCTGGCTTCGGCCAGGCGCGTGTCAGAATTGGCGGCTTTATCATGTAAAAGCCCTTATCTGATTTTCCATTCGGACAGGGCGGAATTGAGGACTCATCCTCAGTTTCTCCCTAAGGTGGTGTCAGCGTTTCACCTGAACCAGCCTATTGTGGTGCCTGCGGCTACTAGGGACTTGGAGGACTCCAAGTTTCTGGACGTTGTCAGGGCCCTGAAAAATAAGATTTTACTTACCGATAAATCTATTTCTCGTAGTCCGTAGTGGATGCTGGGGACTCCGTCAGGACCATGGGGATTAGCGGCTCCGCAGGAGACAGGGCACAAAACTAAAGCTTTAGGATCAGGTGGTGTGTACTGGCTCCTCCCCCCATGACCCTCCTCCAAGCCTCAGTTAGGATACTGTGCCCGGACGAGCGTACACAATAAGGAAGGATATTGAATCCCGGGTAAGACTCATACCAGCCACACCAATCACACCGTATAACTTGTGATCTAAACCCAGTTAACAGTATGACAAACGTAGGAGCTTCTGAACAGACGGCTCACAACAAATAACAACCCGATTTTTTTGTAACAATAACTATGTACAAGTATTGCAGACAATCCGCACTTGGGATGGGCGCCCAGCATCCACTACGGACTACGAGAAATAGATTTATCGGTAAGTAAAATCTTATTTTCTCTGACGTCCTAAGTGGATGCTGGGGACTCCGTCAGGACCATGGGGATTATACCAAAGCTCCCAAACGGGCGGGAGAGTGCGGATGACTCTGCAGCACCGAATGAGAGAACTCCAGGTCATCTTTAGCCAGGGTATCAAATTTGTAGAATTTTACAAACGTGTTCTCCCCCGACCACGTAGCTGCTCGGCAGAGTTGTAATGCCGAGACCCCTCGGGCAGCCGCCCAGGATGAGCCCACCTTCCTTGTGGAATGGGCCTTGACAGATTTAGGCTGTGGCAGGCCTGCCACAGAATGTGCAAGTTGAATTGTGCTACAAATCCAACGAGCAATCGTCTGCTTAGAAGCAGGAGCACCCAGCTTGTTGGGTGCATACAGTATAAACAGCGAGTCAGATTTTCTGACTCCAGCCGTCCTTGAAATGTATATTTTCAATGCCCTGACAACGTCCAGCAACTTGGAATCTTCCAAATCGCTAGTAGCCGCAGGCACCACAATAGGCTGGTTCAGGTGAAACGCTGACACCACCTTAGGCAGAAACTGAGGACGCGTCCGCAGTTCTGCCCTGTCCGAATGGAAAATCAGATATGGGCTCTTATACGATAAAGCCGCCAATTCTGATACTCTCCTGGCTGAAGCCAGGGCCAGTAGCATGGTTACTTTCCATGTAAGATATTTCAAATCCACCGATTTGAGTGGCTCAAACCAATGGGATTTGAGAAAATCCAAAACTACATTCAGGTCCCACGGAGCCACTGGGGGCACAACCGGGGGCTGTATATGTAGTACTCCTTTTACAAAAGTCTGGACTTCAGGAACTGAAGCCAATTCTTTCTGGAAGAAAATCGACAGGGCCGAAATTTGAACCTTAATGGACCCCAATTTGAGGCCCATAGACAATCCTGTTTGCAGGAAATGTAGGAATCGACCCAGTTGAAATTCCTCCGTGGGGGCCTTCCTGGCCTCACACCACGCAACATATTTTCTCCAAATGCGGTGATAATGTTGTGCAGTCACCTCCTTCCTGGCTTTAACCAGTGTAGGAATGACCTCTTCTGGAATGCCTTTTTCCTTTAGAATTCGGCGTTCAACCGCCATGCCGTCAAACGCAGCCGCGGTAAGTCTTGGAATAGACACGGTCCCTGCTGAATCAGGTCCCGTCTTAGAGGTAGAGGCCACGGATTTTCCGTGAGCATCTCCTGAAGTTCCGGGTACCAAGTTCTTCTTGGCCAATCCGGAGCCACGAGTATCGTTCTTACTCCCCTTTGCCGTATAATTCTCAGTACTTTGGGTATGAGAGGCAGAGGAGGAAACACATACACTGACTGGTACACCCACGGTGTTACCAGAGCGTCCACAGCTATTGCCTGAGGGTCTCTTGACCTGGCGCAATACCTGTCCAGTTTTTTGTTGAGGCGAGACGCCATCATATCCACCTTTGGTTTTTCCCAACGGTTCACAATCATGTGGAAGACTTCTGGATGAAGTCCCCACTCTCCCGGGTGTAGATCGTGTCTGCTGAGGAAGTCTGCTTCCCAGTTGTCTACTCCCGGAATGAACACTGCTGACAGTGCTATCACATGATCTTCCGCCCAGCGAAGGATCCTTGCAGCTTCTGCCATTGCTCTCCTGCTTCTTGTGCCGCCCTGTCTGTTTACGTGGGCGACTGCCGTGATGTTGTCCGACTGGATCAACACCGGCTGACCCTGAAGCAGGGGTTTTGCCAGGCTTAGAGCATTGTAAATTGCTCTTAGCTCCAGTATATTTATATGAAGAGACATCTCCAGGCTTGACCATACTCCCTGGAAGTTTCTTCCCTGTGTGACCGCTCCCCAGCCTCTCAGACTGGCATCCGTGGTCACCAGGACCCAGTCCTGTATGCCGAATCTGCGGCACTCTAACAGATGAGCACTCTGCAACCACCACAGAAGAGACACCCTTGTCCGTGGCGATAAGGTTATCCGCTGATGCATCTGCAGATGCGATCCGGACCATTTGTCCAGCAGATCCCACTGAAAAGTTCGTGCGTGGAATCTGCCGAATGGAATTGCTTCGTAAGAAGCCACCATCTTTCCCAGGACTCTTGTGCGTTGATGCACAGACACTTTTCCTGGTTTTAGGAGGTTCCTGACAAGTTCGGATAACTCCTTGGCTTTCTCCTCCGGAAGAAACACCTTTTTCTGAACCGTGTCCAGAATCATTCCCAGGAACAGCAGACGTGTTGTCGGGGTCAACTGAGATTTTGGAAAATTCAGAATCCACCCGTGTTGTTGCAGCACTACTTGGGTGTCAGGAATCTGCATTTTCCATCACATCACTGCTGTGGAACTACAGGTTCCAGCAGTTCAGTTCTGTTCCAGTTCTCGTTTTCAGTCCTCTGCAGCCTGGAGTACATAGTGCTTCAACTAACTCACAGCTGATCTGGACACCCAATCCAGCTAGTATCTCCGCCTGCAGTTTGTGTCCAATCACTGCTGGGCAGGTGGTATAACTTCCAGTTTGTGGCTCTCTCACATCGCCTTGGACAACACGTCACATCCCGTGAACAGACCGCTCCTGTTTGCAATCCTCTGTCTACAGAGATTTCCTTGTGTATTAGACCTGTGGAACAACAGGTCCCAGCTGTTCCAGTTCCCAGTTGTTCCTGTGTTCCCGTGGAACTACAAGTTCCAGCAACCCCTCCAGCTCTCCTGCGACATTCCGTGTGCAAGTTCCTGTGTTCCTGTGGAACTACAAGTTCCAGCAACCACTCCAGCTCTCCTACTGCATCCAGTGGTTCCCTGTGTTCCAGTCTCCAGATCCCCTGTGTTCCTGGTTATCCTCCTGCATCTCTGTGGAACTACAAGTTCCAGCAACCACTCCAGCTCTCCTGCTGCATCCAGTGGTTCCCTGTGTTCCAGTCTCCAGATCCCCTGTGTTCCTGGTTATCCTCCTGCATCTCCGTGGAACTACAAGCATCAGCAATTCCTGCATTCATTTACAGGCTTCACACCAATCTCCAACACAGTGTGCTTCAGCCTCAGCTGTAGAGACTCCATCTCCAGGTGCAGCTCATCACCTCACCTGTGAATCAGCTTGCAAGCTGCCTGTGCTTTCCAATAGCACTGTGAACCCTGCATCAAGTCTTCTGCATCTGCTACCAGGTTTGCTACCATTATCATCACCTCTGCTGGCTCCACGTGTTTATCATCTCTGGTTCCCATACCAGCATATTGCCATAGACTCTCACTGTATTGCCATAGACTCTCACTGTTTTGCCATAGACTCTCAGCTTCCACGCTGCATCATACCCATTGCATTTATTATTGTTTATTTCTCCAAGTATTCCTGCTGCCATATTGTTTTATCTTTCTCCTTAATAAACAACATTGCGCACATGCGCAGGAATCCAATCCAGTATCCTCACTTCTTCCATCCTACCTCCACTGACCCACTAGCGCCCCCTCCGGGGACACAAACCAGACCGAACCTGACAGTTTGTCCAAGGCCCATGGACTCGGATGGTGGTCAGAATGTGGGGTCAGGGGCCTTACAAAATCTGGTCTCCCGTTTGGATGGTCAAGAGGCTGCGCAGCAGCAGATGATCCAGTTTCTACAGGGAATGTCTATCCGTTTGGATACCTTGCAGCAATCCCTTCCAAGTTCTGTTGTTTCTCCAGTTCCTGTTCAAGTCACTCCTGCTCCAGTCATTTCAACTTTCCCTGCACAATCCGTTCCTGTGGATGGATCTTGCTCAAGTCAGTCCTATGGCAGTCCCTTCACAGCTAACTCTCCTGAGAGAGCGACTTCCTCCTTTGAAAGCTTCAAGACTCCTTTGTTGTCTGCTGTGAACTCTGAACCAATAAGCACTCTTTATCATCTATTGGAACAACTTCAAAGTCTTCTAACAAAAATCATTCCAATGATGCCAGAAATCCTGGGTGGTGCTTTAAACGCAGTGAAGAGTACTGCTCAATGTATTGAGACTAGTGCGACCTCCGTGTCAAGCTTCCTACAAACTCAAGTCTCTCCTCCTATGCAGAGAGAGGGCAGATTCCAGAGCTACTCGCGCTCCAAACTCACGGAAGCTGAACGCCGCCATCGCAAGCAGCTTCATCTCTGCTTTTACTGTGGGAGTTCTAGTCATCTTATTAAGGACTGTTCCTTCCGCAACTCAAAAGTTGGTGACAGGTCTCAACATCACAGAGTTTTCACCTGCAAACCTTCCAACGTATCCTCTACAGTTTCAAGTTCCTTTACCCCGGACAGGAGTGTCCAAAAAGTATACGATTGAGGTCCTGTGACAAATAGACCCAATCCCAAGTTCAGAAATCAACAGAGACTATCTACGTTACCCATAACTAAAATAGTTTCTGTGCCTACAGCCCGAGAAGGGGCATCTGTGCCTACAGCCCGAGAAGGGGCATCCGTGCCTACAGCCCGAGAAGGGGCATCCGTGCCTACAGCCCGAGAAGGGGCATCCGTGCCTACAGCCCGAGAAGGGGCATCCGTGCCTACAGCCCGAGAAGGGGCATCCGTGCCTACAGCCCGAGAAGGGGCGTCTGTGTCTACAGCCCCAGGTGGGGCATCTGATGTTCAGGTTCCAGAAGTGGCATCCGGGCATGCAGCTCAAAGAAGTGTGTCTGATCTATTAACCCCAGGAGGGGTCTTTGGAGTTTCAGCCTCAAGTGAGGAATCCAGGGCCAAGATCCCAGGAGGAATTCTTAAAGCCACAGATACAGACATGAACTTTTGTTTGCCAACTTCAGAGAGTGCTACCAGCTCAGTACCACTCCAAAAGGGATCATCAGAACATCCGGATTCTGTCTATACAGAGTCAAGTGTCAACGGACCTAGCCCGGTTCCAGCCGTCGGTCCAAAGTCTCCACTGGTTCCAGCCAGCCCGAGTAGCTCTGTTTCCAATGCTGAGCTACCTCCTTCGGTTCCAGCTGATTCCAGCATCCTCGGATCAAATCCGGTCCTATCCGTCACTCCGAGGACTCCTTCGGTTCCAGCCGATTCCAGTCTCTTCATATCAAATCCGGTTCCAGCCGGTTCAAGCTTATCTGGACCCAATCCGGTCCCATCCGTCTGTCCAGATCAGTCTCCACTGGTTCCAGCCAGCCTGAGTGGCTCCAATGATGGGCTACCTCCTTCGGTTCCAGCCGATTCCAGAATCCTCAGATCAAATCCGGTCCTATCCGTCGGTCCGAGGACTCCACCGGTTTCTGCCGCTTCAAGCTCTTCCGGACCCAATCCGGTCCCATCCGTCTGTCCGGATCAGCCTCCTTCGGTTCCAGCCGATTCCAGTAAGCCTCCTTCGGTTCCAGCCGATTCCAGTCTCTTCGGATCAAATCCGGTCCTATCCGTCAGTCCGAAGACTCCTCCGGTTCCAGCCGGTTCAAGCTCTTCTGGACCCAATCTGGTCCCATCCGTCTGTCCAGATCAGCCTCCTTCGGTTCAAGTCAATTCAAATAGTCCTGTACAAGTTCCAGGTCCATCCATTTGTCTAAAGTTGCCATCGGTCCCTACCGATTCCAGTTCCTCTGAACCCGGTGTGGTTCTCTCCGGTGCTTCAAGTAAACAACTCCTGTCGCTATGTCCAGAGTCTACAGTTCTTGCAGATGTTGCAGTTGCCTCAACCCAGATGGAGGCTCTACGCATCTCACCCCAAGATGAAGCTTCTAGCGTTCTGTCAACCTCAGCAGAGAATTCCCGTCAGTCAATCCAGGAGATGACGTCCTCTCTCCACCCTCGAGCATTTCAAGTTGATTCTACTCCTGCTTTTGAATGCTTATTCCAGTCCTCAACTCTCAAGTGTCCTACATTGTCATCCGAGACTTCATCTGACATTCAGCCTTCCAAGTGTCCACCAGATACAAAAGCTCCAGTCTACTTTGATGGTGACTATGCTCAGTTTCGTGCAGTGGCGAGCCAATACCTCGCTTTTACTGAGTCTGAACCTTCAGTGACTATTTCTCCAGCCAATGCAATCAGATACTTCCTCCTGTTCTTCAAAGGTAGAGCACTGGACTGGGCGAATCCTCTCATTGAATCTAAAGATCCGTTACTGAGTGATCTTCCCGCTTTCTGCGAAGCCGTAAAACAGGAGTTTGCTCCAAAGTTTATGCATTCAGAGTCATCTGGGCATTCTGGCCAATTTGTCAACAGTTTGTCTGCTGCTAAATCCTCTCCAACATCTCTGTCTGTGCAAGATCAGGATACATTAGACCAAGCTATTAAAAATTTCCAAGCTGCAAAGTCAAGACAACGTTCTCAGACTTCAGATTTGAAAGTTGCATATACTCCCGTGTCTCCATCCTACAGCAACACTTCTGAAAGTATTGACTCCCCGGATTCAACATCTGATCAGTCTTCCAGTTCTCAGTTTTTCGACTCAACTCCTTCCAAACATGAACAGGTTCTGTTGCATCAATGTATCAGAGATTTCAAGAATTACAAGAATTGGAGAGCTCAAAAACCAGCTCAAAGTCTACCATCTGTTGATGTAAGTGTTAGCTATGCCTTTTCCCAGGAAGTAAATTCTGTCTCAAATGACCATGAATGGTCTACTTGTTCTGACGGGGAAAATCTGTCTTCTGAAGATGAAAGTTGGGAAGACTTTTGAGGACCTCTGCTTTTGTGTATTTCTAAGTTCTTTTTCAAGGTTCCTCCAAGTTCCAGCGTGGGTGTTCGGTGCCCACCCATAAAAGGGGGGGTACTGTCAGGAATCTGCATTTTCCATCACATCACTGCTGTGGAACTACAGGTTCCAGCAGTTCAGTTCTGTTCCAGTTCTCGTTTTCAGTCCTCTGCAGCCTGGAGTACATAGTGCTTCAACTAACTCACAGCTGATCTGGACACCCAATCCAGCTAGTATCTCCGCCTGCAGTTTGTGTCCAATCACTGCTGGGCAGGTGGTATAACTTCCAGTTTGTGGCTCTCTCACATCGCCTTGGACAACACGTCACATCCCGTGAACAGACCGCTCCTGTTTGCAATCCTCTGTCTACAGAGATTTCCTTGTGTATTAGACCTGTGGAACAACAGGTCCCAGCTGTTCCAGTTCCCAGTTGTTCCTGTGTTCCCGTGGAACTACAAGTTCCAGCAACCCCTCCAGCTCTCCTGCGACATTCCGTGTGCAAGTTCCTGTGTTCCTGTGGAACTACAAGTTCCAGCAACCACTCCAGCTCTCCTACTGCATCCAGTGGTTCCCTGTGTTCCAGTCTCCAGATCCCCTGTGTTCCTGGTTATCCTCCTGCATCTCTGTGGAACTACAAGTTCCAGCAACCACTCCAGCTCTCCTGCTGCATCCAGTGGTTCCCTGTGTTCCAGTCTCCAGATCCCCTGTGTTCCTGGTTATCCTCCTGCATCTCCGTGGAACTACAAGCATCAGCAATTCCTGCATTCATTTACAGGCTTCACACCAATCTCCAACACAGTGTGCTTCAGCCTCAGCTGTAGAGACTCCATCTCCAGGTGCAGCTCATCACCTCACCTGTGAATCAGCTTGCAAGCTGCCTGTGCTTTCCAATAGCACTGTGAACCCTGCATCAAGTCTTCTGCATCTGCTACCAGGTTTGCTACCATTATCATCACCTCTGCTGGCTCCACGTGTTTATCATCTCTGGTTCCCATACCAGCATATTGCCATAGACTCTCACTGTATTGCCATAGACTCTCACTGTTTTGCCATAGACTCTCAGCTTCCACGCTGCATCATACCCATTGCATTTATTATTGTTTATTTCTCCAAGTATTCCTGCTGCCATATTGTTTTATCTTTCTCCTTAATAAACAACATTGCGCACATGCGCAGGAATCCAATCCAGTATCCTCACTTCTTCCATCCTACCTCCACTGACCCACTAGCGCCCCCTCCGGGGACACAAACCAGACCGAACCTGACATTGGGTTAGTGCTACTCCGTCCTCCAGCTGTTCTCTGGACCTTGCCCTTATCAGGAGATCGTCCAAGTAAGGGATAATTAATACGCCTCTTCTTCGCAGAAGAATCATCATTTCGGCCATTACCTTGGTAAAGACCCGAGGTGCCGTGGACAATCCAAACGGCAGCGTCTGAAACTGATAATGACAGTTTTGCACCACGAACCTGAGGTACCCTTGATGTGAAGGGCAAATTGGGACATGCAGGTAAGCATCCTTTATGTCCAGGGACACCATAAAGTCCCCTTCTTCCAGATTCGCTATCACTGCTCTGAGTGATTCCATCTTGAACTTGAATTTTTGTATGTACAGGTTCAAAGATTTCAGATTTAGAATAGGTCTTACCGAGCCGTCCGGCTTCGGTACCACAAATAGCGTGGAGTAATACCCCTTTCCCTGTTGTAGGAGGGGTACCTTGACTATCACCTGCTGAGAAAACAGCTTGTGAATGGCTTCCAATACCGTCGCCCTGTCTGAGGGAGACGTTGGCAAAGCAGACTTTTGGAACCGGCGAGGGGGAGACTTCTCGAATTCCAACCTGTAACCCTGAGATACTACCTGCAGGATCCAAGGGTCCACCTGTGAGCAAGCCCACTGTGCGCTGAAATTCCTGAGTCGACCCCCCACCGCTCCTGAGTCCGCTTGTACAGCCCCAGCGTCATGCTGAGGGCTTTGCAGAACCCTGGGAGGGCTTCTGTTCCTGGGCAGGGGCTGCTTGCTGCCCTCTCTTACCCCTTCCTCTGCCCCGGGGCAGATATGACTGTCCTTTTGCCCTCTTGTTCTTATAGGACCGAAAGGACTGCGGCTGAAAAGACGGTGTCTTTTTCTGTTGGGAGGGGGTCTGAGGTAAAAAGGTGGATTTTCCGGCAGTTGCCGTGGCCACCAGATCCGATAGACCTACGCCAAATAATTCTTCCCCTTTATACGGCAATACTTCCATATGTCGTTTGGAATCCGCATCACCTGACCACTGTCGCGTCCATAAACTTCTTCTGGCAGATATGGACATCGCACTTACTCTCGCTGCCAGAGTGCAAATATCCCTCTGAGCATCTCGCATATAAAGAAAAGCATCCTTTAATTGCTCTATAGTCAATAAAATACTGTCCCTATCCAGGGTATCAATATTTTCAGTCAGGGAATCCGACCAGACCACCCCAGCACTGCACATCCAGGCTGAGGCGATGGCTGGTCGCAGTATAACACCAGTATGTGTGTATATACTCTTTAGGGTAGTTTCCAGCCTCCTATCAGCTGGATCCTTGAGGGCGGCCGTATCAGGAGACGGTAACGCCACTTGTTTTGATAAGCGTGTGAGCGCCTTATCCACCCTAGGGGGTGTTTCCCAGCGCGCCCTAACCTCTGGCGGGAAAGGGTATAATGCCAATAACTTTTTTGAAATTAGCACTTTTCTATCTGGGTTAACCCACGCTTCATCACATACATCATTCAATTCCTCTGATTCAGGAAAAACTACAGGTAGTTTTTTCACCCCCCAATTAATACCCCTTTTTGTGGTACTTGCAGTATCAGAGATATGCAAAGCCTCCTTCATTGCCGTGATCATATAACGTGTGGCTCTACTTGAAAATACGTTTGTTTCTTCACCGTCGACACTAGATTCAGTGTCTGGGTCTGTGTCGACCGACTGAGGTAAAGGGCGTTTTACAGCCCCTGACGGTGTCTGAGACGCCTGGGCAGGTACCAACTGGTTTTCCGGCCGTCTCATGTCGTCAACTGATTTTTGTAATGTGCTGACATTATCACGTAATTCCATAAACAAAGCCATCCATTCCGGTGTCGACTCCCTGGGGGGTGACATCACCATTACCGGCAATTGCTCTGCCTCCACACCAACATCGTCCTCATACATGTCGACACACACGTACCGACACACAGCAGACACACAGGGAATGCTCTTATCGAAGACAGGACCCCACTAGCCCTTTGGGGAGACAGAGGGAGAGTTTGCCAGCACACACCCAAGCGCTATAATATATATGGGAACAACCTTATATAAGTGTTGTATCCTTATAGCAGCTTAAATATATAAAATATCGCCATAAAAAGTGCCCCCCCTCTCTGTTTTACCCTGTTTCTGTAGTGCAGTGCAGGGGAGAGTCCTGGGAGCCTTCCTCACAGCGGAGCTGAGCAGGAAAATGGCGCTGTGTGCTGAGGAGAATAAGCCCCGCCCCCTATTCCGGCGGGTTTTTCTCCCGTCGTTTGTAATATCTGGCAGGGGTTAAATACATCCATATAGCCTCAAGGGCTATATGTGATGTATTTTTTAGCCATAAAAGGTATTTACATTGCTGCCCAGGGCGCCCCCAGCAGCGCCCTGCACCCTCCGTGACCGTTGGTGAGAAGTGTGTGACAAACAATGGCGCACAGCTGCAGTGCTGTGCGCTACCTTCAAGAAGACTGAAGAGCCTTCTGCCGCCGGTTTCTGGACCTTCAATCTTCAGCATCTGCAAGGGGGGTCGGCGGCGCGGCTCCGGGACGAACCCCGGGGTGAGACCTGTGTTCCGACTCCCTCTGGAGCTAATGGTGTCCAGTAGCCTAAGAAGCCAATCCATCCTGCACGCAGGTGAGTTGAACTTCTCTCCCCTAAGTCCCTCGATGCAGTGAGCCTGTTGCCAGCAGGACTCACTGAAAATAATAAACCTAAAAACTTTTTCTAAGCAGCTCCTTAAGAGAGCCACCTAGATTGCACCCTGCTCGGACGGGCACAAAAACCTAACTGAGGCTTGGAGGAGGGTCATGGGGGGAGGAGCCAGTACACACCACCTGATCCTAAAGCTTTAGTTTTGTGCCCTGTCTCCTGCGGAGCCGCTAATCCCCATGGTCCTGACGGAGTCCCCAGCATCCACTTAGGACGTCAGAGAAATATATGTTTCCAGGACGGCTGGAGTCAGAAAATCTGACTCGCTGTTTATCCTGTATGCACCCAACAAGCTGGGTGCTCCTGCTTCTAAGCAGACTATTGCTCGTTGGATTTGTAGTACAATTCAGCTTGCACATTCTGTGGCAGGCCTGCCACAGCCAAAATCTGTAAAAGCCCATTCCACAAGGAAGGTGGGCTCATCTTGGGTGGCTGCCCGAGGGGTCTCGGCTTTACAACTTTGCCGAGCAGCTACTTGGTCAGGGGCAAACACGTTTGCTAAATTCTACAAATTTGATACCCTGGCTGAGGAGGACCTGGAGTTCTCTCATTCGGTGCTGCAGAGTCATCCGCACTCTCCCGCCCGTTTGGGAGCTTTGGTTTAATCCCCATGGTCCTTACGGAGTTCCCAGCATCCACTAGGACGTCAGAGAAAATAAGAATTTGCTTACCGATAATTCTATTTCTCGTAGTCCGTAGTGGATGCTGGGCGCCCATCCCAAGTGCGGATTGTCTGCAATACTTGTACATAGTTATTGTTAACTAAATCGGGTTATTGTTGTTGTGAGCCATCTTTCCAGAGGCTCTTCTGTTATCATGCTGTTAACTGGGTTCAGATCACAAGTTGTACGGTGTGATTGGTGTGGCTGGTATGAGTCTTACCCGGGATTCAAAATCCTTCCTTATTGTGTACGCTCGTCCGGGCACAGTATCCTAACTGAGGCTTGGAGGAGGGTCATAGGGGGAGGAGCCAGTGCACACCAGGTAGTCCTAAAGCTTTACTTTTGTGCCCAGACTCCTGCGGAGCCGCTATTCCCCATGGTCCTTACGGAGTTCCCAGCATCCACTACGGACTACGAGAAATAGAATTATCGGTAAGTAAATTCTTATTATATATAAAGCAGTACGGTACAGTAGTCCATTGCTCTACCTCTGTGTCGTCAAGTATACTATCCATATCTGTGCTGCATTGTAGTTGTGTGCAGTATATAGTAGGAGGACAGTGCAGAATTTTGCTGACCACCAGCGGAGCTGGCCCTAACCAATATGATGCCCTAGGCAAGATTTTGGCTGGTGCCCTCTAGCTCCACCGCTGGTTCCACCTCTGACCTTGCACCTCTTTCCCAGCAACATCACCCCTCACCCACAGCAGTCATTATTTTGGTGTTTGTACCCCCTATATTTTAAATAGGAACAGTTCACACATTTGGTGCACAGCCCAAAAAGGGGTGTGTTTTTGCTGGCAAGGGGCATGCCCACACAATAGTGCCCCCAATTCCAATTACGCCACACAGTACTGCAACTTTATTCACATTTGATCATGCGATAGTGTCCATAATTCATATTACGTCCCACAGTAGTATCACTTTACCTTATAAACGTTACTCCTCACAGTAGTGCCCCTTATTCACATTCCATCACACTGAATTGCTCCTTATTCACATTGCACCACACCCTATTGCTCTTTATTCACATTAGACGACACACTAGTGCCCTTTCTATATGCAACGCCACATAGTAGAGCACCTTATACACATAATGCCACACATTAGTAATGCATTTATACACATAATTCCACACAGTAATGCCCCTTACACATATGAGACACATTAATGTTCTTATAAACTTAATGCGCCTTACACATTATGACAACCTTTATGAATGCCCTTTTACACATAATGTCCCTTACACATATGTCGCACATTATTAATCCCCTTATACACATAATGACACACATAGTGACCCCTACACATTTGCTGCACATTAGTGCCCCTATACACATAATAACACACATACAGTAGTACCCTGTTACACATATGCCGCACATTATTAATGCCCTTATACACATAATGACACACATAGTGCCCCTTACACATATGTTGCACATTATTAATACATTTTTACATGACACACATAATGCTCCTTACACATATTCTGAACACTACTGCACAACCAACCCACTCACACACATCACTCACACAGCCACTAACACTGTGACCTCTACCTCTGCTTGGATACAGATGTGTCCTCATAAATCTTGCCTCAATGCTAATGTCGGGCACCTTTTTTTCATAAAAATGCATCTTATTTGCATTGCTATGTGGCTAGGATGCACAAGCAGCTTCTGCTGATTAAAATTATATGCAGCATGCCTATATACTGTGTGAGACTGAGCCTGTATCTGCATATGAAATGCTACACACACAGAATATAGGCATGCCGCATATCATTTTAATCAGCAGAAGCTGCTGATGCCCCTAGGCATATCAAATGCCCTAGACAATTGCCTAGTTTGTCTATGCCTCTGGTCGGCTCTGACCACCAGAATATATATATAGCAGTACGGTACAGTAGTCCATTGCTTTACCTCTGTGTCGTCAAGTATACTATCCATATCTGTGCTGCAGTGTAGTTGTGCGCAGTATATAGTAGGAGGACAGTGCAGAATTTTGCTGACCATCAGTATATATATATATATATATATATATATATATATATAGCAGTATGGTACAGTAGTCCATTGCTCTACCTCTGTGTCGTCAAGTATACTATCCATATCTGTGCTGCATTGTAGTTGTGTGCAGTATATAGTAGGAGGACAGTGCATAATTTTGCTGACCACCAGTATATATATATATAGCAGTACGGTACAGTAGTCCATTGCTCTAACTCTGTGTTGTCAAGTATACTATCCATATCTGTGCTGCATTGTAGTTGTGCGCAGTATATAGTAGGAGGACAGTGCAGAATTTTGCTGACCACAAGTATATATATATATAGCAGTACGGTACAGTAGTCCATTGCTCTACCTCTGTGTCGTCAAGTATACTATCCATATCTGTGCTGCATTGTAGTTGTGCGCAGTATATAGTAGGAGGACAGTGCAGAATTTTGCCGACCACCAGTATATATATATATATATATATATATATATATATATATATATAGCAGTACGGTACAGTAGTCCATTGCTCTACCTCTGTGTCGTCAAGTATACTATCCATATCTGTGCTGCATTGTAGTTGTGCGCAGTATATAGTAGGACAGTGCAGAATTTTGCTGACCACCAGTATATATATATATATAGCAGTACGGTACAGTAGTCCATTGCTCTACCTCTGTGTCGTCAAGTATACTATCCATATCTGTGCTGCATTGTAGTTGTGCGCAGTATATAGTAGGACAGTGCAGAATTTTGCTGACCACCAGTATATATATATATAGCAGTACGGTACAGTAGTCCATTGCTCTACCTCTGTGTCGTCAAGTATACTATCCATAGCTGTGCTGCATTGTAGTTGTGCGCAGTATATAGTAGGACAGTGCAGAATTTTGCTGACCACCAGTATATATATATATATATATATATATATATATAAGTTGTAACACTGTAGGGGTGCAAGGTGCCTTTTCCTGGGGAATATGGCAGCATGCAGCAGCTGAGGAACAACACAAGTCCAGTTTCTGGTACAACTGACCCCGGCCAGTTTTATTGAAACAGAAAATAAAACAAACCCCAAAATAAAAATACCTTGCCTGTCCGGCACTAACTAAACATAAGATATTCCTAACTGTCACTAAACAAAACACAGAGTTCTTCAGTACATACTGTATAGCTCACTTGCATCAGAAAGCGTGTCTCTCACACACAGATCCTGCAGCCTTCCCAGGCAGTCTGCCCATACTAATCAGGTTAGAAGCACTATATCACTCTTACACAGCTGAAACCCTGATTAGCCCTCTGTGAGGCCAAAGACCCGAACTGGGCCCAATGTCTAGAACTCGCCTTATCTCTCTCTCAGAGCCTTTACCCAGCTTTTACAGCAAACTGAAAAGGTTCAGACAAAACAAAAAGCATTTTTCCTAGAAGTTAACATTTTCTAAAACATGTAAGACAAGAACCTGGGACAAATATACCTGCCCTCAAACACTATCCCAGTGTTCTTGTCACATATCCCCCTCCCCTGTTTCGATCTAGGGGCCGGAACACTTGTAGCCCCCAAACAGAAGATGCGAGACAATGCATCTGCGTTGGCCAATTGTGTTCCCGGTCTATGTTCGACAGTAAACTTAAAGTCCTGCAACGCTAGAAACCATCTACTTACACGAGCATTCTTGCCTCTATTTACATACATCCATTTTAAAGGGGCATGGTCTGTCACTAGTCTGAATTGTCTACCCAAGAGGTAATATCTCAAGGTATCTAGTGCCCACTTAATGGCCAAAGCCTCCTTTTCCACAATGGCATACCTTTTTTCATGCTCATTGAGTTTCCTACTCAAATAAATGATAGGGTGTTCGTCCCCATCTCTGGTTTGGGACAGCACAGCACCTATCCCTACCTCTGAGGCATCTGCCTGTACCACAAATTCTTTTGAAAAATCTGGTGTTATCAACACCGGTTGTGAACACAAAGCCACTTTTAACGCTTGGAACGCCTTTTCTGCATCAGGGTTCCATTTCACCACATTTGACTGCTTCCCTTTGGTAAGGTCTGACAACGGCACCGCTGTGGTCGCAAAATTAGGAATAAACCGTCTATAGTACCCAGTAATTCCCAAAAAAGCCCTTACCTGTTTTTTATTCACTGGACGAGGCCAGTTTTGAATAGCATCAACTTTATTGAATTGGGGCCTAATCAGACCTCTGCCTATGGTGAAGCCCAAGTATTTGACCTCCTCCATTGCGAGGCAGCACTTCTTTGGGTTAGCAGTTAACCCTGCCTCTCTGATTGAGTCCAGTACTGCTTGTACTTTAACCAAATGGGACCCCCAGTCTGTACTGTGAATTACCACATCATCCAAATAGGCAGCTGCATATTTTCTATGGGGCCTCAAAATTTTATCCATCGCCCGTTGAAAGGTTGCTGGAGCCCCATGCAACCCAAAGGGTAACATCTTATACTGGTACAGCCCCTCCGGAACCGAAAAGGCTGTTTTTTCTTTGGCGCTATCAGATAAAGGTATTTGCCAGTAACCTTTGGTCAGGTCCAATGTGGTGAGAAACCTGGCTGTTCCCAGCCTTTCTACAAGCTCATCCACACGGGGCATGGGGTATGCGTCAAACTTGGACACCTCATTTAACTTACGAAAGTCATTACAGAAGCGTATGCTACCGTCGGGCTTCGGGATGAGCACTATGGGACTGGACCACTCACTGTTAGACTCCTCTATGACTCCAAGTTCTAACATGGTTTTAACTTCCTTAGAAATAGCTTCTCGCTGAGCTTCAGGAATCCTATATGGCTTTAAATGAACCCTGACCCCTGGTTCTGTGACAATGTCATGTTTTATTATGGTCGTTCGGCCAGGCAGCTCTGAAAATACCTCCCTATTTTGGATGAGAAATTCTTTAACCTGATTGTTCTGATCAGCTGATAATGTCTCTGACACCTTCACTGCGGGAAGCAACCGGGGTGAAGACACCGAAGGGCAAGGCTCCGCTGACAGAGACAACCTATCTTTCCAGGGTTTGATTAAGTTAACATGGTAGATCTGTTCGGGTTTTCTCTTTCCCGGCTGGTATACTTTGTAATTAACCTCATTCACTTTTTCCCTAATCTCAAATGGACCCTGCCATTTAGCTAGGAATTTGCTTTCCACAGTGGGTACCAAAACAAGAACTCTATCTCCAGGAGCAAATTCCCGTATCTTGGCACTCCGGTTATAGACCCTCTGTTGAGCACTTTGGGCCTGTTCCATGTGCTCTCTGACAACAGGTACCACGGCTGCAATCCTATCCTGCATTTGTGTTACATGCTCAATAACGCTTCTATAAGGAGTGGGCTGTCCTTCCCACGTCTCTTTGGCAATATCCAACAGCCCTCTGGGGTGTCTACCATACAACAAATCAAATGGAGAAAACCCCGTAGAGGACTGAGGAACTTCTCTGATGGCCATTAACAAGTAGGGCAACAAGCAATCCCAGTTTTTCCCATCTCTCTCAACAACCTTTTTTAACATACTTTTTAATGTTCTATTAAACCTTTCCACCAACCCGTCAGTTTGGGGATGGTAGATGGACGTCCTGAGGTGAGTGACCTTAAATAACTTGCACAATTCTTTCATGATCCTTGACATAAATGGAGTACCTTGGTCAGTCAAAATTTCTTTTGGTATTCCCACTCTACTAAATACCTGCACCAGCTCCCTAGCTATCGCCTTGGTTGTGATAGTGCGTAAAGGGACAGCCTCAGGATATCGAGTGGCATAGTCCATAATTACCAGGATATACTGATGGCCCCGAGCAGACTTTAACAAGGGCCCCACGAGATCCATGGCTATTCTGTCAAACGGGACCTCTATAATAGGCATGGGAACTAGTGGGTTCCTGAAATGGGGTCTAGGGGCATGATACTGGCATTCAGGACAGGAAGAACAATATTCAGACACTTCTTTATAAACCCCTGGCCAAAAGAACCTTTGTAAAACTCTTTCAGTGGTTTTTTCTGCCCCTAAATGTCCTGCGGTAACGTGACTATGAGCTAAATCTAGTACCGTTCTCCGATAAGGCTGGGGAACTACCAGCTGTTCCACCACATCCTGACCCCTTTTGACAACGTGGTACAAGAGCTCATTACAGATGGCCATGTGGGGATACGTAACCCTGTCACCTGGTACCACAGGTTCCCCATTAACAATCTTAACATTCTCTCTAGCCTTTATTAAGGTAGGATCCTTTAACTGTTCAGACGCAAACAGATCCTTCTTTACCTCCAGGTCAGGCACGCTTTCAGTTCTAACTACTATGTCTCTGTTCCCGGCAAGAGGGTCCTCACTGGACTCCCCATCTGTCACTTCCCCAGCCAAACTAGCAAAAGGCAAAGGGCCAGAAAGTTCCGAAGACCCACGTACATCCATAAAATCACCGGTATTATCAACTGGCTTTTTACTTCTCACATCTGTTGATAACCGTGATTCCCACAGTTTCCAAAAATGAGGAAAATCCCTCCCTATTATGGCCTCATGCACCAAGGTAGGGACCAGTCCCACTTTAACCATTGCTGACCCACAACAAGTTTCTATATTCACCTCAGCAGTGGCATAATGTTGGGTATCCCCATGTATGCAAGTTACCCCAATAGGTATTTGCTGGACCTTTAAGGGGTTCACTAACCCAGCTTTCACGAGGGTAACTAAACTTCCTGAATCTAGCAAGGCCTCTACCCGGTTACCTTCTAAGAACACATCACACATTTGTTTTTCCAGCTCAGGTGAAGGTACCACAGTACAGGCTAACCTAGCAAAGAAAGACATTCTGCGACATTCAAAGGCAGCATCACATTGCATGGGTTCTTGCGTGACTGGGCAATTGGCAATAACATGACCTGGCATACCACACCTAAAACATTTAACCACACGATTATCAACCCATTTGGGCAGCATAGACCGTTCTAGCCCCATTGGCCTGTTTCCAGGGCCAGTGTTTACAGTCTCTCCAGCCTTGCGTTCTCTTAACCGCCCAGCAACGTTTTCCCACGGAACAGTCTTACCAGTCTTTACTGAAGGGCGCTGTCGAGGATCTATGGGTTGCTGGGTGGTCATCAGTAGTTCCTCTGCTGCCAAATACCTCTCTACCATGTCCACTAATTGGTCAGCAGTACCCGGGTTTCCATGGCTCACCCACTTGCGCAGGACCATGGGCAAAGATCTCAAGTAGCGGTCCATGACGACTCTTTCCACCATCTGGGGACCAGTTAATGTCTCTGGCTGTAGCCATTTTTTTGTTAGCTGAATAAGGTCGTGCATCTGGGAGCGCGGAGGCTTCTCCATGGCGTACAGCCAACGGTGCACCCGTTGTGCTCGTACTGACAGCGTGACTCCCAGGCGGGTCAGGATCTCAGTCTTTAGTTTATCATAGTCCCGAGCCTCAGCAGGGCTTAAATCAAAGTAAGCTTTTTGGGGCTCACCTGACAGGAAAGGTGCCAGCAGACTGGCCCACTGTGCTTTCGGCCAGTTCTCACGCTCGGCACTCCTTTCAAACGTGGTCAGATAGGCCTCCACATCATCAGCCTCTGTCATTTTCTGCAGGAAGTGACTGGCTCGTATAGAACTAGAGCTGGTTGGAGCACTGACGGCCACATCTCCAACCCGAGCTGCAAGTCTCTGCACCACTTCTGCTAAGGCCTCTCTATCCTGACGCTGTTGCCTGTAAAGTTCATCAACAACTGCCTGCTGTTGTCTCTTATTTTCCTCCATTGCCACCTGCTGCTGTCTTATATTTTCCTCCATTGCCACCTGCTGCTGTCTGTTGGCCTCCTGCTGAGCCGCTGTAGCTTGCAGCAAGGCTTTAAGCAGATCCTCCATGTCAACAGATTTTTCAGGCGGCTTTGTAGCTGCTTTCACCCAGGACATATATCAAACCCTCAGGGGTGAGTCTCAGTAACTTCACACTGGGCTGTATCTGCATAAACCACCGTTTTCTGCAGGCCTCACAAAGCTGCTGCTTTCACTTATGCGCAGAACGGCCTGCTCGCATTCTCCACCAAGTTGTAACACTGTAGGGGTGCAAGGTGCCTTTTCCTGGGGAATATGGCAGCATGCAGCAGCTGAGGAACAACACAAGTCCAGTTTCTGGTACAACGGACCCCGGCCAGTTTTATTGAAACAGAAAATAAAACAAACCCCAAAATAAAAATACCTTGCCTGTCCGGCACTAACTAAACATAAGATATTCCTAACTGTCACTAAACAAAACACAGAGTTCTTCAGTACATACTGTATAGCTCACTTGCATCAGAAAGCGTGTCTCTCACACACAGATCCTGCAGCCTTCCCAGGCAGTCTGCCCATACTAATCAGGTTAGAAGCACTATATCACTCTTACACAGCTGAAACCCTGATTAGCCCTCTGTGAGGCCAAAGACCCGAACTGGGCCCAATGTCTAGAACTCGCCTTATCTCTCTCTCAGAGCCTTTACCCAGCTTTTACAGCAAACTGAAAAGGTTCAGACAAAACAAAAAGCATTTTTCCTAGAAGTTAACATTTTCTAAAACATGTAAGACAAGAACCTGGGACAAATATACCTGCCCTCAAACACTATCCCAGTGTTCTTGTCACAATATAGAGAGAGAGAGAGAAGTACGGTACAGTAGTCCATTGCTCTACCTCTGTGTCGTCAAGTATACTATCCATATCTGTGCTGCATTGTAGTTGTGAGCAGTATGTAGTAGGAGGACAGTGCAGAATTTTGCTGACCACCAGAATTTATATATATATATAGCAGTACGGTACAGTAGTCCATTGCTCTACCTCTGTGTCGTCAAGTATACTATCCATATCTGTGCTGCATTGTAGTTGTGCGCAGTATATAGTAGGAGGACAGTGCAGAATTTTGCTGACCACCAATATATATATATATATATATATATAGCAGTACGGTACAGTAGTCCATTGCTCTACCTCTGTGTTGTCAAGTATACTATCCATATCTGTGCTGCATTGTAGTTGTGCACAGTATATAGTAGGAGGACAGTGCAGAATTTTGCTGACCACCAGCATATATATATAGCAGTACGGTACAGTAGTCCATTGCTCTACCTCTGTGTCATCAAGTATACTATCCATATCTGTGCAGCATTGTAGTTGTGCACAGTATATAGTAGGAGGACAGTGCAGAATTTTGCTGACCACCAGTATATATATATATAGCAGTACGGTACAGTAGTCCATTGCTCTACCTCTGTGTCATCAAGTATACTATCCATATCTGTGCTGCATTGTAGTTGTGCGCAGTATATAGTAGGAGGACAGCGCAGAATTTTGCTGACAACCAGTATTTATATATATATATATATATATATATATATATAGCAGTACGGTACAGTAGTCCATTGCTCTACCTCTGTGTCGTCAAGTATACTATCCTTATCTGTGCTGCATTGTAGTTGTGCGCAGTATATAGTAGGAGGACAGTGCAGAATTTTGCTGACCACTAGTATATATATATATATATAGCAGTACGGTACAGTAGTCCATTGCTCTACCTCTGTGTCATCAAGTATACTATCCATATCTGTGCTGCATTGTAGTTGTGCGCAGTTTATAGTAGGAGGACAGTGCAGATATTTGCTGACCACCAGTATATATATATAGCAGTACGGTACAGTAGTCCATTGCTCTACCTCTGTGTCGTCAAGTATACTATCCATATCTGAGCTGCATTGTAGTTGTGCGCAGTATATAGTAGGAGGACAGTGCAGAATTTTGCTGACCACCAGTATATATATGGTTCCGTTATGAATGGTCGACCATGTTATGGTCGACAGTCATTAGGTTGACCACTATTGGTCGACATTGACATGGTCGACAAGGACACATGGTCGACACATGAAAATGGTCGACACGTGAAAAGGTCGACATGATTTTTTTAAACTTTTTTTGGTGTAATTTTTTGCGTAAAGTGACTGGGAACCCCAATTAGTGCACCGCGTCCCCTCGCATGACTCGCTTCGCTCGCCATGCTTCGGGCATGGTGCCTTCGCTACGCTCGGCACAGATTACCGTTCCAATCGTAGTCCACGTGGATCGTAAGGTATGGAAAAGTTCCCAAAAAGAAAAAAAAGTTAAAAAACTCATGTCGAACTTTTCATGTGTCAACCTTTCATGTGTCGACCATTTTAATGTGTCGACCATGTGTCCATGTCGACCATGTCAATGTCGACCAATAGTGGTCGACCATAACATGGTCGACCATGTGAACGGATACCTATATATATATAGCAGTACGGTACAGTAGTCCATTGCTCTACCTCTGTGTCATCAAGAATACTATCCATATCTGTGCTGCATTGTAGTTGTGCGCAGTATATAGTAGGAGGACAGTGCAGAATTTTGCTGACCACCAATATATATAGCAGTACGGTACAGTAGTTAATTTCTCTACCTCTGTGTCGTCAAGTATACTATCCATATCTGTGCTGCATTGGAGTTGTGCGCAGTATATAGTAGGAGGACAGTGCAGAATTTTGCTGACCACCAGTATATATATATATATATATATATATATATATATATATGTAGCAGTACGGTACAGTAGTCCATTGCTCTACCTCTGTGTTGTCAAGTATTCTGTCCATATCTGTGCTGCATTGTAGTTGTGCGCAGTATATAGTAGGAGGACAGTGCAGAATTTTGCTGACCACCAGTATATAATATTTAGCAGTACGGTACAGTAGGCCATTGCTATTGATATATTACTGGCATATAATTCCACACATTAAAAGATGGAGAACAAAAATGTGGAGGTTAAAATAAGGAAAGATCAAGATCCACTTCCACCTCGTGCTGAAGCTGCTGCCACTAGTCATGGCCGAGATGATGAAATGCCATCAACGTCGTCTGCCAAGGCCGATGCCCAATGTCATAGTAGAGAGCATGTAAAATCCAAAAAACAAAATTTCAGTAAAATGACCCAAAAATCAAAATTAAAATTGTCTGAGGAGAAGCGTAAACTTGCCAATACGCCATTTACGACACGGAGTGGCAAGGAACGGCTGAGGCCCTCTCCTATGTTCCTCATGACTAGTGGGTCAGCTTCACATGAGGATGGAAGCACTCATCCTCCCACTAGAAAAATGAAAAGACTTAAGCTGGCAAAAGCACAGCAAAGAACTGTGCGTTCTTCTAAATCACAAATCCCCAAGGAGAGTCCAATTGTGTCGGTTGCGATGCCTGACCTTCCCAACACTGGACGGGAAGAGGTGGCGCCTTCCACCATTTGCACACCCCCTGCAAGTGCTGGAAGGAGCACCCGCAGTCCAGTTCCTGATAGTCAAATTGAAGATGTCACTGTTGAAGTACACCAGGATGAGGATATGGGTGTTGCTGGCGCTGAGGAGGAAATTGACAAGGAGGATTCTGATGGTGAGGTGGTTTGTTTAAGTCAGGCACCCGGGGAGACACCTGTTGTCCGTGGGACGAATATGGCCATTGACATGCCTGGTCAAATTACAAAAAAAATCACCTCTTCGGTTTGGAATTATTTTAACAGAAATGCGGACAACAGGTGTCAAGCCGTGTGTTGCCTTTGTCAAGCTGTAATAAGTAGGGGTAAGGACGTTAACCACCTAGGAACATCCTCCCTTATACGTCACCTGGAGCGCATTCATCAGAAGTCATTGACAAGTTCAAAAACTTTGGGTGACAGCGGAAGCAGTCCACTGACAACTAAATCCCTTCCTCTTGTAACCAAGCTCTTGCAAACCACACCACCAACTCCCTCAGTGTCAATTTCCTCCTTAGACAGGAAAGCCAATAGTGCTGCAGGCCATGTCACTGTCAAGTCTGACGAGTCCTCTCCTGCTTGAGATTCCTCCGATGCATCCTTGAGTGTAACGCCTACTGCTGCTGGTGCTGCTGTTGTTGCTGCTGGGAGTTGATCGTCATCCCAGAGGGGAAGTTTGGAAGACCACTTGTACTACTTCCAGTAAGCAATTGACTGTCCAACAGTCCTTTGCGAGAAAGATGAAATATCACAGCAGTCATCCTACTGCAAAGCGGATAACTCAGGTCTTGGCAGCTTCGGTGGTGTTAAACGTGTGTTCGATATCCACCGTTAATTCACAGGGACCTAGAGAATTGCCTGAGGAACTGTGTCCCTGGTACCAAATACCATCTAGGTTCCATTTCTCTAGGCAGGCGATACCGAGAATGTACACAGACGTCAGAAAAAGAGTCACCAGTGTCCTAAAAAATGCAGTTGTACCCAATGTCCATTTAACCATGGACATGTGTACAAGTGGAGCAGGGCAGACTCAGGACTATATGACTGTGACAGCCCACTGGGTAGATGTATTGCCTCCCGCAGCAAGAACAGCAGCGGCGGCACCAGTAGCAGCATCACGCAAACGCCAACTCGTTCCTAGGCAGGCTATGCTTTGTATCACCGCTTTCCATAAGAGGCACACAGCTGACAACCTCTTACGGAACATCATCGCAGAATGGCTTACCCCAATTGGACTCTCCTGGGGATGTGACATCGGACAATGCCACCAATATTGTGCGTGCATTACATGTGGGCAAATTCCAGCACGTCCCATGTTTTGCACATACATTGAATTTGGTGGTGCAGAATTTAAAAAAAAAACAACAGGGGCGTGCAAGAGATGCTGTCGGTGGCCCGAAGAATTGCGGGCCACTTTTGGCATTCAGCCACCGCGTGCCGAAGACTGGAGTACCAGCAAACACTCCTGAACCTGCCCCGCCATCATCTGAAGCAAGAGGTGGTAACGAGGTGGAATTCAACCCTCTATATGCTTCAGAGGATGGAGGAGCAGCAAAAGACCATTCAAGCCTATACAGCTACCTACGATATAGGCAAAGGAGGGGGAATGCACCTGACTCAAGCGCAGTGGAGAATGATTTCAACGTTGTGCAAGGTTCTGCAACCCTTTGAACTTGCCACACGTGAAGTCAGTTCAGACACTGCCAGCCTGAGTCAGGTCATTCCCCTCATCAGGCTTTTGCAGAAGAAGCTGGAGAGATTGAAGGAGGGGCTATAACGGAGCGATTCCGCTAGGCATGTGGGACTTGTGGATGGAGCCCTTAATTCGCTTAACCAGGATTCACGGGTGGTCAATATGTTGAAATCAGAGCACTACATTTTGGCCACCGTGCTCGATCCTAGATTTAAAACCTATGTTGTATCTCTCTTTCTGGCAGACACAAGTCTGCAGAGGTTCAAAGACCTGCTGGTAAGACACTTGTCAACTCAAGCGGAACGTGACCCGTCAACAGCTCGTCATTCACATTCTCCCGCAACTGGGGCTGCGAGGAAAAGGCTAAGAATTCCGAGCCCACCCGCTGGCGGTGATGCAGGGCAGTCTGGAGCGAGTGCTGACATCTGGTCCGGACTGAAGGACCTGCCAACGATTACTGACATGTCGTCTACGGTCACTGCATATGATTCTGTCACCATTGAAAGAATGGTGGAGGATTATATGAGTGACCGCATCCAAGTAGGCACGTCAGACAGTCCGTACGTATACTGGCAGGAAAAAGAGGCAATTTGGAGGCCCTTGCACAAACTGGCTTTATTTTACCTAAGTTGCCCCCCCTCCAGTGTGTACTCCGAAAGAGTGTTTAGTGCAGCCGGTCACCTTGTCAGCAATCGGCGTATGAGGTTACTTCCAGAAAATGTGGAGAAGATGATTTCATCAAAATGAATTATAATCGATTCCTCCGTGGAGACATTCACCAGCAATTGCCTCCAGAAAGTACACAGGGACCTGAGATGGTGGATTCCAGTGGGGACGAATTAATAATCTGTGAGGAGGGGGATGTACACAGTGAAAGAGATGAGGAATCGGAGGATGAGGATGAGGAAAACATCTTGCCTCTGTAGAGCCAGTTTGTGCAAGGAGAGATTGATTGCTTCTTTTTTGGTGGGGGCCCAAACCAACCAGTCATTTCAGCCACAGTCGTGTGGCAGACCCTGTTGCTGAATTGATGGGTTTGTTAAAGTGTGCATGTCCTGTTTATACAACATAAGGGTGGGTGGGAGGGCCCAAGGACAATTCCATCTTGCACCTCTTTTTTCTTTAATTTATCTTTGCATCATGTGATGTCTGGGGCCAATTTTTTTAAGTGCCATCCTGCCTGACACTGCAGTGCCACTCCTAGATGGGCCAGGTGTTTGTGCCGGCCACTTGGGTCGCTTAGCTTAGTCATCCAGCGACCTCAATGCAAATTTTAGGACTAAAAATAATATTGTGAGGTGTTCAGAATAGTTTGGAAATGAGTGAAAATTATGGTTATTGAGGTTAATAATACTGTAGGATCAAAACTACCCCCAAATTCTATGATTTAAGGTGTTTTTGAGGGGGTTTTGGGAAAAAAACACCCGAATCCGACAAAAAAATTTCAGGGAGGTTTTGCCAAAACCCGTCCGAATCCAAAATACGGCCGCGGAACCGAATCCAAAACCAAAACACAAAACCCGAAAAATTTCCGGTGCACATCACTAATTGAGAATAGACATACTGGGCCTGATTCAGATGTAGTTGGAATTGCTATCACTGCTGCTTCCATGGAAGCAGCAGTGATAGCGCTGTATGGTGATGCAGCAGGCGGCGTCTATTACATACAGACACCTCCTGCTGCAGTAGTGATCCAACCTGCATCCTAGGACGCAGAATTGGATCACTCAGTCACCATTGCGGCTTAAGGCACCCATGGTATCGCCCAAGCCAGCCATCGCAGAGGCCAGAAAATCTCCATCCTACGACCGACCTCTTCCCACCCCCAAAACGGCAGGGGGACATTTTTACACACGGAGGTCGTTGCTGCACTCTCCCTGACTCAATCACTGATAGTCTGCTGGCGCAACGCATCACTATGTCACAGGACCCATTAGTGAATGGGTTCTGAGCATGTGCAAACTGCAAAGTATGTGAAAATTGGTACTTTGCAACAATGGGCGCAGGTCTGACCAGACCTGATAAATGTTCATTACATTAATCCTGTTTTTTTTCCCCATCTGCTAAAAAATGCCAGTTAGACCTAGTCAGGGGATACTTAATATATGCGTTATAGTTGTCTCATTTAAGTGGACAGTAAAGATGCTAATAGACTGTCCCCCAAGTACTGCCAATCAGGAATTATGTCCCGGCTACTGGACAGTTTGTATTGGGCATAAAGCTTCACTGGGAAATTCTCACACTCAACTTTGCAGCAATGACTGACTGCATCTAACGAGCAGCTGCCAGGTCTCCAGACTTCTCCTGCGCCCATCAGTTCATAGGGCGCTGCTATCTTGGTGAAGTTTTGAAACTCAATATTTTCTCTCCTCTCGTGTTAGCTCCCATATTGTTGTAGGCCCTAGAGGCTGTAAACCTCTAGTTTACCTTCAGCTGACTTTTGCAACTAATCACAATGGTTGGTGCCCTATATTTTTTACCTCTTTGCCAGATCTTGATCTCTCTGCTAGGGCAGATGTACTAAGCCCTGGAGAGAGATAAAGCGGAGAGAGATAAACTACCAATCAATTAGTACCTAGCTGTCATTTTACAAATGCAGCCTGTAACATGGCAGTTAGGAGCTGATTGGCTGGTAGTTTACCTTTCTCCACTTGATCTCTTGCCAAGGCTTAGTACAGTGTGAAGACTCTGACTTTGCTGCCTTCAGCAGCTGGTACTCTTTCTGTGTGGACTCTTGTGTACCAGTTTGTCTCTACCTCACTCTTGTTTAGAACACAGCGGGGTGGATACAGAATTAATGCAAGTCACTTTGTCACATCCGCGGTGCCGCGGCCGTCGCGCTTACCCCTCCGTGTGCACTGGGTCTCCCGGCAGTCGTCACCTCCGGTGGGCTCCAGATCTCTGCGTCTCGTCGGAGCGGTCGTGTCTCGTCGGGTGACGTCATCGGCCCCTTCCGCCAATCAAGCCAGGGCGAGGAATTCAAAAGCAGACGCCGGGCAGAGCCCCGGCGCCTGAGTATTGTCTCTTCTTTGGAAGTGATCTCCAGTGCTCCTGTTGCTGTGCTCTACTACTGCACAAGTCTCCAGTGTTTCTAGCATATTTCTCTACACACCATTCTGTGTGCTCCCAGCGTCCAGTGTGCTTTCCTATGGTACAAGTCTCCAGTGTTTCCAGCATATTTCTTTACACACCATTCTGTGTGCTCCCAGCGTCCAGTGTGCTTTCCTATGGTACAAGTCTCCAGTGTTTCCAGCATATTTCTTTACACACCATTCTGTGTGCTCCCAGCGGTCAGTGTGCTTTTCTATGGTACAAGTCTCCAGTGTTTCCAGCATATCTCTCTACACACCATTCCGTGTGCTCCCAGCGGTCAGTGTGCTTCAGCATCGTTCACAAGCCTCACACCACTCAGTGTGCTTCAGCATTGTTCACAAGTCTCACACCATTCAGTGTGCTTCAGCATCGCTCACAAAGCCTCACACCATTCAGTGTGCTTCAGCATCGCTCACAAAGCCTCACACCATTCAGTGTGCTTCAGCATCGCTCACAAGCCTCACACCATTCAGTGTGCTCTTCAGCATCGCTCGCAAGCTTCTCATCATTCAGTGTTCCTCAGCATCGCTCTCAAGTTCCGGCCATTCTGAGAATATCTAGCATCAACCACGAGCTTTGGTGGCTGCTAAGTTCTGCATGAGGAAAACCTATATCCGGCCATCTCTACTCCGGCCCAGCTGTGGTCCCTCTTCCCGATCATCGGAAGAACCCCCGAGTTCTCAACACTCCCAACCCAGGTTAGTGACACACTTTTTATGGCTGTATCTTACGTATTTTGCTCTGGAGTCTCCTATCTATTTATTTGCACATAGGAAAGGTTTAGCAGGATGCTTTTAATTTACTAGCAGTCAGGATACAGGGCTATTCTCACTCATGGGTGTCAACGACACCCATAGCTGGGAACGGATCCTGTGATGAGCCACTGAGCCCGCAAGGGGACTCTTAGGATTTTGACAACCGGCATCCCGCCCGCCGGTAATCCATACCAAACTTGGTTTAGCAAGGGTGTCCTGAGGGCATGTTGATGGAAATGCAAGCTATGCATAGTTGTGCGTATGTGTAAATACACATCTTTTGCAAAATGGATAGGGCTGGTGGAAAAGCATACTAATAATAGTGATGTTCAGACAGCTGGGAGGTATGGAATATACTGATGACTATGTAAAACAGTCTTGCAAGTTATTGTACCTAGGGGGTCATTCCGAGTTGATCGCTCGCTAGCTACTTTTTGCAGCCATGCGACCGTATAGTCGCCGCTCACTGGGGAGTGTATTTTAGCTTTGCAAGTGTGCGAACGCCTGTGCAGCCGAGCGCTACAAACATAGTTTGTGCAGTTTCTGAGTAGGTCAGAACTTACTCAGCCGCTGCGTTCACTTCAGCCTTTTCCCGTCCTGGAATTGACGTCAGACACCTGCCCTGCAAACGCTTGGACACGCCTGCGTTTTTCCAACCTCTCCCTGAAAATGGTCAGTTGACACCCATAAACGCCTTCTTCCTGTCAATCTTCTTGCGATCGGCTGTGCGAATGGATTCTTTATTAAATCCATCACCCAGCAATGATCCGCTTTGTACCCGTACGACTCGCCTGCGCAGTGCGGTGCATGCGCAGTAGTGACCTGATCGATGCGCTGCGAAAAACGGCAGTGTGTGATCAGGTCGGTATGACCCCCTAGTTACCAATTTGTCCAACCCAACACATTGTACGTGTCATAACTTTCTTTTTGCCTGAATATAGATTGCGTGTAGGCAATACAAAAGTGAAATATCAGACAAATCATAGAATACTTGTGCTGTCAAGCAATACCATTTCAACAAAGCATCAGTTTTCTTGTACAACACTTACACTAATGTTTCAGATACTATATTGTTCTTATAATGTGCTATCCAGTGGTGTATCTATAATGGGTACAGGCTGTGTAGTGCATACGGACCCTCAAGTCCTTGGGGGCCCGCACAACGCACCCTGCCCCCATTTGTGTAATTTTATTATTATGTTACCCCCCTCCCCCAGCAAAATAATGCTATATTTTAACCCTTCTACCCTAGGCTTTACTTCCCATATGCAGAGCGCAGCGGAGCTTGTGTCATAGGAGACTGATGATCAGTCCTCCATGCTGACTCATGGCTTCCCTTGTAGCTCCAGCTCTCTGCAGCTACCATATATTCAGAGTGGGGACAGGACTGGCTTCCACCAGCGACTGCTGCCCTCTGCAGGCGCCGTGTATATACACAGGGGTAGTACTGGCTACCCAGCAGATTGCAGCTGCTGCTTGCATACACAGGAGGAGCTCTGACTTCCCCGGCGCCGGCTGTTCTCTGCAGCTGCCGGGTCACATGTATATGGTGAACAAGCAACCCTCGGTGATACACGCATCCAAGTTTGGAGGTCCAGGTCCCATGCACAACTGCTCTGATAAGTATACGGTTAAATTATTCACCTTTTTCATTCACTATTGTGCTTTTCACACTATCTCAAGAAGGGTTTACAGATTTAGATATATCTGAGAGGATAGCCCGTATTTACCTAAACCCAGAGCCGGCGCTACCCGCTCAGCAGAGGGATGCAAAGCAGGTAGGCGCCAAGCTGGAGTGGCGCTCTCCCTGCTCTGCATCCCCGCTGCAGCACCGCCCTGTCCCCCATGCTGCTGCTGCTGCTGACAGGCAGCAGCTCTGGCAACTTGAATCCTTCTCCCCTCTCCCCTGTGACAGTGAGAGGAATTTCAGTGTCCGTTCACCCGCAAAGGGGGGAGAAGCTACATGGACCAAGGGGGCGGAGCTACACAGGACCAGCCACACTATTTTATTCTTCCTCCAGGGGGGTCGTGGACCCCCACGAGGGAGAATAGCTGTCGGTATGCCGGGTGTCGGGATTCCGGCGCCAGTATACTGTGCGTCGGGATGCCGACATTCGGCATACTGAAGACCACCCCCTAATAGGACAGTGGGGAGTAAAAAGGAGGGATCCCTAATGGAACAAAGGGGACTAAAAGGAGGGATCACTCAGAGGGACAATGGGGACTTTAAGAAGGTATCCCTAATAGGACAGTGGGGATTGAAAAGCAGTGATCCCTAATCGAACAATGGGGACTAAAAGGAGGGAAAACTAAAGGGATATTGACGTACACAGTCTCCCACATAGCGCAGGGATGAGGACAGTACCAGATGTTGCTGTACCTGGCGTTATGTGTGTAAGCGGCTGTACCTGGCTTATTGTGTACAAGGGGCTGTATCTGGCGTAATGTGTGTAAAGGGCTGTACCTGGCATAATGTGTGTAAAGGGCTGTACCTGGCGTAATGTGTGTAAGGGGCTTTACCATTGCATAATGTGTGTAAGGGAATATTCTGTAATGTATTGTGTATATGCGACACTATTGTGTGGTGTGATTTGAATAACGGACAGTACTGTGCATGTAATGTGAATTTGTACTATTCTGTGGCCACGCCCCTTCCCCATGAAGCCACACACCTATATTTTTTGTGTACGCCTTCGGCGCACGCTGTCCCTATTTTGGATACGGGGGAAAGAGGCACCAATTCTCTTTCTGGGACAGGGCACCAAAATGTCTAGTTTCGTGTGTGTGTGTGTGTGTGTGTGTGTGTGCGTGGGGCTTGGGCATAACGTGTATAAGTGGCACTTCGGGTAGATGTACAATAAAGCATACATCATTCTTTAACTGTTCAGACTCGCTTCATCGCATTATCGCAGTGAATCGGGTACATACTTCGCCAGCATGTATTACCTTGCATGCTGCCAATATTGGAGTGCGTTAGCTCACCTCTCCAGTGATACGCATCCTCCAATATCAGCTTCCTTCTGCGGCTGCACTAATAGTGCGTATACACCGTCACACTTGCTCCCCTGGCCTGCTCACTGGGCATGCAAGAGATCTCGCTAATATCGCAAGATCTCACAAGGACCCCAGAGTCGGCAGCTGGGGGGCATTATGTAAAAGCGGCACCACTACTGGGGGCATTATGTGTATAAGCAGCACTACTACTGGGGGCATTATGTGTATAAGCGGCCCTACTACTGGAGGCATTATGTGGATAAACAGCACTAGTATATGCAATGTAATGTGAATGAGATTGTGCTGCTAAGTGGTGTAATTTGTGTATACCATGTGGCCACGCCCCTTCCTTGAAAGCACACACCTTTTTTTCAACACACGCTGTCCCTTTGTATAGTATGGGAGGGTGCAAATTTATAGTTTGTAGGAGGGCGCCGAACACTCTGGCACCGGCCCTGCATAAACCTATCCAATATACTTTACATCCTCTACACAGCGTGGTTGTATATACTTAATGAGACAGTAGAATTACCTATATTTGTGTAGAATTTGTGTAGGGTACTGTTGGCCACAGTGATCAGGTTAAATTGGGGGCAGAGCCGAGGGTGCAGAAGGGTCAAGAGGCTCCTCTGAGATTGGCGGCTGTGGGAAGATTATCTTCCCACAGCCGCTCAGTGGACATTTCTAAATGCTCGCATCAGATGCAACCATGTCAGGTAAACACCAGCCTGGTGTGGTCGCATGTGATGCGACCATGCCAGGCAAGTGGTTAATTTCCCTTTAAAAAATGGGCTATGTTAACAACCAAAGAGGACACCTGGGTGCAGGAGCATCTCTTTAACTATACAGCCTGTAATTTCCCTGTTAGTTCCTAGGCATCAAGTCAGGGTTGTGACTAAACAAGGGGATGACTTTCGCTATGGTAATTACACTAAATTCCTTCCTTGAAGCATGGCTGACTAGCTATTTATTGAGAAGGAAAACTTTTCTATTCACTAAAATCCCTGACTTCATTTGTAGTGATACAAACATACAGTAGATCAATTATATGAATCAGTGAGGTCTCTGTGGACAGTTGTGAAATCCCATTGCTGAATATGACCTCACTACAAACAAGAATTTTACTTTGTGCCTTTGGAACCTTTTGACCAAAGAGATTGCAGCACTATGTCATGATTCTGAGTATTTCCTTTCTAAATAAATCCAAATTCTTGCAGGCAGCAGCATTATCTCATTGACATTTTCTTCAATTACTCCTGACCACAAAACAGTATGCTGTATGTGTCCTGGGTATAACAAATTTTAAAAGAAATGTATAATTTTATACTATTGGAACAAATTGTGAAATTTAAACTGAAATGGTGATGGGGCATTCGCCTCGTATCAGTAGGACGAAGGGATATGGTGATGTGTCTGACCTGAAAGGACTCGGAGAACAGAGGAGAAATAGAAGAATTTTCGTTGGATACCATTTGATGATGTCTAGGTGTATTGTAGAGATTGTAAACTAATATAATTCCAGTTTGCATCCATAGATTGAAGTGTTGAAAGAAGATCCTTAGGAAGTCTGGCTTGTACTTGTCGAAGTCAAATATATTACATACACATCACATACAAACTCCAAACAGATGGGTCTCTGTTCGTGCATTTGCGCATATATGGTAGCATATGCATTCGCACAGAGAGGCCACATAGACATATACAACATATTCATACAACACATAGACAAAACATGTTTAGCATCATTATGTATTAAATTATAAAATAGATTTTAACATGAGATATATATGTATTATTGGAATGGAACAAGATAAACATGTCATGCTTGGTATCAAAATGATCAGGGGAATGAGTGTGTTAATTTGATAGCAATGGGTAGATTGTAGCACATTGCAACGATTAGTTATGATTAAATGTAAGAATATGAGGCCACAATTCTAAAGTGAACTAAGAACTTCCTGGTAGGCAGCAGTGGCTAACCCCTGTAATTACATAATCAAATTGGACGTTGCTTGCATATGAACTGACCAATAACACATCATGGACAAGAGATCTACCTCCCCGGGACCAATAACAAAAGACTCAGTACCAGACATGTACTTCCCCCAATACACAGTATATAGGTATTTCCCCTCACCCAAGAAGGGCTGTTTTTTCTGTTTCTGTTTTGTTGCTGTTGGAGCAGATTAAAAGATGGAGAAGACTGTGCATTGAGGGACATGGTGAAGTATGCTGGCTGTAATTGATCCTTATGTAACTACAACTGCTTCCTGTGTAATTGTAACACTGTAACCATATATATACTGTACATGTGTTATATTGTATGCATACCCTTTTAATATCAAATATACACATCTCTGAGCGTTGGACCTCAGCCAACACCGTGTGCGAGTGCCTGCGGTTCGCCCAGATAATTGAACAGTGCATGTCTGCAACAGATCCAGAAATATTTATCAGTCAGACTTGTCGGAATATCTATTATATCCATCCAGTGCAATGTTTTGAATTTCCATGTCGGCTGCATCGGGTAATGTATGCACTACCTTTGCCTACTGATGGACATTTCCCCTGTTACTTCACAATAGAGTTGACAAATTTAAGTTTTTTTTGTTCAAGAGTTGTCTGCTTGCTTATATGTCCTTTTCAACAGCTTCAACAGAGTGTTTTTTGGGGAAATGCATAAAAAAAAAGTACTTGGTTATGGATGAAATACCTGTGTGGGCATATGTGAAAGGGAAGAGGGAGACTAGGACTGGGGCTTTTGGTCTTGGTCTGTTCCATAGTGCTAGCCATGTGGGAGGGGATGTGGTGACATATATAGCCAAAAAAAAGTTATAAAGAGTCAAAAAAAGCTATAAAGAGAAATAGCAGAGGGCACCAGGCTCCTATTTTAGTTAACAGTGAGCAACAGGATATAGGAAACTGAAGATAAATATTACCAAAGTGATGCACATTTTTTCAAACACTAACACCCCCAAAGCACCTAGTCACTCACCCCTCATTCACCACTAACACCCCTACAGCAAAAAAACACCTATCCCCATAGTAACATAGTATCTGAGGTTGAAAAAAGACAATTGTCCATCGAGTTCAACCTATTTGTGGTGTCCTATGCATGATTTGACTAAAATTTCAAATCATCATGCATAGGACACCACAAATAGGTTGAACTCGATGCAACACCTCAGAAACACGTGTACATTCCTCCCTTCCCTGCCAACACCCCCGCAACACCAAGATACTGCCCTCATTCACCTCAACACTCCAGCAGTACGTACTGTAGGGTAGTGTCAGAATACTGCTAGGCTGCTATTAGTGAATGAAAGTGGATGTCTGGGTGCTGCTGGGGTGCTTTTGGTGAATGGGTGGGGGACAAGTTCCCCTTTATTCACTACTTACACACCCCTTATTAATTACCAACATCTAAGCAGCTCCCACACACCCCCTCATTACCAATATTGCAACAGCTCTCAGATATACTTCCTGCATTCACTACCAATAGCTTTACAGCACCCAGACACCTTCCCCTTATTCACCTTACACATTCCAAATACGGTATATACCACCAACACTCCAAAAACACCTAAACCTGCCACCCAAGCTGAAGTTGCTCAGGATAGCACTCAGAACAACGTTACAGAAGCATGTTCCTCCTTCCTCCAGCATCAGCACTACCTACGCTCCATGGCGTAGGAGGTAAGGACCAGGAGGTATGAGACAGCCACTTACTGTATATGAGAAGCATTACACCACAGCAGTGTGACTTGCACTACTCATATAAGTGGCTGGCACACAGAATGGAGTGGACTAGAACCAATGGAGAAGGTAGGGGCGCCCCCTTCAGAACTTAGTGTTCCGATCATGCTTATGTGGAACTTGGCTCCACCCAAGTTATGCAATGGAACTTGATTTAAAGTGATTGCTCTGCAGAGGAACCTACAGTAGTTGATGCAGAGATGCTAACAGGATGTGGCACAGATGAGACTGTTTATACCACATACTGTATACCCCTAATCCCCAACAATTTTTTATTTTCAGTTCAAGCACCTGCAGTTTTCTTTAAGCAACTGCTTTGCTAAGATGATCAACATGTCACAGAGGCAAGCGCTAAGGGCGCAGGCATAGATCTCAGAACCAGCTGGTTCTCCCACGAGCAGCTTTATGTGGCTAGCTCATGAGTTAGTAGCCCCAAGCATCTTTTTGCTTTAATCCCTGAAGAAAAAGCTGCAAATATTGTTGACAAAGAAATATTGTGATCAATATGTACAATATAAAATATACATCACAATATTAGATGGCACTACTGTCTTTGTAAAATTAGTTCTGTTGAACAATAACAGACATCCCTGCAAGTGAAGCCACATGCAAACTCTACTGTGATGTACAAATGGTTATGAAAATGCTATTTTTCACCTATTCATGTATATTTTGAATAAAAACTGTATTTTAAAACTATATGACAAATTGCCAGTCTGTAATTAACTGGCTAGGTATGAATCTGTTTGTAAAGATGTCTGCAGTGTTTACTAAATACAGCAGGGGGTCATGTCTACAGCCCACTAAGGGGTGTATTTACTATGGTTCGTATTTGCAGGGATTTGGTGGGAGATTAGTCTCGAATGTTATCGGTCGTATTTTTGTGCAACTTTTTTTTAATGTCATTTACTAAACTTTCGAGTTGTAGTTTTTCGTGTTTTTCACTGTAGTTGCTTTTCGTATTTTTTCTGTCATAATGCGGCCGATTTGTTGTTTTGCGGCCGAAGTTTTTTTTGTTTTTTTTTTTCGATTTCATATTTTGAATTCGCGGCAGTGTTTTTTAGTACTTCACAGCCGCATTTACTCTGACTTTCGTTTTCGTCTCGAACGTGATTGGTTGTGTTTCTGATGGTGGAGTGTCTGTGCTCAGTACTATAAAAATGCCCCAAACTGGTCGCACCTCATGGGTTTAGTTAGAGGAGAGGTGAGAGTTAGTGGTCTGTGGTGTTGGAGAGTTGGACAGTGGTTTTGGAGTGGTTCATCGATTGCTGAGTGGTGTCATTTTATTTTAAAGTCTATTGTCATTGTGTGTGTGTGTGTGTGTGTGTGTGTGTGTGTGTGTGTGTGTGTGTGTGTGTGTGTGGTTTGGTGTGTGGTGTGTAGTGGTAGTGGAGGAGTGTGTTTTGTGTTTTTTTTCCCTCAGTGTATTTGTTGTGTTGTCTGTAATGTCCCAGTCCGAGGTGAGTGAGGTGGAGGAGGTGAGTGAGGTGGAGGGGGTGAGTGAGGTGGAGGGGATGAGTGAGAGGGAGGAGGTTAGTGAGGTGGAGGAGGAGGGTAAGGTTGCTGCTGCGGCCTCTAGTGATAGTGACAGTGATGGTGCTGCAGCTCCGCAGCCACGCATCACTACAAAGACAAGCCGCAATGTGAAATTCAGTTTTGCTGAGAATGTGGCTTTGGTGCGTGAGCTGATGTGCCATCATCGCCAGCTGTTTGGCCGTGATGCAGCAAAGGTCCCATCTCGCAGGAAAGCTGTACTGTGGGGGAAAGTGGTTGTGTCAGTGAACAGCGAGGGTGTGGTGAAGCGGACCGAGGATACGTATCGCAAAAGGTTTTACGACATCAAGCGCCGTGTCAAGGCAAAGATGGTGAAGGAGGGCAAATCTGCGAGACAAACCGGGGGAGGCCCTTCCTTTATTGCGTCCTATCGGGAGTGAGAGGAGCCTGTGCGGAGCCTTATTCCTCCAGAAGTGGTCGGGGCGAATAATGTCCGTGATTCGGATCATCCTAGGCAGGATGGTTAGTTTATATTTCTGTTGTATTGTGCATTTACATAAGTGCTTTTGGCTTAGTTTGTGAAAAAATTCACTATTTAGTGTGTTGCTGAGTGGTTTTCCCCTGATGTATGTGTGGTTACTAGTTGTTATTGTTGGACATACCCATATTGTGTGTTCATCTTTGTTTTATCTTTTTGGAAGTGTGAGTAACATTACTGGCTTTGATTGTTTATGTAGAATGTTATATTTTTTTTAAAGGCTGTTTTTTGGTGTGATTTATGTGCCACACACCATTTATCCTAATAGTAAATGTGTTTGTTACAATGAAATATTTATGTTGTATTTTTTTTTTTTTTTTATTTATTTGTAAATTATTATTTTTTTGATGCTATGAATATGGGGACACATGTTTTTTGTATAAAAAAGTGGAATTAGTTGTACCTTTTAAGGTTTTGTTTGTTTTTTTCAACTTAATAACTTTGGTTCAAATAGGTTGATTGTCCCGCTGCTTAGGTTTTGTAGTTAGCTTGATTGTGTATGGCCAACCATATTTGTCTAATTTATGTTGCATTTGTAATGTATTGTGTTTATGTAGATTCTTATTTTGTGATACTATTCCAGGGTTCAATATTTAGAATTTTGCCAGTGACAACTAACCTCCTGGGCCTATGTTTGTGGTTTTTTATTGTTTTTTTTTTATGGGCCTATCCCCACGCAATATAGACAGCGAGAAATGTTGTGGAGATGGTGTGCCAAATTTTGATTTTGGTATTCTGTTGTCATAATTATTTTGTATTTTAAAAATTTATATTATAAACAATATTATGTGTTCAATCACAAATAATATGTTTTCACAGTGCGTAAAAAAACCACCACAGGCAGGACTCCAACCACACAGGCACAATCTGCAGATACTGGTGATGCAGATACAGTGTACTTTGTGGCACATATAATGAGTCCCAAAGGAAATCCAAAACATTAATGTTGTTTTCTTTGCATAGGAACATCCACATCGCAAAACATTATGTAAAGGCGCCATCCCCAGTTGTCTGCCACATGAAAGCAAAGGCCTCACAAGAGTCATCGTCCGGATGTCCCCACAACTCAATCCGCATCTCCGCCACAATGCCGCATCTCGATTGTGACGTCACAGTCACCAGTTGATATTTTGGACAGTCCACTAGCACAGGACCCACACTCCCCTCAGCTGCCTGGTGAGTATAAACATACTAACATTATAATACATACTTTCACAGTGACTTTTACACCAAATTGTCGAAGACCAATAACACAGAAAAATCCTCATAAGGATCTACACCAGCAACCACATGGCTTGCAAATGTTATGTCATAACACCTCCTCTAAAAAAAATAAAAAAAATATGTGTGTACACTTCAGCCATACAGTAGTATTGTGCTTGCAAAAGTAAGGCTCCAAAGAATAATTTAATGCTTACCAAGATTAGCATACTTTGCCAATGGTGACAGGAAACATATTTACATATAATGTGTTGAGCTGGTATTACATTCATATGTGTTTCCACCCCACCCCCCAAAAAAAATAATAATTTGGTTTTGTAATCTATTATATTTGTCTGTGTTTGTCCAGTAAGCTGGGTCTTTGAATTTTTTTTTGTGTTTTGCAACTTAAAAAAAAAAAAATCAATCACATTGGCCTGGCCTTAACGCAAATTGAGTATAGTTGAAAACTGGTATTAAAAAACGGAAAGTCAAAATATAATGCATGCTCTAGACTAAACTATAAAGAAACATAACTCAAACAAAATGTGTAACGTTACTAAAATGATGTACCATTTAACCACATACAGATGCTGACAGCATGCCCCCGGATAC
This sequence comes from Pseudophryne corroboree, assembly GCF_028390025.1. NCBI lineage: Eukaryota > Metazoa > Chordata > Amphibia > Anura > Myobatrachidae > Pseudophryne > Pseudophryne corroboree. The sequence goes on from NC_086445.1 coordinate 665,714,796, forward strand.
CCAGCAGGACACAGATATGGAGGATACGTTTATTCTACAACTCCAGCCAATAGACACAACACATACTACCATGCCACCTGTGAGTACGCATCCACCCCAAAGTTCACCTGCACCACAAATGAGCCCAACTACACCACAGGCTCTAACACAGGATCAGGCATTTTGGGACAGGTGGTCAAACCAGCAGCAAAATAATCTGGAGTGTCTCCGCAGACAAACCCAATTTCTCGCAAGCATACCACATCACCTTCCAAGATTAAGTAGAAATAGCAGAGTTCAAGTCAGCCGCATGGCTAATATGATGGAACAAATGCATACCTCCCAACATTGTTCTTTAGTGAAGCGCGCTCCCGAAAAGGGGCGTGGCCTATAAAAGGGAGTGTGGCTTCGCGGGAGGACCCGCGATCGCAGCCACGCCCCGTTTTCGTCACTGAGGGGGCATGCCCAGCGCTCTGTGAGCCGCTGGCATGCTCCCTCTCCCTCTGACTCCACTGAATAGACGCTGTGCGCATGCGCACAGCGTCTATTCACCGCTGCTCTGCTAAGCAGAGCAGCGATTGACAGAGCCACCCAACTGACCTCCCCCACCGCGGGACACTGTGGCCCGCGGGTGGGACAGCGGGACAGTCCCCAAAAAACGGGACTGTCCCGCGAAAATCGGGACAGTTGGGAGGTATGCAAATGCGTGTTGACAACATCCTAATGATTAATAGTTTACAAAGAATCATGGATGAACAACACCGACAACAACAAACTTTCATAAATATCATTCAAAATCAACAAATGGTTACAGAAAGCCTAAGTCGCATCATCGACAATAACACATCAGCAACCACCCAACTTAACGCAACTCTCACTAACCTGAGCCAGAACATTAGTTTGCTCCAAACATAGCAACAAAGCACCAGCTCAGGAACCACTATGCCAAGCATAACCCCAGTTACTTCCCCAGTAAGGAGATCAAGCCGTACATGCACAAACATGCCTGGCCAAGCCTCTGCAGGCTCCAAAGTCCCCTCCCCCCAAAAAAATAATAATAAAATAAACACCTCTGCAGATGCACACTTTTTATGTTTGCAAAACACTGTATTTTGCAGTGTATGATGAACACTGAAATTGTGTTTGCAACAAAAGTTTAATCTCGCTTTATGTCAAATGTTTAAAGTGTTAATCACTAGAGATGTGCACCGGAAATTTTTCGGGTTTTGTGTTTTGGTTTTGGGTTCGGTTCCGTGGCCATGTTTTGGGTTCGAACGCGTTTTGGCAAAACCTCACCGAATTTTTTTTGTCGGATTCGGGTGTGTTTTGGATTCGGGTGTTTTTTTCAAAAAACCCTAAAAAACAGCTTAAATCATAGAATTTGGGGGTCATTTTGATCCCAAAGTATTATTAACCTCAATAACCATAATTTCCACTCATTTTCAGTCTATTCTGAACACCTCACAATATTATTTTTAGTCCTAAAATTTGCACCGAGGTCGCTGGATGACTAAGCTCAGCGACCCAAGTGGCCGACACAAACACCTGGCCCATCTAGGAGTGGCACTGCAGTGTCACGCAGGATGGCCCTTCCAAAAAACACTCCCCAAACAGCACATGACGCAAAGAAAAAAAGAGGCGCAATGAGGTAGCTGTGTGAGTAAGCTAAGCGACCCTAGTGGCCGACACAAACACCTGGCCCATCTAGGAGTGGCACTGCAGTGTCAGGCCGGATGGCCCTTCCAAAAAATACTCCCCAAACAGCACATGACGCAAAGAAGAAAAAAAAGAGGCGCAATGAGGTAGCTGTGTGACTAAGATAAGCGACCCTAGTGGCCGACACAAACACCTGGCCCATCTAGGAGTGGCACTGCAGTGTCACGCAGGATGGCCCTTCCAAAAAACACTCCCCAAACAGCACATGACGCAAAGAAAAATGAAAGAAAAAAGAGGTGCAAGATGGAATTGTCCTTGGGCCCTCCCACCCACCTTTATGTTGTATAAACAGGACATGCACACTTTAACCAACCCATCATTTCAGTGACAGGGTCTGCCACACGACTGTGACTGAAATGACGGGTTGGTTTGGACCCCCACCAAAAAAGAAGCAATTAATCTCTCCTTGCACAAACTGGCTCTACAGAGGCAAGATGTCCACCTCATCATCATCCTCCAATTCATCACCGTGTACATCCCCCTCCTCACAGATTATCAATTCGTCCCCACTGGAATCCACCATCACAGCTCCCTGTGTACTTTGTGGAGGCAATTGCTGCTGGTGAATGTCTCCATGGAGGAATTGATTATAATTCATTTTAATGAACATCATCTTCTCCACATTTTCTGGAAGTAACCTCGTACGCCGATTGCTGACAAGGTGAGCGGCGGCACTAAACACTCTTTCGGAGTACACACTTGTGGGAGGGCAACTTAGGTAGAATAAAGCCAGTTTGTGCAAGGGCCTACAAATTGCCTCTTTTTCCTGCCAGTATACGTACAGTCTGACGTGCCTACTTGGATGCGGTCACTCATATAATCCTCCACCATTCTTTCAATGGTGAGAGAATCATATGCAGTGACAGTAGACGACATGTCCGTAATCGTTGTCAGGTCCTTCAGTCCGGACCAGATGTCAGCATCAGCAGTCGCTCCAGACTGCCCTGCATCACCGCCAGCGGGTGGGCTCGGAATTCTGAGCCTTTTCCTCGCACCCCCAGTTGCGGGAGAATGTGAAGGAGGAGATATTGACAGGTCGCGTTCCGCTTGACTTGACAATTTTCTCACCAGCAGTTCTTTGAACCACTGCAGACTTGTGTCTGCCGGAAAGAGAGATACAACGTAGGTTTTAAATCTAGGATCGAGCACGGTGGCCAAAATGTAGTGCTCTGATTTCAACAGATTGACCACCCGTGAATCCTTGTTAAGCGAATTAAGGGCTCCATCCACAAGTCCCACATGCCTAGCGGAATCGCTCAGTGTTAGCTCCTCCTTCAATGTCTCCAGCTTCTTCTGCAAAAGCCTGATGAGGGGAATGACCTGACTCAGGCTGGCAGTGTCTGAACTGACTTCACGTGTGGCAAGTTCAAAAGGTTGCAGAACCTTGCACAACGTTGAAATCATTCTCCACTGCGCTTGAGACAGGTGCATTCCACCTCCTATATCGTGGTCAGTTGTATAGGCTTGAATGGCCTTTTGCTGCTCCTCCAACCTCTGAAGCATATAGAGGGTTGAATTCCACCTCGTTACCACTTCTTGCTTCAGATGATGGCAGGGCAGGTTCAGGCGTTTTTGGTGTTGCTCCAGTCTTCTGTACGTGGTGCCTGTACGCCGAAAGTGTCCCGCAATTCTTCTGGCCACCGACAGCATCTCTTGCACGCCCCTGTCGTTTTTTAAATAATTCTGCACCACCAAATTCAAGGTATGTGCAAAACATGGGACGTGCTGGAATTTGCCCATATTTAATGCACACACAATATTGCTGGCGTTGTCCGATGCCACAAATCCACAGGAGAGTCCAATTGGGGTAAGCCATTGTGCGATGATCTTCCTCAGTTGCCGTAAGAGGTTTTCAGCTGTGTGCGTATTCTGGAAAGCGGTGATACAAAGCGTAGCCTGCCTAGGAAAGAGTTGGCGTTTGCGAGATGCTGCTACTGGTGCCGCCGCTGCTGTTCTTGCGGCGGGAGTCAATACATCTACCCAGTGGGCTGTCACAGTCATATAGTCCTGAGTCTGCCCTGCTCCACTTGTCCACATGTCCGTGGTTAAGTGGACATTGGGTACAACTGCATTTTTTAGGACACTGGTGAGTCTTTTTCTGAGGTCTGTGTACATTTTCGGTATCGCCTGCCTAGAGAAATGGAACCTAGATGGTATTTGGTACCGGGGACACAGTACCTCAAACAAGTCTATAGTTGGCTCTGCAGTAATGATGGATACCGGAACCACGTTTCTCACCGCCCAGGATGCCAAGGCCTCAGTTATCCGCTTTGCAGCAGGATGACTGCTGTGATATTTTATCTTCCTCGCAAAGAACTGTTGGACAGTCAATTGCTTGGTGGAAGTAGTAAAAGTGGTCTTACGACTTCCTCTCTGGGATGACCATCGACTCCCAGCAGCAACAACAGCAGCGCCAGCAGCAGTAGGCGTTACACTCAAGGATGCATCGGAGGAATCCCAGGCAGGAGAGGACTCGTCAGAATTGCCAGTGACATGGCCTGCAGGACTATTGGCATTCCTGGGGAAGGAGGAAATTGACACTGAGGGAGTTGGTTTGCGTGAGCTTGGTTACAAGAGGAAGGGATTTACTGGTCAGTGGACTGCTTCCGCTGTCGCCCAAAGTTTTTGAACTTGTCACTGACTTATGATGAATGCGCTGCAGGTGACGTATAAGGGAGGATGTTCCGAGGTGGTTAACGTCCTTACCCCTACTTATTACAGCTTGACAAAGGCAACACACGGCTTGACACCTGTTGTCCGCATTTCTGTTGAAATACTTCCACACCGAAGAGCTGATTTTTTTGGTATTTTCACCAGGCATGTCAATGGCCATATTCCTCCCACGGACAACAGGTGTCTCCCCGGGTGCCTGACTTAAACAAACCACCTCACCATCAGAATCCTCCTTGTCAATTTCCTCCCCAGCGCCAGCAACACCCATATCCTCCTCATCCTGGTGTACTTCAACACTGACATCTTCAATCTGACTATCAGGAACTGGACTGCGGGTGCTCCTTCCAGCACTTGCAGGGGGCGTGCAAATGGTGGAAGGCGCATGCTCTTCACGTCCAGTGTTGGGAAGGTCAGGCATCGCAACCGACACAATTGGACTCTCCTTGTGGATTTGGGATTTCGAAGAACGCACAGTTCTTTGCTGTGCTTTTGCCAGGTTAAGTCTTTTCATTTTTCTAGCGAGAGGCTGAGTGCTTCCATCCTCATGTGAAGCTGAACCACTAGCCATGAACATAGGCCAGGGCCTCAGCCGTTCCTTGCCACTCCGTGTGGTAAATGGCATATTGGCAAGTTTACGCTTCTCCTCCGACGATTTTATTTTAGATATTTGAGTCCTTTTTTTACTGATATTTTGTGTTTTGGATTTTACATGCTCTGTACTATGACATTGGGCATCGGCCTTGGCAGACGACGTTGATGGAATTTCATCGTCTCGGCCATGACTAGTGGCAGCAGCTTCAGCACGAGGTGGAAGTGGATCTTGATCTTTCCCTATTTTTGGAACCTCAACATTTTTGTTCTCCATATTTTAATAGGCACAACTAAAAGGCACCTCAGGTAAACAATGGAGATGGATGGATACTAGTATACTTATGGATGACGAGTGACTGACGACACAGAGGTAGCTACAGCCGTGGACTACCGTACTGCGTCTGCTAGTATAGAGATGATAATGATATAAAAAATATATATATATCACTACTGCAGGTATATATAATATAATGACGGACCTGCTGGACACTGTCAGCAGACTCCTAAACTACTAGTATGAAGAAGATAGAAAAAAAAACCCCACCACAGGTAGGTATACAATTATGGATGAGCACTGACGACACAGAGGTAGCTACAGCCGTGGACTACCGTACTGCGTCTGCTAGTATAGAGATGAAAATGATATAAAAAATATATATATATCACTACTGCAGGTATATATAATATAATGACGGACCTGCTGGACACTGTCAGCAGACTCCTAAACTACTAGTATGAAGAAGATAGAAAAAAAAAAAACCACCACAGGTAGGTATACAATTATGGACGAGCACTGACGACACAGAGGTAGCTACAGCCGTGGACTACCGTACTGCGTCTGCTAGTATAGAGATGATGATATAAAAAATATATATATATCACTACTGCAGGTATATATAATATAATGACGGACCTGCTGGACACTGTCAGCAGACTCCTAAACTACTAGTATGAAGAAGATAGAAAAAAAACCCCCACCACAGGTAGGTATACAATTATGGATGAGCACTGACGACACAGAGGTAGCTACAGCCGTGGACTACCGTACTGCGTCTGCTAGTATAGAGATGATAATGATATAAAAAATATATATCACTACTGCAGGTATATATAATATAATGACGGACCTGCTGGACACTGTCAGCAGACTCCTAAACTACTAGTATGAAGAAGATAGAAAAAAAAACCCACCACAGGTAGGTATACAATTATGGACGAGCACTGACGACACAGAGGTAGCTACAGCCGTGGACTACCGTACTGCGTCTGCTAGTATAGAGATGATAATGATATAAAAAATATATATATATCACTACTGCAGGTATATATAATATAATGACGGACCTGCTGGACACTGTCAGCAGACTCCTAAACTACTAGTATGAAGAAGATAGAAAAAAAAAACCCACCACAGGTAGGTATACAATTATGGACGAGCACTGACGACACAGAGGTAGCTACAGCCGTGGACTACCGTACTGCGTCTGCTAGTATAGAGATAATGATATAAAAAATATATATATATCACTACTGCAGGTATATATAATATAATGACGGACCTGCTGGACACTGTCAGCAGACTCCTAAACTACTAGTATGAAGAAGATAGAAAAAAAAAACCACCACAGGTAGGTATACAATTATGGACGAGCACTGACGACACAGAGGTAGCCACAGCCGTGGACTACCGTACTGCGTCTGCTAATATAGAGATGATAAAGATGATAGAGATGAACAAAAAAAATATAACACTACTGCAGGTAAATATTTATATAATATAATGAATGACGGACCTGCTGGACACTGTCAGCAGAATGCGTTTATAGAATAAAAAAAAAAAACACCACAGGAGTGTTTAACTTTTTCAGGCAGACAATATACTGGTGGTCACTGGTCAATCACACTGGCAGCAAAAGTGTGCACTGTACTCCTGCTATAACTGCACCCCAGTCTCCCTCACAATTCAGCTGTGTGAGCAGTGAGCACTCAGCACAGTCAGATATACATATAGATGATATTATCATGCAGCACACTGAGGCTGAGCACAGATATGGTATGTGACTGTGTATCGTTTTTTTTTCAGGCAGAGAACGGATTATATTAAATAAATAAAACTGGTGGTGGTCAGTCACTAGTAACTATCAGCAAAACTCTGCACTCTGAGTACTCCTAATGCTCCCCAAAATTACTAAGTAATCAACTCAAGTGTCTCTATCTATTCTAACGGAGAGGACGCCAGCCACGTCCTCTCCCTATCAATCTCAATGCACGTGTGAAAATGGCGGCGACGCGCGGCTCCTTATATAGAATCCGAGTCTCGCGATAGAATACGAGCCTCGCGAGAATCCGACAGCGGGATGATGACGTTCGGGCGCGCTTGGGTTAGCCAAGCAAGGCGGGAAGATCCGAGTCTGCCTCGGACCCGTGTAAAAAGGCTGAAGTTCGGGGGGGTTCGGATTCCGAGGAACCGAACCCGCTCATCTCTATTAATCACTGTCACTGTTACTGGATCATTCAGTCAGTTCTTGCAGAAAATTAATAAAGCACAGTTTTCTTCAAGAGTAACCTGATTTGTCTATAAAACAAATAGAGATTAAATGTTGAATTATTGGGTATGTTTCTATTTACACATTGTGGAACAGACATATGTGTGACATTACTATATTGCCATTATGTGCGGGTCAGTATTACTCAAATATGGTTGCAAATGTAAATGGCTGTTAAATAAAAAAAACAATTCATATGTGAGGGAGGCTTAGTTCATATATATGTATATGTATGTAAAAATATACATGCATAGATATATAGATATATACATAGATACATATAGATATACAGGTTGAGTATCCCTTATCCAAAACGCTTGGGGCCAGAGGTATTTTGGATATCGGATTTTTCCATATTTTGGAATAATTGCATACCATAATGAGATATCGTGGCGATGGGACCCAAGTCTAAGCACAGAATGCATTTATGTTTCATATACACCTTATACACACAGCCTGAAGGTCATGTTAGCCAATATTTTTAATAACTTTGTGCATTAAACAAAGTGTGTGTACATCCACACAATTCATTTATGTTTCATATACACCTTATACAAACAGCCTGAAGGTCAATTAATACAATATTTTTAATAACTTTGTGTATTAAACAAAGTTTGAGTATATTGAGCCACAGAAAACAAAGATTTCACTATCTCACTCTCACTCAAAAAACTCTGTGTTTCGGAATATTTGGATATGGGATACTCAACCTGTATAACTGTCACACATTACATTTTTAAATACACATATATAGTGCATGAGCTCTAATTATATAGCTATATATATAGAGAGAGAGACATTTATATAGAAAAGGCATTTGTGAGGCAGAACTAACAAATTACTTAAAGAAAATAACAGACACATATATTTACCGCTAAAATGGTGCAGGATCAGTTCTTGCCTAACCTGCCTCCCTACATCTGAACTCAAAGTGTCGCCAGATGTTTCTAGCTCCCCTACTTGCTGACTGTTTTCTTCATCATCATTCTCATCCTCAACATGTGGCAGATGTTGATGCAAACACATGTTGTGAAGAAAACAGCAGCAGAACACAATCCTAGTCACCTTTAAGGGACTATACAACAAAAGGCCAGCAGACTTATCAAGACACAGAAACCTAGATTTCAGTAAACCAAAACAACTTTCTATCACATTCCACGTGGACTTATGTGCATGATTGTAATTGTGTTCAGCGGGGGAATCACCTGAAATACATATATAGGCTAGAATGTAAAGTTTGTATTTGGTCACACATTGATGGCAAAATGTTTATTTTGTAACACTCCAAAAAAATAAACATATCTAGGTACATACCCAGCAGCCATCCATCTGGCATTTGTCCAGCCTCAAATTTATCAAAGAGGGATGACTGACTGAGGATGAAGGAGTCATGGCAGCCACCAGGGTAATCCGCAACAACATTCATTATTTTAATGTTTGAATCACAAACCACCTGGACATTAGTGGAGTGGTCAAGATGTCTATTAGTATAAATATACTGTCTGCCCCTAGGTGGTCTCAGCTGAACGTGTGTGCAGACTCCTGGGTAGGGAAGCAGATAGAGGCATCTATGTGGGGTTGCAATGCATCCAAAACCTGTGTGTACATTTGAAAATATAAGGTGAGTGTCAGGAGCCCTAATAACAACAAGACTGCATAATGTAACATTACACATAACAAACTTTGCCATAGAGGAGTATGTATGTATAGCTCACCTAATTTAAGTATTTGGAAAAGGTGGGCTGTGAGATTCCAATGACATTGTCACACACAGCCTGAAAGCTGCCAGTAGCCATAAAGTGCAACACAGCCAGGAGTTTGTGCAGGCCTGAGACAGAGCGAGAGCATGCTGTCTCAGGATCTAGGTCCAGTTTGACAAGGTCATACAGACGGAAAATTATGTTTCTATTTAGCCAGAACATCTGTATGACCTGGTCATCGGCCAATGCGTTTAAGTTTAAATGCCCCCTAAAAAAGCGAGGCCTGCGCAGCCTCCGCGGCACCTGTACAACCTGGAGTCCATGTTCAGTTTCATGGCCCTGGTTTCTTCCAGACTGATGGAGCAGTCTCAGGAATCCCACAGCACACAAAAAAATCACTGCTACACACGCCAGCAGCCATTTCAGAGTGAGGTATTGGAATAACGTGCTTAGGCCCCTTTTAAAGGCCCAAAAATGCAGGTGTGATTAATGGTGAAGTTGAAACACATGTAAACACGCTTTTCAAATGCAGGTCTATTTTTTTCCCGTTTTTCTTTGCAAATCGCATTTTTTCACGGTCGCAATTGCCCTTTCACGGTGGAGATTACAAATACGAAATATTCGTAAATTACCGTGTATTATACCTAAACAGCCATGTTTGACCGATGATGTATTCATTCGTATTTCTGTACTCTGCCGTCCAAAAAAATACGAATGTCATCATCTCTGCCGAGATTTGTGTTTGGTAAATTTCCGAGATGACACTTTGGAAAAAAACACAAACTTGACTAAAATCGTAACCTTTGTAAATATACCCCTAAGTCTAAGAAGTTGTCAAATCCTTTTCATAACAAAAGCCCTAAAGCTTCCAAGCATATTGACAAATCACAGGTCCATAAGCTTCAAACAGAACGAAGTAGATAATTAGGTAACCCTGCGTACTTGACAAGGAAACCCTGCATTACAAGCCCACAAACAATTCTAGTATTAGAAGGGTTAAATCCCAAAGGTAGAGGGTGTGACAAGGAGAAGTTTACGGGAAGGAATAAAATGTGTGGTTTTAGCTGAATCAGTGTTTACTACGTACTAAGGCAAACACCAATATTCTGTGACCTTTCCCACAGAAAGAGTCTGGGCCTCATAAGTAAGCAACCTGGAAATCATCAATAATCTGTGTGTATTTTTTTAATAATCATAATACTCTTTTTGTAACTGTAAGCTCTGAAGTTATTCTTGATTTGTCAAGTGTATATACTGTGAGTATAAACAAAATGCCACTGTGGGAGGTGCCCCAAAGCTTTTGTTGGTGGCAATCCATTATATTTTATTGTTAGGATTATTTTCATAACACCAAGTCACAACCACCAAACTTGGAAGGAGTTCTGAGGGCAGGCGCGTCAGTGACAGCAAAAGCTTTAGGCGAGTGTGGAAAAAATGTTGCAAAGTAAGAATGCTTTCAAAAATAGAAGTGTTAAAAGTTTATTTGATCAATTAACAAAATGCAAAGTGAATGAACAGAAGAGAAATATAAATCAAATCAATATTTGGTGTGACCACCTTTTGCCTTCAAAACAGCATTAATTCTTCTAGGTACACTTGCACACAGTTGTTGGAGCAACTTGGCAGGGAGGTTGTTCCAAATATCTTGGAGAACTAACCACAGCTCTTCTGTGGATGTAGGCTTGCTCAAATCATTCTGTCTGTTCATGTAATCCCAGACTCGATGATGTTGAGATCAGGGCTCTGTGGGGGCCATATCAACACTTCCAGGACTCCTTGTTCTCCTTTACGCTGAAGATAGTTCTTAACGACATCGGCTGTATGTTTGGGGTCATTGTCCTGCTGCAGATTAAATTTGGAGCCAATCAAATGCTTTCCTGATGGTATTGCATGATGGATAAGTACCTGCCTGTATTTCTCAGCACTGAAGCATGAAAGAAACAGGCAACGTTAAGGATGCAGTGTTTGGCCACGGAAACTTAGTGCATCAGTTAAAAAACACATCATGCTTAATTCCCTTCAAAATCAGAAGATATCCTGTAGTGCCATCAGCTCAGAACTGGCAGAAACCATTGGGAACCAGGTACACCTATTTACTGTTTATACCTTCAGCTGAATTGCATTGCCAACAGCTATCAGACACAGCAGGAACATTTTAGCTAAGTTTCTGGGCATCTGTACCAGGAATAGATCACTTTATAGTAAGTCTCAATCACTGAATAACTGACTCAAGAATTGTCAGAAATCTTAAGCTGGTTCTACAGGGTGAATGACACCTCCAAGTCGCCTTCCTGTGCAGAATATTAATTTTCACTGCACTAAACTCATACAAACCAAGATAACGTTTTATTAGTCCAGTTCCTCAAATCCAATTGCAAGGCCTGGAGTAAGGACTTAAAATTGTTAGCAAAAAGCTTGGAGAGGTCCACATCGAGAACAATTACAAGGTATTTGAAGCTAAAGCCGTGCCATGTGAATGTGAACGATTGTTGCAGTGCGGCCACAGTATGGGAGTGAGCTGTTGGATTAAACACAACAGATTTCCAACACTAGTTTGCAAGAATCTATGACCTGCAAACTCTCTTTGTTCTAGGGAATAGGATTGCCACCTAGCAACAGCTGGTGGGTTAGGTGCAAGCCTCCCTGATTATCGCTGGAAAGGTATAGTGAAAGAAAACTTTCACTTACCTTTCCACAGCCGGGGGGGTGCGGGGACAGAGCCGCGGTAGCGGGCGCTCCGGGACCCGTTCGCGCGCATTGCGCACATCACGGGAGCGCACGCGCACCCTGGGCACGTGCGCGCGCACCCTATAAGGCGCTAAGTCCCGCCCCCAAAGTTAGATTTTACGGAAGCTTACAGATGGCAATCCCAACTAGACCAAGAGAGTAAATTTTTTAAGGGGTAAGATCACCCTAGCTCCTGTAACCTAGTAACAAAAGACACGGGAGACCATATATATGCAGAAACGAAATGTGTTTACTAGAAACCCTTCAACAGTAATACAGGTGATAAGAAAAAACAACTGGCGATGGCCAAGAAAGAACTGTTATGCTGTTGTGAAATTAGCATATAACCAAAACTCCTGCAACTTGTAGAGCTTATCAAAGATATTTGTAAGGCTATTTTTGTTCTTTAGGTTGCTGCGTCTGCGGCTGCTTCTTCGGACCTTTTGGAGCACCTGAAATTCATAGAGATAAACAGGCATAATTAATGACTGTTGTTAGAGATTACAACCAACAGACCTAGCAATGTATAGGGTGGGTAGGGTGGGAGCTGTTGTTAAGTGGCAATCCTATTCCCTAGAACAAAGAGAGTTTGCAGGTCATAGATTCCTGCAAACTAGTGTTTGTTCATCGGGAGGCTTGCCACCTAGCAACAGCTGGTGGGTAGACTACCACATACCTGGTGGTTGCTCTAAGGAATTCTATTCTTTGAGTATCAGAAGGCCTCCAATAATGTTTCACGAAGGTACGAGTGGACGACCAACATGCGGCCTGCATTATGGATTGTAACGTTAAGCCTCTCGCCTCTGCCGATGTGACGGCGGCTCCGCGGATGGAGTGTCCCTTGAAAATGGAGGTATCTATTCCTGAGCTTTGCATGGCAGAAACTATCCATCCCCTGATTGTAGAGGGTCTGGCCGGACGAAAAGGCTTTCGGCATGTGATAAAAAGGTTAGAAATGTTATCTCTCCATGGAGCTGTTGTTGTGAGATAAGCGGATAAGCACTCAACTATGCAAAGATCCGTGTCTGACTGGTCACTGACTAGGTCAAACTCTACCAAAGGGTTTTGAATGGAACTGGTTTTTGTGTGACCTTTAAGGACGATATGGAACCCCATTGGAGTGGTTGTCATCCAGGGTTCGGATGTGTCTATTAAGGAAAGTTCGGCTCCTCTGGCTGCGAAAGCTAGTGCTAGTAAAGAAGCCAGTTTTCTTGAAAGATTGGAGATGTCAGAATCTGAAGGTATTGTGGCTAAATAATTAAAGAAAGGATTAATGTCCCACGTGGAAGAGTATCGCGGACATGGAGGCCTAGACAAGAAGATACCTTTGAGTGATCTAAGGTACATCTTGTTTTCCGTAAGCCCTGGAATGAGAAGAGCTAGGGCTGAGCCATAAGACCGTATGGTGGCGGATGCCAGGCCTGACTCGAACTTAACGGCTAGGAAGTCTATCGCTAAGTTAGGTTCGGAAAGAGAAGCCGAAGGAAGATTTTGAGAAGCTTGCCAAGACATAAACTCATTTATGATGGACTGGTACCTGGATTTTGTTCTGGGTCTAAGGGAATTATTGATCAAGGTTACTGAGGCGGTCGAGAGGTTAGTAGTGGTCAGCAACCGAGTAATGTCGCGATCCACATGCAATGTGGAAGTTCCTGAAGGAGGTCGGGAGTCCCTTGGAAACAATCCTTGGACATGCCTAGGGGAAGCTTGGGTCCCTTGCGAAGAGGGTTGATCAAGGGGAACCAAACTCGGGAAGGCCAAACGGGGTAAACCAAGACGAGTTGAGGCACTCTGTATGTCTTGATCTTGTGAAGTACCTTCAGTAGCATAGCTGGGGGAGGGAAAGCATATGGGAGAACTAGATCTGTCCACGGAAAGGACATTCCGTCCAAGTGGAGAGCCCCTTGAGTCCAGATTTTGGACACGAAGGTTGGGACCTGTGTAATCGATGGAGTTGCAAACAGGTCTACTTGCGGTTGACCAAAGGTTTTCACGATACTGGGGAAAATTTCCGGTCTCAGAGTCGCCCGATCCAGTGTTAATTTCTTCCTGGATAAGGAGTCGGCTAACTCGTTTAGCTCTCCTGGGACATATGTTGCAGAGAGGAGTATGGATCTTTTCACCGCCCAGTTCCAGATGTCTATAGCTTCTTGACAGAGTGTCAGGGATCGAGTACCCTCCATTCTGTTGAGGTAGGACACTGCAGTCCTGTTGTCTAGACATAGGAGAACTGAGTTGTTCTGGAAGGTCGGGGGAACTAGAGAGGAAAATGCTAACTTCGCCGCCCTCAATTCTAATAGATTGATGTGCGCTGTCGATTCTTGAGTGGACCATCTTCCCCTTACCGCTCGGTCTCTTGTAAATGCTCCCCAACCCGAGAGGGACGCATCTGATGTGATGAAAATGTCTGGAGGAGGAGGTAGGAGAGGTCTGGAGGTCTGAAGGTCCCTCCAACTGCGAATCTCTTTGAGAACCAAGGGTGTCAAGATGATTTTGTCTGACCAAGTCCATCCCCGACGAAGGAGAGCTGAAAGAAGAATCTGAGAGTGTCTGCAGACAAGGGGAGCGTGGAGAAATCCAGGATCTAAAGATCTAATTTTCCCTATGACTCTGGCCAAGTCTCTCAGCGAGAAACTGTGTTTCAGGGTTCGAGTTACGAAGTCTTGAATGTCTCTCCAGTTGTCTGGGGGAACTGCTATCGAGAAAGAAGGGGTATCTAGTAAGAAACCCAGAAAAACAATTGACTGGGTGGGTGTTAATATGGACTTGTCGTAATTTATTGTAAACCCTAGGTTCTGGAGGAGAGAAATAATTAGTTCTTTGTGAAGCAGAAGGGTTTTCTGGTCTGCATGGACTACTAACAAGTCGTCTAGGTGGATCGTTTTCTGGCGCAGGTGAGAGATCACTGCTTTCATAAGACGAGTGAATGTGTAGGGAGCGCTGGAAAGGCCGAAAACCATGACGGTCCACTGATAGAGAACGTCTTTCTACAGGAACCTTAGAAGTCTTCTGTGGTTTGGGTGCATTTAAATTGTGTGAAAGGCCTCCTTGAGGTCTATTTTGATACAGAAATCGTTCCTTGTTAGTAGGAAAGGTATGTCGGCTAAGCCCTCCATATGGAAAGAGCGAGGTTTTATGTGTCGGCTGAGAGATTTGACATTTAAGACTGGTCTGTATGAACCATCCTGTTTCCTGATGGGAAAAAGGTGACTGACCCAGCCTCTTGTGGAAGTGTCTGCCAACTCTATCTTGCCTAACTGTAGGGCAAGGGATAGGACTCCATCTAATAACGGATTGGCGTTTTTTGAACAGGGGAAAATTTGTCATGGAAAATGTAAAAGGGGGTGGGATAAACCTTTTTCCACGATTCTTAGCAACCACCTGTCTGTGGTAATCTGCCTCCAGGAGGCTATTGCCTGGGAAAGACAAGGAGGAGGTTGCAAAGTAAAGTGACTTACCGTATCCTCTGTCTTTCCTGGGGGCGTATGTGCCGCCGGACCCTGCTCCTCTTGCGGTCCGTGTTCGGGAAGGGCCACCTCTGGGAGCTCTGGGAGCACCTCTGAGGTCCTTTAAGGTCTGCAAAGGATTTGCAAGCTTTATAGCGGACCTTCACTTCGTCTATGAAATCGGGTCCGAAAAGGTCAGAATCTATCAGATTGGGAACATCTACTGGTCTGGGTTCTAGGTTAGTTAGCCCTGCATTAGCTAGCCAGCGAGTTCTACGTGAGTTCGATATGAAATCAAATGTCTGACCAATTATTAAGGTAGCCCTACTAATAGCCTTTATGAGTGCCATTTTGGAAGCTACCAGGGAATCTAGGGAGCCCCCTGAGACGCCTTCTTTTCCTGCTTTGTCAAGGACAAATAATAAAGGACCGGCGGCGTCTGAAACCTTAAATTTAATTTTTCTTAGCAATTTATCCATAGTGTCACTCTGGACTTTTTCCCCCACGAGTGAAGTTAAGGCCGGATCGATGTCTGGGGCAAATAGGGCCAGAATATCTGGGATGCCAATGTGGTTACGGAGAACCATATCATCCTCCTTAACTAGTGCCGTTCTAAAGGCTAACTGGGCAAAATTGTATACTTGGGAGCGTTCGCTCAGAGCGCAGTGGGCTGAATATATTTTAGAAAGTGGCATTCTACCCGCTAAAGCTACACGGGCCATCTGCAAGTCACTATATTCGCCTCTGCGAGAGGATGCACTAGTCCTGGTTACTTCCTCTGATTCCCAATCTACTGGAGGGTAACCTAAATGGGTGGGAAAGGGGGGTTGTATGACTATGACTAGTCCGCTTATAAGCGCGGTCCTGTGCAGGTTGCCGATCAGTGACAGGGAATGTATGTTGGCTGTGGGCAGGAGAGGGGGGTCTGCTATGGCCCTTAGAGGAATTCCAAGCACTGGCAATACCCGCGAAAGAGATTTTTTTACCTGAACAGGCATCTCTAGAAGAAACATGGTCAGTGTGTTTCTTTTTACTTGTGCACTTTCTCACCACTCTGTGAGAATATGCAGGAGGAGAAGGAGTCTCAGCATTCTGACTGACTTCTCCCTCCTCAGAGCTGTCCCTGTTGTCATCCGACCTGACAGGGTTAATAATTTTTCTTCTTTTAAATATAATATCCTCATCTGAGGAAGTTGTTGTGTCAGCAGCTTTTTCTAGGCTCTTCCTAGAAGGCTGCCTGCCTCTTTTGCTGCGCTGTGGGGACACTATCAGGGTTTCTGTGGCTGACACAGACACTGTGTCCTCCATCCTGCAGTGCTGAGGTAAAATCTAACTTTGGGGGCGGGGCCTAGCACCTTATAGGGTGCGCGCGCACGTGCCCAGCGTGCGCACGCTCTCCCGTGACGCGTGCAATGTGCGTGAACGGGTCCCAGAGCGGCCGCTACCTGCGGCTCTGTCCCCGGTCCCCCCAGGCTGTGGAAAGGTAAGTGGAAGTTTTCTTTCACTATACCTTTCCAGCGATCATCAGGGAGGCTTGCACCTAACCCACCAGCTGTTGCTAGGTGGCAAGCCTCTCGACGAACAAATAGTTAACCTTGAAGTTAGAAAAAGTACCACATCTCCAGAATTATGCTACAAGGTTAGGGACGGAGACAGTTGGATTGGAGAGTACTACCAAAAGGTCATCAGTGAATAACGACAGTTTATAGTCCACACCAGTGCCGTAACTAGGTGTGGGCCATTGGTGCCTTGCCCACAGCGCAAATGCACTGTGGACGCACCATCTGCCAGCACACCCGCACGGCCGCTCTCGCAAGTATCACTCACTCATCACCAGTGACCATCACCCGCCGCTGACCTGTATGTGGTGTGCGCTCAGCCCTCTGCTGTTGAGCGACTAGCGCACCTACTATACAAGTTGCAGGACACTGAAGTGTCAATCACCGCCGCCTCCCGCCCACCTCTGCCCTGTATGCAGTGTGCTGGGCGTTAGCCCGCCTCCCCCGTCACTGTGCGGCTGCTCAGCTTCTGGTGCTGCTGACAACGGTGAGCGGGGCTATGTGCAGCGCAGGAGTCAGTGCGACGGTGGCCTGGTTGTCGGAAGCCGTGATTGATGAGACTGCCAGGTGTACGGACGCGGAGGAGGAGGACGAGGCGGGATCCCAGGTTAGTGACTGCAGAATGTGTCATGATGTGTCCAGCAAGCTCTGCTGTAATGTGTAAAAATGGGGACTCTGCCTGCCTTAATGTGTGAACATGGGGACTCTGCCTGCCTTAATGTGTAAACATGGGGACGCTGCCTGCCAGAATGTATAAACATGGGCACGCTGCCTGCCAGAATGTGTAAAAATGGGGACGCTGCCTGCCGGAATGTGTAAAAATGGGGACGCTGCCTGCCGGAATGTGTAATAATGGGGACGCTGCCTGCCGTAATTTGTAAAAATGGGGACTCTGTCTGCCGGAATGTGTAAAAAGGGAGCTATGCCTGTCATAATGTGTAAAAGGGAGCCATGTGGCCACTCCCCTTATATAGTGTGTGTGTGGGGGGGGGGGGGGGTGGCGCTGATGCTGTTTCTTGCACACAACACTAAAATGTCTAGTTACGGCTCTGGTCCACACCCTTAATTTGAAAGACCTGTCACGTTGGAATTAGCCCTAATAGCATGCGCAGAGAACAAAGATTAAGGGGGATAGAGAGCAGCCTTTTCTAGTGTAATTTCTGATCCCCACAGGGTCAGATAAGATGATGTTAATCCTGAGCCGAGCTTAAAGAAGGTGGTAAAGCGACATAATTCAATGTAGGCATTAAGGACCCAAGCTCAAGTGTGTCAGGACCCCTGCTTAAACAGCCAATCCACCCTGTCAAAAGCATTTTTCTTTCCTCTTACGTCCTAGAGGATGCTGGGGTTCCATTTAGTACCATAGGGTATAGACGGGTCCCTTGGGAGCCATGGGAACTTCAAGAGTTTAATAGTGTGGGCTGGCTCCTCCCTCTATGCCCTCCTACCAGACATTTAAAAAATGTGCCCGGAGGAGCCGGTCACAGCTAGCGGAGCAACTCCTGAGTTTAGTTAGGTACAGGCAGGCTGCTTCGTGGGGGAGTTGGAAACAACTCTAGAAACACGGAAAAAAACTCATCTTAAATAATCCAATAGTGCCAAAGAACCACAAAAAACTGCTTGAATTTATACCTAAATATTGCTGCTCCCACAGGTAGTACTGTTCTACCAAATAACCAAAAACATAGAATAAGGATAATCTAATTAAGGAAGCGCAACAATTGATTTATTCAATAACATTTAAAAATAACATTTGTGTACATAAGTGTATAAGTAAAACACTCAATAAAAGTAAATTACTTGTGCAAAATTGCAATTAAAAAGTCTGTATATAGATAATACCTATGCCTTCAACTCCAATTATTAAAAAGCTCAAAATTGCTCAACGTATTTATAATAAAGTCTCCTTGAATCCGATGTGTGCTTTTATTTGATACCACAATGTCTATGCTAAAGCAACACTTTGTCTCCGTTTAAAATCAGATGGCATGTAAGTGTATTATTTTTATGCAAAGTACTTTTGTATATCCAATTGGACGTAATCTCAGGTATCAACTGACAGTGTAGCAGGGGGAGAGTGCTGTTTGCTGGATGATCACAGCGGTATGCTACAATTCCCGCTAGATGCAGCCGCACTGTATTGTATTACTCACAGCCATGATTAATCTTCTCAAAGTGGGGTACGGACTTCCTTAGCCAGGTCTCCCGTAAGCTTGATCCCCGGTTACAGCGGTTTGTCGGCAGACTTGTAAACCAGAAGGTGGAGAGTGTTGGAGTTATCAGGCAGCAAAGTCCGTTGGTATAAAACTCTCCTACGCGTTTCTCCGCTCAGGTACAGCAGCGGTTTCATCAGAGGATATGATTAATCACCACACTACCAACTCTAGAAGTTAATGGTTCTCTATCTCTGCTGACAGGACACTGAGCTCCTGATGGTGCTGATCGCAAGACTACGAGGCGACCGCTCACTCCCGTAGCACGGCTGCCACGCCCTAACAGAGCCAGAAGAAAGAAGAGTGAGTACAGCGCCGGTGGCTAGGAGAGCGGGTCGCCGGCGGGAATGGCGGCACAAGGGTGGGAGCGCAGCTCTGACAGGCTGCGCTCCAGAAGGCTCATCGGCACACTGTGTACAGCGCTATGAGTGGCATCCTGGGCCAGCTCAATCACCCTACACTGGTCAGCACTGCTAACAGGGGCTAATCCCGCTGTTAGCAAAAAAATACCTCAGGCCAGTATAATACAATAAGTGCAGGAAGACGTGCCATTACAGGGGGCGGACTTCCCCTCAGAGCAGATCCAGCACTCACCAGCACCATTTTCTCCCTGCAGTTCTTCAACAGACACGCTGGCAGGGAGCGCTGCCCTTTACATAAGTGACACTGTGTTATAGATATGGGAGGAGTGTAATTCGATACTAGCTACCCTGTTAAGGTTCAGCTAGTCAGAGGATTTTTTTATCACAATAAAGGCCTATAGGGGCGCGGTGTGGCTGGCTTCTTGTACTCTGTGACTCTCTGAAGGTATTCAGGGGGGGAAATTGTACTGATATTTTCATGTGTGTATGTGTAACCCACTGTACCAATTTTGGGGGACTGTGTCCTGTAATGCAGAATGTATATCGTCTCCTGGAGAGTCTATACCATGCTCAAAACTGTACAAATTCTCTGTCTTCGGTGGCAGATCCCCCTGGGGTGGCTTCCATAAGGTGTAATTTCACATATATTTCTTTAAATATGTCCCATGCTGGGAAGAAGCCACAGTTTTGAGATGTCTGGGGAATCAAATCCCACAGCTGTGCCTCTCACCTCAACTACGTACCCTGAAAAGCATACACTTGCCATAAAATTCAACTGACATATGAGGGTGCATTATAATGCAACTACATATGAGGATCTGCTCTCCGGCGGCCCGGAGAGTGGGTCGCCGGCGGGAATGGCGGCACAAGGTTGGGAGCGCAGCTCTGACAGGCTGCGTTTCGGAAGGCTCATCTGCACACTGTGTACGACGCTGTAAGGGGCATCCTGGGCCAGGGCAATCACCATACACTGGTCAGCACTGTTAACAGGGGCTAATCCTGCTGTTAGCGAAAAAATACCTCAGGCCAGTATAATACAATAAGTGTGGGAAGACGTGCCATTACAGGGGGCGGGACTTCTCTTCAGAGCAGATCCAGCACTCACCAGCATCATTTTCTCCCTGCAGTTCATCAACATAGACGCTGGCAGGGAGCGTATCCTCCACATAAGTGACACTGTGTTATAGATACGGGGGGCGTGTAATTCGATACTAGCTACCCTGTTAAGGTTCAGCTAGTCAGAGTGTTTTTTTATCATAATAAAAGCCTATAAGGGCGCGGTGTGACTGTGCTTGTACTCTGTGACTCTCTGAAGATATTCTGGGGGGGAAATTGTACTGACATTTTCCTGTGTGTGTGTAACCCACTGTACCATATTTGGGGGACTTTGTTCTGTAATGCAGAATGTATTTCTTCTCCTGGGGAGTCTATACCATGCTCAAAACTGTACAAATTCTCAGGCTTCGGTGGCAGATCCCCCTGGGGTTTGTCGAAGTCAAAATTATTACATACACACCACATACAAACTCCAAACAGATGGGTCTCCTGTTCGTGCATTTTGCGCATATAAGGTAGCCATAAAGACATATACAACATATTCATACAACACATAGACAAAACATGTTTAGCATCATTTTGTATTAAATGATATAATAGAGTGTAACATCATATATATATATATATATATATATATTTGGAACGGAACAAGTTAACATATCATGCTTAGTGTCAAAATGATCAGGAGAATGTGTGTGTTAATTTGAGAGCTATGGGTAGATT
This sequence comes from Pseudophryne corroboree, assembly GCF_028390025.1. NCBI lineage: Eukaryota > Metazoa > Chordata > Amphibia > Anura > Myobatrachidae > Pseudophryne > Pseudophryne corroboree. The sequence continues at coordinate 665,736,087 of NC_086445.1, forward strand.
GTAGCACATTGCAACGATTAGTTATGATTAAATGTATGAATATGAAGCCACAATCTTAAGTGAACAAAGGATTTCCTGAAGACAGCATGTGTGCAGCAAAAACCAGTGGCTAACCCTAATAATTGCATCATCAAACTGGACGTTGCTTGCATATGAACTGACCAATAACACATCTTGAATGAGAGACCTCCCTCCCCTGGACCAATAATAGAAGACTCAGCCCCAGACACGTACCTCCACCAATACACAATACATAGGTATTTCCCCTCACCCAGGAAGCTCTGTTAGCTGCTTGCTGAGATGGAGGAAAGTACTATGGAACAGGGTGATGTATGTTGGCTGTATCTGCTTCTTATGTAACTATAATTCTGTAACCATATTTATTAATATTATAACTGAATGGTATACTGTACATATATAATTTTGTATGCATACCCTTTTAATATCAAATATATACATCTCTGAGCATTGGACCTCAGTAATACCATGTGTGCGACTGCTTGCTTTCTCTTGAGGGATATAGGGCTGCGACGTTCAGCGCCCTTTTATCGTATATGGTAATAAGATGCGCCTTGCATCCACAGTATATATTAACGCTGGCATTTAAATATTTATTAGAAATTATTTGAACTTTACAGTTGGGTGCTCATCCGGGATCGAACCCATGAACTTGGGGGCTCCGTCCGCGATATCACGTACTTAATGATGCGCTGTACAGACGTGCTGTGGTCTACCAGCTAAGGATGGACGCATCTAGATGCTGCTGAACCGCATGCCATTTTTTTGTGTTATCAGTAAGGCGCTGATATGAATCAAGGGACAATATATTTCTTTGTTGTGAGTGTGACAAAAATGCACAATATTAGAAATGCTACAGCGTATTTTTATTGTTGCTAAACAAGGTGCAATAAGTCATATTGGGGGTCATTCCGACCCATTCGCATGCAGCAGTTTGTCGCTGCGGTGCAAACGGGTCCAGAATGCGCATGCGCGGCGGCCACACTGTGCATGCGCAACGTTGCCCGGTGACAGGGGTCTCCGGGTTATGTTGCGGTTTTACGAAGAAAGCGGTCCCACAGCCAACCGCAAGAATACTCACAGAAAGAAGGCTTACCGGGGCGTCACCAGACCGTTGGCAGCCATTTTCGGGGAGTGGAGAAGAAAACGCAGGCGTGTCCAGGCAAATGGAGGGCAGATGTCTGACGTCAAAGCCGGCCCCAGCATCGCTGAGATCGTCGCACAGGGTAAGTATGTCCAGGGCTAGTCTTGTTTTACTTGACATTTTTTTTAGCTTAGCAGGGCTGCACAAGCGATCGCAGCCCTGCTAAGCTAAAATACACTCCTCTATAGGCGTGGACTAGTTGATCGCAGCAGTAGCAAAAAGTTGCTGGCTGTGATCAACTCGGAATGACCACCATTGTGTTTGATTCAGATTGGATTGTTTATCTAATAAGTAAATTTAAAGAGCATTTAAAAGTTGGTGCATAGTATGGATATAGCTGTGTTAGCATGCTGAGGCCTATTCGCATACTGCTAACGCAGGCCTGAAGTAACAAACTTCCGGTGCTTGTATAATTTGTGATTTATTTGTGACAAAAGAGCTAGTGTTTGTATTCTGGCCGCATGGTGTGATCACCATTTTGTCCAAGCACATAGCTTGGGAAGGGGGAGGAGCAGTGGCCATTTTATGTACGTAAGGTCACTCTCTATCCACCTAGCTAACAGCTGACTTTCAGTTTGTTAAGTAATCTGTTTCCTTTGTCACAAATAAAAAGTATATATGAACAAAGTCATCACCATTTAAAAGCTACCAATGAATTTAACTAACCCATGCCATAGTCAATTATAAATAGTGTTTCAATTGGGCCTAGAGAGAGTATATGTGAAATCATACTTAGCTTGATGTAAAAAAAATTACATACAGATGATAGAGTTGTTGTTTTTTTTCCATGATTTGTTTTAGACAAGAGATAAACAATTAAAATGATAATGAACCTGTTCAACCACTCCGGAACAACAAGCATGTGAACATCTGAGATGCAAATTAGAGGCTCTGTAGAAACTACATTCATTCAGTATGTGTGTATGAATACATGTGCTGTGTGGGAGTTTTATGAGAGTCAAATAATGTATGTATGTATATATATATATTATTGTATAAAATATGTATATTTATATCAGTATATGTTCTGCTAGATAGCTATCCAATCTGAATCATAGCATTTAAATTATAGTCAATAGCCACAATGAATTGAAGTGTAATACCTCTGAGGTTATCAATCACTGGTAAATGAATTTTTTTTCTGTACAGAAAATCTAAAAGTGTGGGTTGTTGAAAAGAAAGTGTGAGTGCATTGAACCCCAGGACAATTCGGGATCCCGTAGGATGAGGCACTGAGTAAGCAGAGGCTTAGTGGCGTGGAGGCTAGCGACCTCATGTATTTATTGGTATTGAGGCATGTAGTGTGTGTTTTTAAATTAAAACGTGCAGAGGAGCGTGATTTGATGTTACGCTCCGGCTGTGGAGCGCAGCTTGTGAATTTGACTCCCATGATCGTAGGGCGTATAGATAACAAGTATCTATAAGCCGTGCAATTGGACCGCACGTGTGTGTATGTGATACGCGGCGCAACGTGATACCATTTGTTTCATTTCGCGCAATTGTGTCATTATACGCGCTGTGTTAGCATATGCAGATGTGATTTGTGTAAAGAGAAGGAATTTTAGCTGACTCTCTTAGGAAATATTCCTAGGTGGACATTCATTGGATAGGGTGATCGATAAGTTGTTTCTCACCCAAGAAAATTCCAGTGGAGAGAAACCAAAAATAGAGCAGGCCTGAAACCTCCACTGAAAAAGGTGGGGTATTGATTTATTGCTGTTAATACGTCATACTTCCAGTGGTGAGGGTTCTGGTAGGGATCCTCACTGGGTACTCGGCAGTCACTACAGAAGTGGACCGTGGTATTTTCCAGCGGAGAAGGAGTTGGTGAAAGAACTTTGAGAACTTCCATCGTTTGCTTGCATTGTTCATTTGGTGTTTGTGTTTAAAAAGTCCACAATGGGAGCCAAATGCACAAGCGAGAAACGTTCGCCAGCCAGGGTTCAGGCTGAAGGACCAGGGCCGAAAGGGTCCACTGGTTATATAATGTGTAGGAAATATGGTCCATACACAGAGGCTTTTTGTAATGATTGAGTACATATGAATGGTGAAATATCATTTCCAGTGATTGGTGGTTTTGATCCTGAGGTATTGTAGGTAGTATGTTTAACCAAAGTCATATAAGACGAGAACAAAAACATAACTGTTTGAACTCGTAGCAACAATAAGTAAGTAAAAAGAGAAAGCAAGTACACCGCCATATGTGGATGTGGAAGCAGTTACAGCCAGTATACAAACTATAGAAAATAATAAAAATATGAAAATTATGAATGTAACCTATATATGTACTAATGAATGTCAAAGTTTTATTTAGGAGGAGAAGGTGACCTGACTGGTTTCAGACATTTCTCATGCACTCAGAGGAGTAATATCCAACCGGTAAAAGAGGAGCTGTAGCCTGCAGGGGAAGTGGCTGAGACCAGTGGAACTGGTAAGTATGGAACCATTCAAGTACATATATAGTAAAACACAAAAATAAAATAAAAATCAAGAAAGTAATGTCATAAATGGAGAATATCTTGTCCGCACATTAGTATTTCCCTGTAGGAAAGCGGAGAGATGGGGTAACCCCCAGGGTATTTATTTTTAATTACCACATAAGAAGTATTCATTTCTAGTAATGCCCTAGTCTAGATAAGCACAGAAATGTTTGTTGGACCATGTACAGACCCTTAATACGGGATGAGAAGGATTGAATGAATACTTTGTATGACCTAGAAGCTTGTTTTTATTTGTAGTACTAGAAAATTCTGTGTCAGGATAAGATCACTGGTAAACACTAATTCGGCAAATGGGAGGAACGATAGAAGTGCAATATTACCCTTTGACAAAACCTGCTGAAGTTACGATTGGGCCTCAATGATGCTAAACCCTTTTCTTTTTCCCTAGCAGCAGTGGCCCCTGACTAACTTAATCGACAGAGATTTTGTTATGTAAATATAAATGTGAAATACATAATATTGTACTCCCGCTCAGGAAGTACAAGGTATATTAGATACTCCTCAAAGACTAATGTTGCATTCCACTGTTCTAGATTCATGTCCATCACAGGTAGAGGAAATTATCTCACAGATACCGGGTTCCCTGTGAATTTAGGATGGACAGGACAATGGATTGATGGCTGAGGTAGTCCCAGTAGTGACACAGAAAGCACAAGCTTTAAGGGTGGTAAACCAAGTAGTTAATCAATTCCCTGTAGTGCCCAATCCAGTTGTCATTTTAATAAAATTCTCTCCACCTCTACAAACTTTACTGTCACCAACCTCTATTCTGTTTTCTTCACAGTTTCCTCTTCATCTTTGCGTTCACAAAGGGGGTACAATACATGGACCCGATTCTCCCAAGGTTTCAAGTGACATCCTGAGTATTTTCTCCCAAGCTCTACATGACTGTTTACAGTCCTTTCAGCCTGAGAATGGGTCGGTGCTGATACAATATGTTGATGACTTGTTGTTGTGCATTGATTCATTTGAGTCGTCCCTGGCAGATACGAAACAGTTTCTGTTTCATCTGTTCCAAACAGGACACCAGGTCTCAAGGGATAAACTGCAGTTGTGTAGGACAAGGGTCAAACACCTAGGACGTAGTACTGGTACATGATTTGACAGTTCATACACCACATGCCGTATTGATCCTTCAAAGTTCTGCCCGAACCGGGTATGTCTCATCAGCATGTTGACACCAGTATATCACTGCAGTGTGCCTTGTCATGCACAAAGGGTGGAGGATGAGAATACTGGTGAAGGAAAATTTTGTATAGACACTGATATGCATGATGGTATGGAATATCTGAATCAGACCTTTACTACGAGACCAGCTATAAGTGACAGCGCGTTGGTGAACGCAGACATGATATTTTCTTTCTTTTTCCCTCTAGAGATTTTTTTTTTTGAGTGATGCTCATGGTACTCTCCATTTGCAAACACACAATTAAATTGAAATGCAAGATTTGTGTTCCCTACAGGAGAAGGCGGTCTGGAAGGTGAAGGGATATGGTCAGGAGTCCTCAGGACTCTGGAGAGATGGACAAGGTAAAGCAGAAGCCACCAGGACGTATCTCCCAGGCCTAGCTGAGGTGGCACATGGTCTGACTCACCTAGGGTAGGGAAGGTATGTGCACATTGGTAAGAGCTTACCTGAGTGCACCAGGGTTCTCTTCTCAGGCTAGCAAGAAAGCAATGACATGTCTTGCTTGAGGAAAAATATTGGTAAGACAATACCGACAGAGCCATCCAATATCCCTCCTACAGACAGACCTTTTCAGGTAATATAAATCGACTTCGTACAGTTAACACCCTGTAGGAATTTGAAATATGTATTGGTGTGCACTGATGTTTTCTCAAACCGAGTAGAGGCATTTCCTGCCGCCACAAATACTGCTGTGTTTACCGCCAATAAAATTGTGCAGAAATTTGGGTGTAGATATGGTATCCCTAGGATTAGGAGCAAAGTGATAGCTTGAAACTGGACTTTTGTGGTCATAGACACTGCCACTAGTGTTATATAACATCGGAACCACTCCCAGATCCCCACTTAACGAACAACCCTCTTTAAAAAAAAATTTTTTTGGAAGACAACCTCGTGTCATGATCGACCCACACCATGATCAGAAATACACCAATGAGGTGACAGTACAGTACCTTATCGAGATGAGCCAGCATTTGAGAACTTAACAAAAGAACTTGAAACTGTTGATTCCTTATATGCCAACAACTAACTATCTTGATTGTGAACCAAGAGACTGTGTGATTGTTCTTACGCTCAGGTTGCTTAATAGACAGGTGGGAAGGACCGTACGAAGTTTTGTTGACAGCACAATCCCAGTGAAAGTAGCCAAGAGAGAGACTTGGTCTACGAATTCCCATCGCAGGAAAGTCGGTAGTCGTAAGGAACTCGTAAAGGGAGTGAAATTGCAGAAATATCACCCGAGAATCTGTTCCGTGAAGACTGAGAGGCGGCACTGTTCAACACTACCTGAGCTTACTAAAGGATTGCAAAAAGACGAGTCGTAGTAATGGATTTGCTATAAGCAAGATTTGTTTTGTTCTATCTTTCTTTTTCCCCATTGACAAACATTTTCTTTTCAGGACATTCTATTTTTGTGAGATTTCATGAGGAGTCGACTGTGGGACTGGAACTGGTCCAGGAGAAAGGAGTGATGTCTTTATAGGATCCCAGGATCAGCCTATCACTTTCTTAAAGCCAGAGAAAATCAAAGGTCTAGTAGTTACGGAGTTCGGAGGTAACGTGATTATTGTCAGGCTATTGTCTAAGGAATACTGTATTTTGTAGTTATTGTGACCCTATAATTGAAGATGATTGCATCCAGAGATGTCAGTCTAGCAATAAGGCAGCATTTGAAAGACAACCCTTGAGTGATTACCACTCTCTACTGGGTAAGGTTTTAAATTAAACGGAATGTTGGATGTGCTCATAGGTACCTCTAAGACAAAATAATGCAGGATTAGTGCCATATTCTTTAGAGTTGGCTGAGGTACTTGAATTACACGGAAGGGGGGGAGGGGACCGGTGGACAAGGAAAATAATATAATTAGACCACCTAGTCTTAAGATCCACCAGTACCATAGATAAATCCCTGGTATGTTTAAATCTCACCAATTTCAGGAAATCAGGAAATTGGGAGGTAATCAGGAACAATCAGACAATGGCCTATTCACACATAGCAGATGAAGAGCTCATTAATATATGTGGAAGAAAAGTTTATGAATGGCTCTCCCCGAACTCCGAAGGTTTATGTTATCTAGGAAGGACACTTCCTGAAATAATAACCATTGTTCAATGATGAAACAGACCTAGCTGAGAAGTTCGATAGACTTCTTGGAAAAACAGCCACTAACCCCTATTGCACACTGTAACTGAAGCCGCTGCGGCTGCTGTAATAAATACTCTGTCCCCAGTTAGCGTACACACGCCGGAATAGCCGTGCAGCTTACACTCAGTGCATACACACAGACCGACATGCTGAGAGCACGAGGCAGCTCTAGGTGTGGCAATTATACTATACAAACGCTCAACCGAAACTGAATGCGACACCAGTATTTGATTGTATGTTGTGGTCCAAAGCAGCAACAAGTAATAATATATTTGTAAAAGGGGGTTACAATAAGTTAAAAAATAATGGTACAACACAATACAATTCAATCACAGAGAGAGAGTCACACCCAATGATACATACGCTTTGTCGCTTGCGCCACCCGGATCCGGTCCCCAGCCGTCTGGCAAGACGACCTATGAGTCTTTTAAAAAGCAGAGAGAGAGTGACCGGCCCAGGTGCAAGGTTTATATACCCTTGCCCAAAATACAATACAATGGGGTTGTATGCTCTCCACTGATTGGTTGGAGGGATGGTCATTTACAGTACAGGAGAGGTCATTGGTCGGTTTGAAGAGATGGGTGATGCCTTGATCCAGGGGTGTGTAGCTCTGGATTCCAGCCGCATACCAAGTACATAATAAACACAAATATACCTTTAATCTGCCTTTGCGAATAACTATTTGCAACGACATGCGATCTTCTCCAAACCAACACCGGATTATTACTCATAATTATCCGAACACGTAGATACCATGCATGATGCTCTGATCAGTTACTGTCCCCTCGCATACTGTAAAGGTGTATAATTCCCTTGTTGTGCTTTGCAAATAAGTACAAGTTGCATGAGGGGAAAGGGGAGTCTATGTGCAATGTGTGCACCAAATTTGGGAAACATGCAATGTGTGACAGATATTTCCATGTTCATTAGGTTACCCTGTCATGCGATCTCTCAAAGCAACATGATCCTACACATAAAATGACCAACCATTCTCAAGATACACACAAATATTTATATATATATATATATATATATATATAGTATGGGGTTAAGACCCAGTTAACGCGCTGTAGGGATAAGCTACAACTTTGGGATTACCCCCTGTTAGGTGGGGTACAGTATAGAAATAGAAAAAAGACAGTTTCCCAAAGGAGCTTGTAGTAATGCTTTGGTATGTATCAATATAAATAGTGTCCTTAATTTTTTATATATAAAAAAAGGATTTTATTTCCTTTAGAAGTACAATACATAAAATTTGTTCAATTACATTCAGTAACACTTTATACATGAGATGATTAAAATTCCATTCTTAGTCATATAGTGGTGACTCTTGAAGAACGCAATAGTTGTCTCAGAAACCCAACGCGTTTCGTCCTTCGGACTTCATCAGGGGCTTTGCAATCTAAGCATTTAAAGAACATTTTGTGAACTTCCGACTCTCAAATGGAGTCACTATATCACCTCATAGATACAAGTATACATACCAAGAGACTTCAAAACAGATTCCCTTATAAGTAAGGAAAATTTTTCTTTTACTGTTCTAGAATTTATACCTGTTGATCCCAGAGGGAGTAGTAGGGAACTAAATTTGGCCAAACGTGAAACATTTTGGATTTACACGTTGAACACTCAATCTCCTAATGGTCATAATGAGGGCATCGACATAGTTTCCTTTCTATAGAGTCTTTTTTTAGATGCTCTATCAGATTATAAGGTCTTTAATGGTTAGTGATGAATTCAGATGAATTTTTTGTTATACAAGTATTTAATTCTGACTGTATAAGATTAGATTTTTTGTATTGTAAATGGGGGACCATGAAAATATGTGGCACATATATATATATTTTTATATATATATTTTTATATATATTTTTGTATAATTTATATATATTTTCATATTATTAATTAATATTATCATTTTTATAGCATTTAACACTTGTTTATAATAATTCACTAGGGATAGATCTGATCTCTTATTGACATGAGCACCTAATATATATGATAATTCATGATTATTATTTGTATATCACTTTAATACACATAGATGGTAATTATAATCACTGGCTCTTATTAGCATTTTATATGTTCCCCCAGAAATGGATGGATTGATGTTGGAAGAAATCGCTGTGTTTCCCTTAGCAACGGGGAGCTTCTATGAGCAAATTAAATGCTGTTTAGTTAATTTAGTGCGCACTAGATCGGAATTCTGTCACTTACAATATATAGATCTTCGTTATAAATATATATCTTTATGGTCACTTTATCATAAATATACGTATTATTTCTATAGCCAGTGGCTTGATTAGCGATCTATATGTTCCCCCAATAATGGATCGTTTGGTGCTGGAGGTATTGGAAACGGGAAACATCCACAAGCTAATGGAACGCAGTTTAGTCAATGGAGCGCACGCCGGACCGGAAGTGCGTCATTCACCTACTTCCGGCAGTAACAGGCGGAAGTGAGATGGGTTGGAACGCACACCGTGAACCAGATGGACGCACACCCCCCTATGAGAATTGGGTGGATGTACGTCAATACATCTTCGAAAAAAATGTGGCCACACATGGAGATTATCAAACAGGAAGCGGAAGTAGCGCTTTGGAACGCACGCCGCGCCGGCCCAATGAAACGCAATTTTTAATTAGGACTTTTTTGCCTCCAATTCAACATTTTGTCCAACTGATTTTTATTTAAATATTGACAATTCCCCTAATCTGTTTGGTCTACATACAAAGGATATATAATAGATCAGTCTTTAATAGGGTTTAGTATTAATTTAGGTTATTTTCACACAGGAAGTGAGGTCAGGCACCCAGGGGTATATAAACCCAGTGGGTTTGGATCCAGTTTATACAGCTGACTGGAACATTGTGTACTACAGAGAGGTGAGCACCCTACTTTCATGGTCCCCTATCATTGATTGATTAATATATTAATGTTGGAACTATTTCTAAAGAGATTGGACACTTTTTCAATTATGGATGTTGCTATTATAGCCTTCTTTTATTATGAATTATTTCTGACTTTGACAATTGATCTATTTTCATGTTCTCCAATCATGGATTGATGAATATATTGATGTAGGAAACAATTATTTATTTTTAAAAATATTGGAAATTTTTCAATTATGGATGTTGCTATTATAGCCTTCTTTAGCTATGAATTACTTCTGACTTCCATACTTTGATAATTGATCTAATTTTATCATGAGTAATGTCACATTGACACTTCTATATATATCGTGGCGATATGACTAAGGTGGTTAATCACGATTACATGTATGTATTTTTCTGTCACAGGCATTGCGACAGTCATTTATATTGACTCTTTGTCAAAACAATTCTGGCCCAATTCTGGGAATTAATTGTCTTATAAACCTCTGAATAAGCGAAGTGGTATGTATGAACATGTCTCAATATAAATGAAAGAACAGCACATGTGAAAATATTAACATTCACCACGAGTAATTCTTTAATAGTTGAAATCAGCTGTAATTTCATATGCAGCCTATGACAACCTTATGTATTATTTACATTTATACTAAATGACTTTTCTAAATTAAAAGTCATACCTTTGAAATGATATCAAGCTCAAATGAGTCTGACCTTCTAAAAGAATTTGATTCCTATCCATGGATCACCTTCTCATCTCCTATTCCTCCTCCTTTTCAATATATTCTGGCCATATTCTATTTTAAGCCCCTGATGAAGTCCGAAGGACGAAACGCGTTGGGTTTCTGAGACAACTATTGCGTTCTTCAAGAGTCACCACTATATGACTAAGAATGGAATTTTAATCATCTCATGTATAAAGTGTTACTGAATGTAATTGAACAAATTTTATGTATTGTACTTCTAAAGGAAATAAAATCCTTTTTTTATATATAAAAAATTAAGGACACTATTTATATTGATACATACCAAAGCATTACTACAAGCTCCTTTGGGAAACTGTCTTTTTTCTATTTCTATACTGTACCCCACCTAACAGGGGGTAATCCCAAAGTTGTAGCTTATCCCTACAGCGCGTTAACTGGGTCTTAACCCCATACTATTTATACCACTCTGTTAGGAAGACCCGTGACGCAGCTTTTTGTGCGAAAATGCCAATTTTTAAAGATAGATCTAGGAGATCATTAAAGGTCAGGAATATTTTTGAGGAAGAGGAACAAGTTTTTCAATCTGATGAGGGTGATTATTATGGTTATCTTAATCTAGTAGAAAAACTGGCAATAAGAGAGTTAAAAAATTGGTATGATGTAATAACATTAGAGAAGTATTTGGAGGTAGGAAGAATTCCGAGAGGCCTCAGACTCCATAAGAACCCCACGATTGGGGGAGGCAATGAAGAATTTATATCCAACTGGAATGCCATATTGGATGGTTGCTCTGCTAAATTGATAGCCTTAATTATTCAAGAAAGAAAACGTGAACTCAATCATCTAGACGAAGAGATTAAGAAAATTGAGGCTCAAGCCAATAAATTCGAAGAAAGTGAAGAGTTTAAACGTGACGTCACTGATTTACAATCTAAATTGGACAATTTGGAAGACGAGATTATATCTCGTAAACAGAAGAAATATATACGTGATAAAAACGATTATATTTCAGGTCAGGTACACAATTTACCCATTCAAGAAGGTAAAAATGACAACAATAGGAAGACTCAGCCTTTTAGAACAAGATTTGTACAACAAGACAGAGGACGGCGCAATTATCAGAATAATTATGATAATTATGGTGGTAGACAACAGAACTACGAACCGAGGAGACGTTTCTATTCGCCTTACCCAAATAAGAGAGAAGATCAGAGGACATATAGAAACAGAATCCCTTCCAATTATAGTGATCAAAGAAATCGGTTTAAATATCATAATGATTATGAACACCGAGGGACTTTCAGACATCAGGTAGATAGTGAAGAATCCCCGTCTTCAGGGAAATTTCAGTCTAAACGTTTTTTAGATGGGAGACAAAGATACAAGTTCCCACTTATCCAGCGAGAGGAAGAACTTTTCAGTCGGATAGACTCACCCCAAGGAACGAAAAGAGGGTACAATGGAGAAAACGAGGATCCAGAGGTGGTAGAAAAAAGCCCCAAGAAAAGAAAAGCACTATTCTATCAGGAGAAACCGAGACAGGGATTATTAACATCACAGAGAGACAACTGTCAACAGCGGAGAACTCACTTTTAACAAAGGGGCTCAAATTTGCACCAGACTCACATGTAAATAAATTTAATTTATTTATAGATCTCAACAAATTTATAAGAAAACTTACCATCCATAGGCATTTTTTAAAGAATCCTCCAGGCATAAAACCACCTCAAACAAAAGAACCCCTAGTCAGATTACAATCGAAATTCTATCCTGTTGAATCAAGAGGGAGCAATCTCGACATATTTTATGAATCCGTAAAGGAAGACTTCAAACAAATTAAGATACAGAACTCCAAATATTGCTCAAACCTCAATACACAGGAGAAAGGAGCACTAAAGACACTACGTGAAGATCAAAGCGTGGTGATCAAGAATGCTGATAAAGGAGGAGCTGTAGTTTTACAAACTAAAACAGCATACATGGATGAGGCTTCGAGAATCCTTTATGATGGATTGACATATGTAGAACTGCCTGATAATCCATCTGCACAGTATCAAGAAGAACTCAAGGATTTACTTCAAAATGCTTTGAAGGAAGATTTAATCTGTAAAGAAGAGTATGACTATTTACTAGTGAAGTTTCCTATCATTCCGACATTTTATCATATCCCGAAAGTACACAAAAGTAAAACATCACCTCCGGGTCGACCTATAGTGGCAGGGATTAATTCCCTAACATCGAACTTATCACACTATTTGGACCTTAAACTACAGCCTTACGTAGTGAAGCTTACATCTTATCTGAAAGATTCAACCAGTGTACTGAGGACATTAGATACTTTTGTCTGGACTGAAGAATTCTGTTGGTTAACTATTGACGTCCAGGCTTTATATTCATGCATCCCTCATAATAAAGGCCTTGAAGCTGTTAAACAAGTATTATCTGCAGACCCAGGGAAATCGGACAAGGAAATAAAGTTCCTCCTTGATAGCATTTCATTCATACTGAATCATAACTACTTTGAATTCAATTTGAAATTCTACAGACAACAACAGGGCACAGCAATGGGGACAAAATTCGCCCCATCCTATGCCAATCTCCTCATGGGAGTATGGGAGGAATCATTTATATACAATTCAAGATTCAGTGAGAATATAATATTCTACAAGAGGTATATTGATGACCTCCTGCTGATTTGGAAGGGTGATGGAACAGAGATTACTAACTTTATGTCTTTTATACAAAACAATGATTATAATCTGAAATTCACCCACCGAACGGATTGTAGAAGCATCGACTATCTAGATCTAGTCTTAATTGGTACTCCGGGAGAAAGAATAAGCACTAAGACCCACTTTAAGGAAGTGGATGCTAACAGTTACATCCCGGAATCAAGTTGCCATCATCCAACATGGAAAAGAGGAGTTCCATTTGCACAGTTTGTAAGATTGAGACGCAACTGTAGTAATATCAATGATTATTGGGAGCAAGCCACCGTTCTACAAAAAAGGTTTATTGATAGGGGATATAAACATGATCTGATTAATGAAGCTAAAATCAGAGCATCCACGAAAGATAGAGAACAAATGTTACAACCTAAGATTACAAATCCTAAAAGTAAGAAACAGTCATTTAGACCTTTTGTAACTCAGTATAATCGTGAAAATTATGCTATTAGAAAGATCATGGACCGCCACTGGGGTATCCTTTTGAGAGACCCAATTTTGGGCCCAACTTTATCTAAAAAACCTGATATAGTCTTTCAAAGGGCTCCAAACCTGAAGAGTAAAGTAGCTCCAAGTAAGATATTCAAACACATGAAACCACAAATCAACGAAAAATCTTTAATTCCATCAAAAGGTTGTTTCCCATGCTCTAGGTGTATTTGCTGTCAATACATGGAACGGAAAACCTTCAGCCACAAGTTGGATACAGGCAAAGAGTATAAACTACATCATTTAGCCAACTGTAATACAGAATTTGTAGTTTACAGGATCACGTGTGGCTGCCATTCGTCCTATGTAGGGAAAACTAAGAGACCTATTAAGATCAGAATTCAAGAGCATATGAGGAATATAAAAAACAAACTAACAACTCATAGCCTACCGAGACACTATAGGGAGAAGCACAATTCCCTTATAAGTAAGGAAAATTTTTCTTTTACTGTTCTAGAATTTATACCTGTTGATCCCAGAGGGAGTAGTAGGGAACTAAATTTGGCCAAACGTGAAACATTTTGGATTTACACGTTGAACACTCAATCTCCTAATGGTCATAATGAGGGCATCGACATAGTTTCCTTTCTATAGAGTCTTTTTTTAGATGCTCTATCAGATTATAAGGTCTTTAATGGTTAGTGTCAGATGAATTTTTTGTTATACAAGTATTTAATTCTGACTGTATAAGATTAGATTTTTTGTATTGTAAATGGGGGACCATGAAAATATGTGGCACATATATATATATTTTTATATATATATTTTTATATATATTTTTGTATAATTTATATATATTTTCATATTATTAATTAATATTATCATTTTTATAGCATTTAACACTTGTTTATAATAATTCACTAGGGATAGATCTGATCTCTTATTGACATGAGCACCTAATATATATGATAATTCATGATTATTATTTGTATATCACTTTAATACACATAGATGGTAATTATAATCACTGGCTCTTATTAGCATTTTATATGTTCCCCCAGAAATGGATGGATTGATGTTGGAAGAAATCGCTGTGTTTCCCTTAGCAACGGGGAGCTTCTATGAGCAAATTAAATGCTGTTTAGTTAATTTAGTGCGCACTAGATCGGAATTCTGTCACTTACAATATATAGATCTTCGTTATAAATATATATCTTTATGGTCACTTTATCATAAATATACGTATTATTTCTATAGCCAGTGGCTTGATTAGCGATCTATATGTTCCCCCAATAATGGATCGTTTGGTGCTGGAGGTATTGGAAACGGGAAACATCCACAAGCTAATGTAACGCAGTTTAGTCAATGGAGCGCACGCCGGACCGGAAGTGCGTCATTCACCTACTTCCGGCAGTAACAGGCGGAAGTGAGATGGGTTGGAACGCACACCGTGAACCAGATGGACGCACACACCCCTATGAGAATTGGGTGGATGTACGTCAATACATCTTCGAAAAAAATGTGGCCACACATGGAGATTATCAAACAGGAAGCGGAAGTAGCGCTTTGGAACGCACGCCGCGCCGGCCCAATGAAACGCAATTTTTAATTAGGACTTTTTTGCCTCCAATTCAACATTTTGTCCAACTGATTTTTATTTAAATATTGACAATTCCCCTAATCTGTTTGGTCTACATACAAAGGATATATAATAGATCAGTCTTTAATAGGGTTTAGTATTAATTTAGGTTATTTTCACACAGGAAGTGAGGTCAGGCACCCAGGGGTATATAAACCCAGTGGGTTTGGATCCAGTTTATACAGCTGACTGGAACATTGTGTACTACAGAGAGGTGAGCACCCTACTTTCATGGTCCCCTATCATTGATTGATTAATATATTAATGTTGGAACTATTTCTAAAGAGATTGGACACTTTTTCAATTATGGATGTTGCTATTATAGCCTTCTTTTATTATGAATTATTTCTGACTTTGACAATTGATCTATTTTCATGTTCTCCAATCATGGATTGATGAATATATTGATGTAGGAAACAATTATTTATTTTTAAAAATATTGGAAATTTTTCAATTATGGATGTTGCTATTATAGCCTTCTTTAGCTATGAATTACTTCTGACTTCCATACTTTGATAATTGATCTAATTTTATCATGAGTAATGTCACATTGACACTTCTATATATATCGTGGCGATATGACTAAGGTGGTTAATCACGATTACATGTATGTATTTTTCTGTCACAGGCATTGCGACAGTCATTTATATTGACTCTTTGTCAAAACAATTCTGGCCCAATTCTGGGAATTAATTGTCTTATAAACCTCTGAATAAGCGAAGTGGTATGTATGAACATGTCTCAATATAAATGAAAGAACAGCACATGTGAAAATATTAACATTCACCACGAGTAATTCTTTAATAGTTGAAATCAGCTGTAATTTCATATGCAGCCTATGACAACCTTATGTATTATTTACATTTATACTAAATGACTTTTCTAAATTAAAAGTCATACCTTTGAAATGATATCAAGCTCAAATGAGTCTGACCTTCTAAAAGAATTTGATTCCTATCCATGGATCACCTTCTCATCTCCTATTCCTCCTCCTTTTCAATATATTCTGGCCATATTCTATTTTATTTTATTTATTGATTGATGTTTTATATATGTATGTACTGTATACTTTATATATATTGATGTTGTATACAATGGTTTTACAGATAATCCATGAGGTGAATATTATCCAATACCGCTCTGGTAAATTGTCCACTTATAGAAGATTTATATGCTGATTATCTGTTTTGAAGTCTCTTGGTATGTATACTTGTATCTATGAGGTGATATAGTGACTCCATTTGAGAGTCGGAAGTTCACAAAATGTTCTTTAAATGCTTAGATTGCAAAGCCCCTGATGAAGTCCGAAGGACGAAACGCGTTGGGTTTCTGAGACAACTATTGCGTTCTTCAAGAGTCACCACTATATGACTAAGAATGGAATTTTAATCATCTCATGTATAAAGTGTTACTGAATGTAATTGAACAAATTTTATGTATTGTACTTCTAAAGGAAATAAAATCCTTTTTTTATATATAAAAAATTAAGGACACTATTTATATTGATACATACCAAAGCATTACTACAAGCTCCTTTGGGAAACTGTCTTTTTTTTTTTTTATATATATATATATATATATATAATTCCAAGAGTTTTGACTATAAATGTTACACCTCTGATCCATGTAAGTTGTCAGCTGCTAGTGATCTGTATCAGCAAGGCCTGTGCTCTTTGTATAGTCTATTTGTCTCCTATTGTCCTGGCTTCCATTAAACAATGACAGTTTGGTTTGTGTGTATCTTTCTTCACAGACCAGGGGATCTGTTCAAACATTGGAATACCAAGACATTGTGTTGGAAGGATGTGCATGTTTGGTTAGATTAGTGTGTGTGAACAGTGACTCAACACAGGCTGGGCACTGTGGCATGTTTCTGCATTAATAGTAAGAATCTTTCTGTAATTGCTCATACCACGTCCGTACGCGCACTCCCGTGGGAGGCGATTGTACGCAATTTGCGAGTATGCTGCACGCACGTCAGACTAAGTACATATATGGATGCCATCTGTGTGGTGTTTGCATGTGGTGTGTGTATTACAATATTTTCCGACTTCGAAAGTCCACCCTTTGGCAGTCAACAATAATTGCCACTAATATTAATAACAGGGAAAAAAAAATATTTACATGCTATACATTACAATGGGCGAGTATGTACCTTGGAAGAGGGAGAATAGGTCATAGGTGAGAAATGGATGGCCTAGTGTGATAGGAAAAACGTGTATGTATGAGTAACTGCATGAGGGCGATGTATCATCGTGCATCACTAGCTTCTAGGCTTTGCAAAGTATTCATTATATTCCTTCTCATCCCGTATTAAGGGTCTGTACATGGTCCAACAAACTCCACCGAGCTATATGATAAATGGGGAGCACATTTATCTGATGATACATCGTGGGGATCCATATGTGTGAGCAATTATGTGTCCCTATTATCTAATGACTATGTGTGTTTCACTAACCTAGCCCTACAGAGATGAACAGAAGACATGTAATGGTACATACAACAATAAAATGACATTTTTGGTGATTGATGAGTTGGGTTCCGGTTTGTGGATTTCCTTTTTCTGATGCTAGCCTTGGTGAAAGTGATACGCTGATCCTGGGGTCCTACCAACCCGTACTCTCCATCAGAACTCACTCCAGATCCTTGCTCCACCTCTCTGGGACCCATACAAAAACAAGTTGTCCTTATTAAAACCAAAGTCTCTAACAGAACCCGAAACGCAGTCTCTTGTAACCGATCCATTTCGTTAGAGGAAAGGAGGAAAATAAGAAGGAGAAAAGAAAGGAAAAATGCAGGGGGAGGTGAAAAAAGAAAATGGTACGACAACCGTTCTAACTCTCGTTACTCTCCATGCTCAGATGCCTTTCAACAGTCCTGCCTCTCAACTTTCCCGGAACAAGCACTCTAGTGATACGAGGTTCTCTTCCACCTGCTCTTTGTCACGAGTCTTCTCCGGGTCAGCGACCTTCTTGCAATGGGACGAGTGGACCCAAGTCTCTCTCTCGGCAACCTTCAATGCTGTTGTGCTGGTTAACAAAACTTGGTATGGTCCTTCCCACCTGTCTTTGAGGCAACCTGAGCGTAAGAAATTTCGAATCATCACATAATCCCCAGGTTCAATGTCATGACAATTACTGTTTGGTAGGTCAGGAATCACCAGCTTTAGATTTCTTTGTTGATTTCTGAGCTGCTGGCTCATCCTAACCAAATATTGCACAGTCACTTCGTTATTACATTTCAAATCATCCTGGGGGTCAATCATTACGTGAGGTTGTCGCCCAAAAAGAACTTCAAAGGGTGATAGGTTAAGTGGTGACCTGGGAGTGATACTGATGCTGTACAACACTAGTGGCAATGCCTCTGGCCACAACAATCCAGTTTCAACCATCACTTTGCTAAGCTTGTTCTTAATAGTGCTATTCATTCTCTCCACCTTTGCGCTCGCCTGTGGCCGGTACGGAGTATGTAGCTTGCTATTAATACCCATCAGTTTGCACATGACCTGAAAGACTTCACCTGTAAAATGGGTACCCCAATCACTTTCAATTATTCTAGGGATACCATATCTACACACAAATTCCTGCACAATTTTCTTTGCAGTGAACGTAGCAGTATTTGTGGCAGCAGGGAACGCTTCTACCCAATTGGAAAACACATCAATACAGACTAATACATATTTTAAATTCCTACAGGGTGGTAACTGTATGAAGTCAATTTGTATTACCTGAAAAGGGCCGTCTGTCGGAGGGATATGGGATGGTTCTGTTGGTATTGACTTTCCAATATTCTTCCTCAAGCAAGTAAGACATGTCATTGCTCTCTTACCCGCATGAGAAGAGAATCCTGGCACACACCAGTAGGCTCTCACCAGCTTACACATACCCTCTTTACCTAGATGAGTCAGACCATGTGCCGCCTCAGCTAAGCTTGGAAGATATGCTCTGGGGGCCACTGGCTTACCGTGCCCATCTGTCCAGAGGCCCGAAGACTCTCTTTCATATCCCTTCGCCTTCCAGACGGACTTCTCCTGCAGAGAACACAAATCTTGCATTTCAATGAGTTGTTGTGTGCTTATTGTGTTAAATGTCATCAGTGGTGTGATGTTGGTTAGTGTGGCTGAACTTGCTGCTGCCTTGGCAGCTTCATCTGCCCTGCTGTTACCAAGTGACACTGGGTCTTGACTGTAAGTGTGGGCTTTGCACTTGATAACAGCCACTCTGTCGGGGTCTTGTATTGCTGATAGCAATCTTTTGATGTGGGTCGCATGCGCCACGGGTGTGCCAGCTGCTGTCATGAAATTTCTGAGGCGCCATAGGGCCCCGAAATCATGTACCACTCCAAAGGCATACCTAGAATCTGTGTATATATTAGCTGACTTACCCTTGGCCAATTCACACGCTCTGGTTAGGGCGACCAGCTCAGCAACTTGTGCTGAGTGCGGTGGACCCAGGGGCTCAGCTTCTATGATACTTCTGTCGTCTACAACTGCGTATCCAGTACACAGGTCTCCCGAGTCCGTCTGTCTGTGGCAACTACCGTCAGTGTAAAAAGTAAAATCTACGTTTTCCAGTGGGTTGTCACTAATGTCAGGTCTCGCAGTGAAAGTCTGGTTCAGATATCCCATACAATCATGCGTATCAGTGTCTTCACTAAATCCTCCTTCACCATCATTCTCATCCTCCGCCCTTTGTGCCTGTCCAGGCACACTTGGCAGATAAGTTGCAGGATTTAATGAGCTGCATCTCTTTATGGTGATGTTTACAGGGGCAATTAGTGATAATTCCCACCTTGTAAACCGCGCAGATGAGACATGTCTGGTTTGGGCAGAGTTCAGTAAGGCTGATACTGCATGAGGTGTATGGACGGTCAGGTTGTGTCCTAACACTACGTCTTCGCTCTTACTCACTAGCAAAGCTATCGCTGCAACACTTCGCAAGCATGTGGGGAGAGACCGTGCTACAGTGTCCAACTGTGCACTGTAGTATGCTACTGGTCTGCTGGCATCACCATGTTTCTGTGTTAAAACACCTGCCGCACACCCAGCACTCTCTGTATCGTACAATTCAAAGGGTTTCCCATAATCTGGCATATCTAATGCAGGTGCCTGTGATAGGCACTGTTTGAGTCTCTCAAATGCCAGTTTAGACTCATCTGTGTGCGAAATCCGATCTGGTTTGTTTGAAGAGACCATCTCCTGCAAAGGTAAAGCCAGTATGGAGAACCCTGGGATCCAGTTTCGGCAGTACCCACACATTCCTAGGAAAGTGCGGATCTGTTGCTGGGTTTGTGGCAGAGTCATGTTGCGAATCGCTTCTATCCTATCAGCAGTGAGGTGTCGTTGTCCTTGTGTCAAGCAATGCCCCAAATACCTCACCCTTTTACTGCACAACTGTAATTTATCCTTTGAAACCTTGTGTCCTGTCTGGGAGAGGTGAAGCAGCAGCTGCTTCGTATCTGCCAAGGACGTTTCAAATGAGTCAGAGCACAACAATAAGTCATCAACATACTGTATTAGCACTGAGCCATTTTCAGGTTGAAAGGATTGCAAACAGTCATGCAGTGCTTGGGAGAATATACTTGGGCTGACAATGAAGCCTTGGGGAAGTGGAGTCCAGGTGTACTGTACTCCCCTGTAAGAGAAGGCAAAAAGGTACTGACTGTCGGGGTGGAGAGGGACAGAAAAGAAGGCAGAACAGAGATCAATGATAGTGAAGTATGAAGAGGTTGCGGGGATCTGCATCAAGATGACAGCTGGATTGGGCACTACGGGGAATTGACTCTCAACTATTTTGTTCACCCCTCTTAAATCCTGCACTAGCCGGTAACCCCTCCCCCCACTCTTTTTCACAGGGAAGATGGGACTATTGGCTGTGCTGGACGTCCTGACTAGGATGCCCTGTTGTAGCAACCGCTCTATGACGGGGTACACTCCTAATTCTACCTCTGGCTTCAGAGGATACTGAGGGATTTTTGGAGCTATCCTACCATCTTTTACTTGCACTACTACTGGAGCTACATTCGCTATCAATCCAGTGTCTTGTCCATCTTTGGTCCAAAGGGAACCCGGTATTTGTGAGATCATTTCCTCTACCTTTGATGGACACTTGTCTATAACAGCAGAGTGCGACATTAGCCTTTGAGGGGTGTCTAATATATCTTGCACTTCTTGAACGTGATTCTCGGGTATATCCAAGAAGACACCCTCAGGAGTACAATATATGACACACCGCATTTTACACAATAAATCTCTGCCGAGCAGATTAGTCGGAGCCGATGCAGCCAGCAGAAAAGAGTGTTTGGTCTGCAGGGGCCCTATCGTAATCTCTGCCGGTCTACTCAAAGGGTAGTGTTGCACCGTTCCTGTTACTCCCGTAGCCGAAATGGTTTTGCCCGTGGTCAGTAAATTGGTTGGAGCTTTGAGTACAGATCTGGCCGCCCCTGTATCTACAAGAAATGGTTGTAGTGTTCCTGCTACTTTGACCAAGACCTCAGGTTCATTCCCAGGGCCAGCGATCAGCTTCACAGGCTGCAGACTACAGGTGTGGCCTAACCTCTATTGGGGCCGTGGACCCACCCTTTGGGCGTTGGCGGCTATGATATGTGAGGGGGATAACGGTAAGTCTTCGGGGGCTCACCAGTCCTCCCATGGTGGGTACTTTCTTGTTTCCCCTCTATGCGCCTCGTACTCTCTCCTGTATGATCCCTGATCTCCTCTATGCGTATAATTACTTTGCTCGTGTTCTTGTCTAGGGGGTCTGAATTTTTGTGTGCTGTTACAATTGCTGGCATAATGCCCTTCCCTTTTACACAGATAAACTCTTGGCTTTTTCCATGTGTCAGGGGCCTGGGGTTTTGGTCGAGTTGGTGCTCCTTCCAGTGCTTGGATGCTCATTACCATCAACCGCTCCCCTTGTGCCTCCCTGGTTTTCTGGATATTACGGTTGTGCTCCAGTGCTGATTCCCTAAGTGCAGTCACCGTAATACCCCTCCAGTTTGGCATAGAAGTTTGCACCCTGGTTTTCAGTGCCTCCTTCAATCCCTCCATTAATACAGAGACAGCTACTTCCCTGTGTTTGACATTGTCTCTAATATCCTCAACCCAAGTGAATTTAGCCATTTCCATCAAAGCTCTGTGGAAATATTCGGATGCCAGTTCATTCTCTTTCTGTCTTATGGAAAAAATCTTATTCCATCTAACTACGGCTGGGAAATACAAACCTAGTTGTATATTGATTTGCCTGACATTCTCCTGATTGTAAGCATCAGTGAGTGGCACTTCTGCCTCTAGGTTGCAGTCTGTAATAAATTTTGGGATGTCAATGTTAGAGGGGAGACTCGCTCGCAACACCGTCCGCCAATCTTTCTTTGTGGGTTCTTGGGAAAGTCCTAAATCTTTTATATATTTCTGGCATCCGACTAAATCCTTTCTGGGGTCAGGGAATTCTGCCACAATTGACCTCAGCTCCATACGGGACCAGGGACAGTACATTACAATGTTCCTGATTGGGGTCACCCCCTGAGTGTCAGTTCTCCCGTTAGGGACTGCAATCACCCTAACTGGATGCAACTCAACCACATCTTTCTTGTTTGTCTCTACAATACGGGGAGTCACTGTTTCTGCATGGACGGTACCGTACTTACCAGTCGCCACGATCTCATCTGCCCCCTCACTGGCTGATGTGGCCACTGCCCTTGGTGGTTGGGCAATGCCCACCCTTGTGTCGTGTATGGTGGCAGCCATACATATGGTGGTGGTGGTGCTGTCGCATTCACGCTTCTGCCTGGTTTGGAACTTGCTGTGCGAGCAAGCTCCCTTTGCACATCCCCCTCTTGTTGCCACAAGTTTAAACAATCTGTATGCCTTACCCTTTGCTTTCTGGATTTGAGCAGACATATTCTAATCCTTACATTGTGTAGTACCTCTGGATCAAAACTACCTATCCCAGGAAATGATGCTTTATCCCCCACAGTCATTCGTGTCCATTCATCACAAAAGGTCTCAGTGTGGGGACCATACTTCCCCCACATTACCAACCGAGCTGACCCCCTGGGTCTCAATTCTGCTGTCTGAACCCTGACTGAGGAACGTCCCTGTGTTGTGCACTTGGCTCCCATTGTGGACCCTTTTAACATGGGAAAACTTCCTAAAATGCTCCAAACACAGTAGTCTAACGGTGGAAGTCCTCAAAGTTCTTCCACTAACTTCTTCTGCTCCAAGTACCACGGATCCGCCCTATTTAGCAGACACGCGCTACGCGTGCAGGCCCTGCTTCGGCCTATATCCCCTGGGCCTTTAGGAGTAACTTACCGTACCCAGTGAATATCTGCCTAAAAGACAATTTTTACACAAATCACGCTTGCATGTGCTTTACACAACGCGTATGATGACGAGATTTACGCACAAATATGCAAAACTTCGTATCACGTTGCGCCACGTATCGCTCACACAACCGTGCGGTCCAATCGTACCGCCTATAGACACTTGCTATCTATAAGTTGTAGGATCACTGGAGTCTTCACACTGTGCTCCAAAACAGCCGGAGTGTAATGCCAAGAAAAAAAAACCTTTAAAACAACAACTTCACAAAGCTTTATCACACTCCGTTGCACGTGTTCACCTAGACCGTGCTCACCAAGTTCACCGAGTTTCACCGAGTTCACCAAGCTGAGTTCAATACATTCACACCTTTTTCAGCCCCCACTAACACTCTATAGTTTTCTGATCAGAAAAATATCCTTTCCTGTTAACTGATAGCTTTCCCCAGAGGTAACACACTTTATCAATGTTATTCTAATCTGCGTTTGAAACCGGATAGTTATGTGCTATTTGTAGATAAACATCTACTACTCCGCTTTAAATAGAACTATTGTGTGGTTTGTCCTTGGCGTTAGCGATCTTACGCAACTTGCGTAATTACGCAACCGCACGTGCCTTTTCACGCTTGTGCGTGCTTACGTACTTTGTCTGGGCCACGTGTACAAAAGTGCGCCCGCACTAAAACAAATCACACAGTATAAATGTGAGCGATATAAACTATTGTCGCTCACGAACACACCCCACAATTGCTCTGTTTAACCTAAAAGACTAGGCCAGAGCTGTGTTTTGTGTCCTTACAACTATATCATTAACACAGTTACTTCAAATGTATATAGCAACACAGATGTATCCGGTTTCACACAAACCTATAAATCAGTGGCAAACGCAGGATTTCTAGAGGGGGGTTTCCAAATACAATCCACAATCTCCCGCTCTGCAGAACATTCGAGGAAGTGCGGGAGTTTGGGCAAGTGGTAGATGGACCTAGTACCAACCCTGGACATTAATGTATACATTGGTCTTTTTATACACTGGATACCGTGTTGAATACAATATTAAATATTTAACACTATAGGTGGTCTATTTTAAAAGCCGTATCACACATATTTAAGATAAATAAAATAAGTGGTCAGGTAAAGGTTAAACATCCCATAATGAATAAATACACAAACATTAGAGAACCAGTAGGAGACAGAACTGTACTTTCTAAGCACACATTCTTCCACTTCATGATAAGGTGCCTGTCTCTTCTTCCTGGTAGCTACTCTCTGGTCCACTGCAGTGACTGAGGGGTCAGATCCACACACACACACACACAGAAAATTGTTAGAAGCAGCAGCTACCAATGGGCACGTGCAGCAGCTCTGTCCCTTAAACTGCAGGTTGTGTCGACAGCTCTCGTAATCATATTATATTCTATTGCTATTGTCATAATCTGAGTCACTGGCCAAGAGGAGGGGGGTTTCCAGGCAACCGGAAACCCCCCCTGCGTTTGCCTATGTAAATGACCGTTATAACCTATGGCAACAATATTTGGGATGGATGCAAAGTATGGGTACGCTGTGTGCGCCTTTACGCCAGGTTACATGTGCAAAAGAAAAAACAACAAACTTTGAAATGGCTTTTTTTTTCTTCCTTTGTCCTTGCGGTTCACGCCAGCATCCCTAACCAATGCAGTACAGGTGCGGTTCAGCAGCACAAGATAGCTCAACACAATATAATAATGCTAATCCACCCTTGCTGCTGGCAAGCGCCTGTACTGTTGTGCAAAAGCCGGGTATGAGATGAGCCGGACGATGTCCCCAATTGAGAAGTTCGATAGACTTCTTGGAAAAACAGCCACTAACCCCTATTGCACACTGTAACTGAAGCCGCTGCGGCTGCTGTAATAAATACTCTGTCCCCAGTTAGCGTACACACGCCGGAATAGCCGTGCAGCTTACACTCAGTGCATACACATAGACCGACACGCTGAGAGCATGAGGCAGCTCTAGGTGTGGCAATTATACTATACAAATGCTCAACAGAAACTGAATGCGAAACCAGTATTTGATTGTATGTTGTGGTCCAAAGCAGCAACAAGTAATAATATATTTGTAAAAGGGGGTTACAATAAGTTAAAATATAATGGTACAACACAATACAATTCAATCACAGAGAGAGAGTCACACCCAATGATACATACGCTTTGTCGCTTGCGCCACCCGGATCCGGTCCCCAGCCGTCTGGCAAGACGACCTATGAGTCTTTTAAAAAGCAGAGAGAGAGTGACCGGCCCAGGTGCAAGGTTTATATACCCTTGCCCAAAATACAATACAATGGGGTTGTATGCTCTCCACTGATTGGTTGGAGGGATGGTCGTTTACAGTACAGGAGAGGTCATTGGTTGGTTTGAAGAGATGGGCGATGCCTTGATCCAGGGGTGTGTAGCTCTGGATTCCAGCCGCATACCAAGTACATAATAAACACAAATATACCTTTAATCTGCCTTTGCGAATAACTATTCACAACGACATGCGATCTTCTCCAAACCAACACCGGATTATTACTCATAATTATCCGAACACGTAGATACCATGCATGATGCTCTGATCAGTTGCATGAGGGGAAAGGGGAGTCTATGTGCAATGTGTGCACTAAATTTGGGAAACATGCAATGTGTGACAGATATTTCCATGTTCATTAGGTTACCCTGTCATGCGATCTCTCAAAGCAACATGATCCTACACATGAAATGACCAACCATTCTCAAGATACACACAAATATATATATATATAGAATAGCAGAAAACTGTGGCACTCCAGAGTTTGTAATGAATAGTTTACTGGTTTTCTCTATAGCTTCATCTCAGTTCGTTTCTTCTTTTCTTCTTTTTTACCCTTTTTTTTTTTTCTCTCCCTTCTTTTCTGGAATCTTTCACCACTTTCCCTTCACTTATGCTTTCATTCCTTTACTATTCTGATCTGTTTCTTCCCCACTTACTATGCACTTCTGCTCCTCATCATATATCCCAGCTACTTTCCGGGTCAGTATTGCTGGAGATCTGCCTCCTCAGATTTGTGATTTAACACAGACGATTCTTCTCTGTGTATAGGATTGCCCCATTGAACCCCGGTACTCTCAGCGGGCAGCTTAACATGTTTTAACCTGTGGGCAGTCTTTAATTGTTTTTGTTTGTTTTCACTGTATGTTTATTATCACCATTAGTACTTTTTGTGTTTCCCTAATGTGATGCTTGTATCCCCACACAGATTGCCCCGTGGATGGCCGGGGAGATCACTCAGCGGCAAAGCGATGGCACCACGGCAACCTGACAGCGCTGCTGTATCAGGGTTGCCAAGGTAACCGGGACGGAAGCCGGCTGCCGTCACCGGAAGTGACGCTCCGCCAGCAGCTGCAGACGGAAGCGCCCGCCGGACCCGGCTCTCCGGCGGCAAGATGATCCCTGCCTATTTAGGTAAGATGTTTGTGTATGTCTCTGTATTTTATTTCCTTGTGAGTTCCGTTATGCCTGCCTTGACAACGGTGTTTCAGGCACCGAAACGTTGGCCATTATAGGCATGTGAGAAGGTTTTTTGATGTAAACCAGTAAACTATTCATTACAAACTATGGAGTGCCACAGTTTTCTGCTATTCAGTATCCTTGTTCCACTGAAGGCATCCACCAGATGCAGTGTAAGCTATGAGTGACGGTTCTATCTCGAATGTGTATATATATATATATATATATATATATATATAATTCCAAGAGTTTTGACTATAAATGTTACACCTCTGATCCATGTAAGTTGTCAGCTGCTAGTGATCTGTATCAGCAAGGCCTGTGCTCTTTGTATAGTATATTTGTCTCCTATTGTCCTGTTTTCCATTAAACAATGACAGTTTGGTTTGTGTGTATCTTTCTTCACAGACCAGGGGGTCTGTTCAAACATTGGAATACCAAGACATTGTGTTGGAAGGATGTGCATGTTTGGTTAGATTAGTGTGTGTGTGAAAAGTGACTCAACACAGGCTGGGCACTGTGGCATGTCTCTGCATTAATAGTAAGAATCTTTCTGTAACTGCTCATACCACGCCCGTACGCGCACTCCCGTGGGAGGCGATTGCACGCAATTTGCGAGTATGCTGCACGCACGTCAGACTAAGTACATATATGGATGCCATCTGTGTGGTGTTTGCATGTGGTGTGTGTATTGCAATATTTTCCGACTTCGACATAGCATATGGTAAATTAAGTTGATTGGACATGATTTGGAAAGGCACACACCTGTCTATATAAGGTCCCACACTTGACAGTGCATGTCTGAGCACAAACCAAGCATGAAGTCAAAGGAATTGTCAATAGACCTCCGAGACAGGATTGGCTCGAGGCACAAATCTGGTAAAGGGTACAGAAAAATATCTCCTGCTTTGAAGGTCCCAATGAGCACAGTGGCCTCCATCATCCATAAATGGAAGAAGTTCTGAACCACCAGGACTTTTCCTAGAGCTGGCCGGCTGTCTAAACTGAGCGATCGGGGGAGAAGGGACCTAGTCAGGGAGATGACCAAGAACCTGATGGTCACTCTGTCATAGCTACAGCATTTCTCTGTGGAGAGAGGAGAACCTTCCTGAAGGAAAACCATCTCTGCAGCAATCCACCAATCAGGCCTGTATGATAGAGTGGCCAGACAGAAGCCACCCCTTAGTAAAAAACACATGGCAGCCGCCTGGAGTTTGCCAAAATGCACCTGAAGGACTCTCAGACCATGAGAAACAAAATTCTCTGGTCTGATAAGACAAAGGT
This sequence comes from Pseudophryne corroboree, assembly GCF_028390025.1. Taxonomy (NCBI): domain Eukaryota; kingdom Metazoa; phylum Chordata; class Amphibia; order Anura; family Myobatrachidae; genus Pseudophryne; species Pseudophryne corroboree. Next base: position 665,764,582 of record NC_086445.1, read on the forward strand.
TTTACTCTTTGGAATGAATGCCAGGCGTCATGGTTGGAGGAAACCAAGCACCGCTCATCATCAGGCCAGTACCCTACAGTGAAGCATGGTGGTGGCAGCATCATGCTGTGGGGATGTTTTTCAGTGGCAGGAACTGGGATACTAGTCAGGATAGAGGGAAAGATGAATACAGAGACAACCTGTTATGAGCCACGGCAGTGGCTCATTCTTGTTTGCATTTTGCTCATGTATTTTATGTTATATTTCTGTTTGCATGCCAGGATTTCTCATGTACTTGTTTAGAGTACTGTTGTTGGCCACCTGTGGTGAGTCTGTGAAATTGCAGCCTGCTTCCTATGTGTTCAGCCTCACCTGTCAGGTAATTAGGTCATTATGTGGTGAGTCTGTGTACTGCAGTTTGTCTCGTGTAGTGTCACCTGCCAGTAATTAGGCCTCTACCTTGTGCCTGGCTTCCAGCTATCCTGATTGGGGCGTGATTCCTTTATTACTCAGCTTGCCCTGCATCCAGAGCTGGTGATAGAATTTGATTATTGTACCTGTATGTTCCTGGTTAGCTTCTAGCAAACCTGTTCCTGGTCCCTGTCAGCTGTTCTTGGTCCTTGTCTGTAATTCCTGGTTCCAGTCTGAACTCCTGGTGCCCTGGTCCTGGTTCCTGTTCGGAATGTGTCCAGTTAAGAGTCCTGTTCGGTTTCCATCTCTCTCGGCCAGTCCTTGGAACTCCCCTGTGTCATTCCCTTGTGGTATCTTGAGTCTGCAGCTCTGCCGTATTCTGCGTCAGAGGCCGCATCGTTATTACCTTTCTGTTGTGCTGTGACCTGGAGACTTTGACTGATCGATTCTTGACCAGATCTTGCCAGTGTTCAGGTTTTCGTGGAGTATCCACGCTAACAGTTCTTTATTTATATTTATATCATTAACATCCCTGAGCATTGTTGCTCTCACTGTTTATTTGCTTATAACATCTAAAACCATTGTTGGTCTCATTATCACTCATGCATTGGTATTGCAGGGTTAGTTAGGTTCCCCCTTACTCGCAGTCTCGGGTGGTGCCTTGTCACTTTATAAGACCGGGGGGCATCAGAGTTTGGGCGGATCTAATTCGCCCATTCAAACACGGCTGCCGTGGGCACAAGAACTTTAGCACCGAAGGCACCATCCGACCACAAAGAGGGGTAACAGAGTCAGGGGTACAGCATGAGTTGCTGCGGTCATTCTTACTGGCCGCAGCTTCACTCATGAGTAATGGAACTCCCTAGTTGTCACATATTCAGCAGAGTTCCAAATACTCAATCTATAACATTGTACTCAGTCTGTAACACATCCTGGATAAAAACCTGCTCCAGAGCATTCTTGACCTCAGACTGGGGCAACAGTTCATCTTTCAGCAGGTCAACGACCCTAAGCACACAGCCAAGATATCAAAGGAGTGGCTTCAGGACACCTCTGTGTATGTCCTTGAGTGGCCCAGCCAGAGCCCAGACCTGAATCTGATTGAACATCTCTGGAGAGATCTGGAAATGGCTGTGCACCGATGCTTCCCATCCAACCTGATGGAGCTTGAGAGGTGCTGCAAAGAGGAATGGGCAAAACTGCCCAAAGATAGGTGTGCCGAGCTTGTGGCATCATATTCAAAAATACTTGAGGCTGTAATTGCTGCCAAAGGTGTAGCAACAAAGTATTGAGCAAAGGCTGGGAATACTTATGTACATGTGATGTCTTAGTTTTTTATTTTTAATACATTTGCAAAAATCTCCCAAAAACTTTTTTCACGTTATCATTATGGGGTATTGTGTGTAGAATTTTGAGGGGAACAATTAATGTATTCCAGTTTTTGGAATAAGGCTTTAACATAACAAAATGTGGATTATAAATAATATATATACACTGCTCAAAAAAATAAAGGGAACACTAAAATAACACATCCTAGATCTGAATGAATGAAATATTCTTATTAAATACTTTGTTCTTTACATAGTTGAATGTGCTAACAACAAAATCACACAAAAATTATCAATGGAAATCAAATTTATTAACCCATGGAGGTCTGGATTTGGAGTCACCCTCAAAATTAAAGTGGAAAAACACACTACAGGTTGATCCAACTTTGATGTAATGTCCTTAAAACAAGTCAAAATGAGGCTCAGTAGTGTGTGTGGACTCCACGTGCCTGTATGGCCTCGCTAAAACCCACACAAGTGGCTCAGGTAGTGCAGCACATCCAGGATGGCACATCAATGCGAGCTGTGGCAAGAAGGTTTGCTGTGTCTGTCAGCGTAGTGTCCAGAGCATGGAGGCGCTACCAGGAGACAGGCCAGTACATCAGGAGACGTGGAGGAGGCCGTAGGAGGGCAACAACCTAGCAGCACGACCGCTACCTCCGCCTTTGTGCAAGGAGGAACCGGAGGAACACTGCCAGAGCCCTGCAAAATGACCTCCAGTAAGCCACAAATGTGCATGTGTCTACTCAAACGATCAGAAACAGACTCCATGAGGGTGGTATGAGGGCCCGACGTCCACAGGTGGGGGTTGTGCTTACAGCCCAACACCGTGCAGGACGTTTGGCATTTGCCAGAGAACACCAAGATTGGCAAATTCGCCACTGGCGCCCTGTGCTCTTCACAGATGAAAGCAGGTTCTCACTGAGCACATGTGACAGACGTGACAGAGTCTGGAGACGCAAAGGAGAACATTCTGCTGCCTGCAACATCCTCCAGCATGACCGGTTTGGCAGTGGGTCAGTAATGGTGTGGGGTGGCATTTCTTTGGGTGGCCGCACAGCCCTCCATGTGCTCGCCAGAGGTAGCCTGACTGCCATTACGTACCGAGATGAGATCCTCAGACCCCTTGTGAGACCATATGCTGGTGCGGTTGGCCCTGGGTTCCTCCTAATGCAAGACAATGCTAGACCTCATGTGGCTGGAGTGTGTCAGCAGTTCCTGCAAGATGAAGGCATTGATGCTATGGACTGGCCCGCCCGTTCCCCAGACCTGAATCCAATTGAGCACATCTGGGACATCATGTCTCGCTCCATCCACCAATGCCACGTTGCACCTCAGACTGTCCAGGAGTTGGCGGATGCTTTAGTCCAGGTCTGGGAGGAGATCCCTCAGGAGACCATCCGTTACCTCATCAGGAGCATGTCCAGGCGTTGTAGGGAGGTCATACAGGCACGTGGAGGCCACACACACTACTGAGCCTCATTTTGACTTGTTTTAATGACATTACAGCAAAGTTGTATCAGCCTGTAGTGTGTTTTTCCACTTTAATTTTGAGG